>NC_056727.1:377318355-377679188 GCF_019279795.1 Protopterus annectens | reverse complement strand
GACTGTTTCATCTTTCTGTGTCTCTACTCAGAGATTGTATTACATGTACTTTGATTTCAATGTGGTTGCTTTGCATTTGGTCCCCTTCCTCACATTTTGATTCGCTTTACATTGTTTGTTTCTACACTCCTGTTTTCAGCTCCCTTACTTTGTGATGTTAGGTATATTTTATGTTATTTACTTGGGGTAAGTACTACACAGATCTCAACTCTTCCATTCCTTGCCAGGCAACACCTGTCAGCCACACGCATACTTCCACCATCACTACTCAAGGAGTACGCACTATGTAACTGACTTCTCCTTCAGAACTCACATCTAGAACCTCAAACACTCTCCATCTTGTATACAACTGCTATGATTCCTAGAAGACATACTACTTCATTTTGAGCCAAACCTCTACAGACTGACTGCGGTACTCTGCTAACAAAGTCTCCACAGCCTCTATAAACATATGTCTGACTCCATCATGTAATCACCATAAGCAGTATTAGAAACACCCACCTTAAAATCTCCTCCATGTATGGCCCACCACAGTAAGTCAAGAACTCACCCAGAGTTAGGGATGGGAAACACAATACCACTGACTTTGTATTCTTCATTTAGAGCTCTGTGATGCTAACTGGCACAGTCATGCATTTTGTTGAGAACACAGTAGCAGAAATGTATCAACCATGACTGGCCACCTACTGAAGTTAATGTTAGGAGTTACCTGCATCCAGAGACATTCCCAGTATATACGTATTCCTCCCCATTCAAAGAGGTTTAGTATGTGCTTCCCTTCTGCATCTATGAGGGCATCGATCTACTCAATAGAACTCTGTTTACATGCACATGTGGCTTGACATACTTGGCTTAACTGGAACATGTGGAATGCATGGATAAGGATAAAAGGAGATAATGTGACATAAAAGTAATGTTAAATCATGAGTATGAGAATTTTGTAAATGACACAAAATGAAATAGATAATGAATGAAAAACTCTGAGCACCACTGATGCAAAGGAAAGGTATTAGATAACAAAGAAAAGCAATCATACCAATATTTAAAGGTTATTTTTGACAGGCAGTATATCCATTTTCATCATTTCATGTGGTAACAGCACCCAGACATGCCTGTACTAACGAAATATACTAACTCTAGATTACACTGTTTCAGGGTAAAGGGACTACTTGGTCTTCTGGCACTGACATAATTTCAGTATATGATTGGCTACAGTAAATTTCTTGTTACCATGCATTTTCACCACATACTGCAGTCACCTGAGTATTCCTTTCTAAGTGTGGCACTATGGGGAATGCCTGCATAAGTAGTACTACAAAGTACATTGGAATACAGACTCCTCAGGTGCACTGAATACAGAATACCTACAATGTTAAACGTGATGGCACAAAATATTGTATACATGCAGAGCTATTTTGTCTACTTTCTAGATTCATGACTACATGGATATGGTATATATAACTGTATCATAATTAAGTGATTAACCATTGGAATTAAATTTCAAAGGACAGCAGTATAAAAACTAAGCCCCGAGTGGTGTACAGAGAAATCCCCAACATCCCAAATGCAGGAGATTTTGCCATCTTTGTCCCTTTGTTTACTATAACCTTTTCTGAAGCTGCATCACCGCTGTGTAAATTATCACCAGTCATGTAAACCTTCCATCACTTAATCACAACAACTAAATGAAGTGTAAATTAGCACTTATATAAAATTTCTGTCACTTAATCGCAACTTAACTAACATGAGGTTATGATTATCTGACTAATTTTTTTGCTGTTTTTTGTATGGTGGTTTAATGCATACTGCCATTGATAACATAGCATTAGCTGCTGGACAGAAACACCTTTGTATGAAATGCAGTTAAGGTACCTTAGTAATGTTGCGCATATGACTATACCTCAGTGCACATTTTAGCAATATAGCTCAGCCGTTTTGTCTTGCAGCTGTATCAAAATGTCCAAAATCAAAGTTTCCCTCATACTCTATGATGCAACAATGTATTATATTGCTTTGCAAAGCAATTTTAAAGTGCTTAATTTGCACAATGTGTAAATTAATTTATGAAGTCTTCAGGGTAGCAGATGCCTATAAAGCATACCATAATACTTTGGCGCAAATCGTTATAGTGTATCACTATGCAATGCAGTATCACCACATATTACATGCTGTTTGATAGGTAGAAAGTGCATTGAGATATTTTACACTTTTTGGTGCTTACACTGCGTTATGTGGTATCACTTTTCCACATTTGTACATCCATGCATTCAGTGTATATTTTAAAAGAACATGCTAACAAAGTGTAGATAAAATATGGAAACCCACTTACAAAACTACGCTCTCATCTGCCACCACCTCAGGTACCTGAAAAGTATTCACTATTATGTGCAAGGATAATTGTGTTACACTTTATCACAATGACTGTATACAGTATCTTACCTGTTGCTTTGCGACTCTCTTTTTTGAGAAAAAGTCCACTTGACTGACAGTAATAAATAGCTTTAATATGCAAAGCATAGTATATGCATGTAATAACAAACTCTTATGAAAGACACATACTAGAAAAGTTTGCTTACCTTGGCCAGGTGGTACTTCAATCTCAGTTCTGCTCCACTGTATGCCTGCTACCTCATGCTACCCAAGGAAGACAAGGAACTCTCACATGTCTCTAAACGGAGGTTAAGATTGACCACCACCTTTGCTCCCCCTGCCTTCTACTGTATGTTCTGCTCTTTTGTCGGCATGATACATCATGTATATCAGATGCCTTTGACATGCTTTTTGACTGCAGCCATGGTTCCAAATCATCATTAATATGGCTGACCAGGTCCCATCAGATGCAGTCTTTGAAAGCGTTGATGCCTACTCTGTCTTGCAATGTCAACCTATCCTACATAAGGGACCCAGTCAAGAACTCAGTTTCCTGTATATTTAATGTTTCTCACAGTTACTGAGGTCCATGCATATGGAAAAAGTGAAAAGCTACAGATATTACACAATCAGCATATTAATGGCATATCCATAGCTCGTTACTAGGTAACTGATCTGAATGGTTATTTAAGTATCCTAGGCTATGCAATACCCAAAACATTTTATCCTTTTTCATTGGGGTTAGGGAGACAGCCCTGGAATGTATTTACAGTTACCCATCATTTTACCAAGGTTTTGTTTCAAGAGGTTAGGCATATGCTTCATTAAATATGAAGTGGAGTTCTGTTCAGAAGGAGAGCAATTACTTGAGAAAGGTAACTACGCCAGCAAGTTCTATTTATTTTGCATGAAAGTTTAGTTCTCCATTATGGGTGCACGTGGTGATGTCTGTTTTGTGAATATGAAGAATTCCAAGCAGGACAGTGTTATTTGAGGCCTTATATGCTTGGCAGATGTCATACTACAGGAGTCTATATGAAATGAACCATACAGATAGACCTTTAAGACATCCTAGATAGGACATAGAATTCAGGCCAATGATTTTATAGTGAGAAAGTCAGTGGGGGTCTTTAAGTTGTATCACGTGTTAAGACAGGTAGATGTTAAGGGGAGAATTATATTATGGTATGGGCCTAATAATGAAGGTGTAGAACACTAAACATATAGTAACAATCAGTGGACCCTCAACCACCAGGCCCATAAGGCAAGTCAATGCACTACCCAGGACTCTAGTCATAGGGGAGTCCACTATATGATATCCTGATGCCCCACTCACCAACCAGAGCAAGGAGAAAATAATGGTTATTTGCCTTTCAGGGCAAAAATGCACCAAATTATGCACACACTCAAGTCATGGCACCACATGTACCAGTATGAAGAAGCCATAATCCATGCAGTTGTAAATGACCTAAAGCATACCTCCCTAGACCATATGAATATAGACACTATGCGACTCTCAGACTATGTGAAAAGGCTGGTATATGACTAGCAATAAGCAGCATTCTACCTTCTCCAAGGATGATGGCACAATATGAACAGATGAGTGACTTTAATAACGGCCTTAGTTTCTGGTGTAATTCTAGGGGATACAATATTTGTCAGCACTGGAAGAAGTGGTTAGCAAACCATGTTGATTTGCCAATTATTTTTTATACCTCTCCCCTCTTCTTCTTCTTCTTCTTCTTTCGGCTTTTCCCGGTTAGGGGTCGCCACAGTGGATCACCTGTCTGCTCATGATTGGCAGTGGAGTTTTACAGTGTCGAGTTGCCAGCTCGGTGCCCAACCTTCCACAGAAGGCACACACATGCACACACTCACACCTAGGGCCTATTTAGAGTGTCCAATCCACCTACAGCATGTCTTTGGGATGTGGGAGGAAACCGGAGCACCCGGAGGAAACCCACGCAACCACAGGGAGGGACATGCAGACTCTGCACAGAAGGCACCCCAGCCGAGGATCGAACCAGAGAACCTCTTGCTGTGAGGCAGCAACACTAACCGCTGCACCACCATGGCTGCCCTTATACCTCTCCCCTCTAGGCTTTTGAATATTGTCTAAAACATTGCCCCCCCCCCCATAGTACCCTTTTTAAGCAATAACAAACTATCAAAATTTGAACATAGCCAAATCTCCCCAAAGAAATCTGAAGGTGTTACTGCTCAAAACTAGGAGTCTAAACAAGAAGCTCCACTCCCTCCAAGCTCTCCTCACCCTGGGTAAAGCAGACATATGTGCAATTACTTGGACATAATTTAAAGCCACACAGAGTACCCTGGCAGTACAAGGTTTCAGTGCCTTACACATATTTAAACCAGCAACTGCACAGACAGGAACTAAATATGGAGACATCTCAATTTACATAAATCACAAGCACTTCTATGTTTGTTAACCAGGATGAGAAGCTGGAGTTCCTTCATGTCCAGATTAACATGGACAAAGTCCCATACTATCTCCTAGAAAGCTACAGGTTACCTGCCATGTCCTATAAAACCCATAGCTCATACTTAGACCTATTGGTGACACTCACCGTTCAGTCAAATACCATACTCATGGACAACTTTAATTATCAGTCTGTAAACTGGAAATCCCCACATTTGCAGGTGCAGAGATTCCAAGACTTTGTAAACACAAACACCCTGGTCCAGAGAATGCATACACCTACCAGAGGTGCAAACATATTGGACCTATCACTCACAAATATGGGAAAATTCTGCACCCCTATGAGTCATGTCCTCTCTAGTAAGAACTGGCCACAAATCAGTCTCCTTCAAATAAAAGTCAGCTCTGTAACCCTATTAAACCATGTCAAAGTTAGAAACTACTCCAAAATAAACTACCTTTTATTAACCTATCAATATCCCAAGCCACTGCAAACATAGATAACACAGTGCACTATGCAGAATTATTCACAGAAGCTCTGTATAACCACATTGATGAATACATAGGTATCACTGTGCCTATCAGAAGTAAGCCCAAATCTAACTTATAAAACAAACCGCCCTGGTGGAATCCAAAATTAAACACTTTATACAAAAAAAAAACGCTCAAATTAGGAAGTGTAACACCAAAAATGATAAAAACTCACCCATCAAACTGAATAGACAAATAAGAGGACTTAATAAGTCTAGCAAATGTAATTTTGATGTAAAGATAGCACCCAGGCTGAAAGACAACCTTCAGGCCTTCATCAGCTGTATCCAAAATCAAAGACAACACTCAACAGTGTACCAAACTGCTGGCAAATATAGCCACATTCACAAATATTCTGGCTAACAAATTCAGCTCCAAATGTACCTGTCCAACCCCCAGCCACCCCAAGGGGAAATTGTCTAACATAACTCCACCCCCAACTATCAATGGGGAGCAGGTCTTAAAGGCAGTCTCTAAAGCCAAAAATGGAGCTACTGTGTGCCCCAATAATATCTCAGGATGCCTCCTGAATAGGCTAAAATAGGACCTATCAGGATCGCTGGAGTCACTGTTCAACCATAACTTCTGAACAGGTTTCCTGATGTGAATGTAGACTAAAACTGTCATTCCACTGCACAAGGGCTCACCATCAGTGGATCTCAGGTACTACAGACCTATTAGTCTGAAAAATGGTAGACTTCTTTGGGAAGGTCACAAGGCAATGGATGGGGGTAAAATGGTGCATGCTAGCTACCTTGACTAGCTAAGACATTTGATACAATACCCCACTCAGGAACTGTAAACAAACTCATGGAGTAGGGCATAAACCCCTGTGTAAACTGCTGGATAGCCAGTTGGTTCACAGATAGGACCTAAGAGGTTAGGATTGGAAAGACGACCTGCACAAAGAGGCCAGTCACCAGTGGAGCCCCCCCCCCTGGGCTCTGTGCTGGGTCCACTCCTCTTTAGCATCTATTTTTAGAAGTCAAGGCTATTGTCAAGTGCCTCTGGCTTACCGAGTTTGCAGATGATTGAAAGCCTGGAGCAATCATTCCCCCAAAGATATTAACATTTTACAGAAGGTTCTAACACAGACAAATGACTGGTACCAAAGCTGTGGCTTAAGACAGAATGGCAAGAAATGCATAGTTGTACGTTTTGGAAAGTTGGCCACCCCTGGAAGCTACCTCATCAATAAACACCCCTAAAAGTAGACATAGTAATCATGGATTTAGAGGAACTTGTGTAGATAGTAATTGTGATTTTGGCCAACATGTGTCTAAAGTGATTAGAAAATCATTCTGTCACTCAACGTATAAGTAAGAGCTTGACATTTTGGTCCAGAAAAGTCATCACGCCACTATACTCAACCCTCATCAACCAGTCATTGAGCATGATTCTCCCTTCAGTACGTACTTGACCAGGCACACGCAACAACAGGAATGTCGACAGAGGTTCCTCATAAAAAGAATACAGGCCGTAAACAATCCCCAGTGCAGATAGCCTCAAAGCATTATTCCTATACTCTGTTGAGAGGCAATTAATACCATTTGCCTATATCCAAAATGAACAGAATAAAAACTACTGGATCCAAGGATTTAAATTTGGCTTCTGATTTAACTAGGACAAGTTGGAGGGACAGGTACTTATCTTACAGAATTTTCCAGTCTCTGGAATAGGCTTCCCATTCATGTGAAACAAGAGTCCTTCCTAAACCCTAGTCAAATGTAACCTGGACTAGTGGCTAGGAAATCAGAAATTCACCCCTGGTCTGACACCTTTGTCTCTGATGGACATAAGCAGCAGTAAAATTATGCCCTGTGTAACATACACCAATTAAAACAACCTGTAAAAGAAAACATCTCATAGGATACATTTGGGTTGCACAACTAGGCTTATAAAGGCCCCACTGATCATTAGCCTAGTATATACCTATGAATCTGTGAACAATTAGTAATCTGCTCAGCTCGTCAGAACAATGTTCTAATGACCGTAGTAGCACGGTGGAAGAAAGAGAGATCAGTAAATATGAAAGTGCTCAGATGCCTAACAATTCTCCACTTGTAAGGAGGTTTTCTATATGGTAGCATACTTCTTGACCTCTGAACATTTAATATAATAGTACTGACCATTAAAAATCATTGCAGAGGGCCCAAAAGAGGATCACTTTCTTATTTTTTAGACTATAAGTTCTCTGCATACTAGACCTCATATAGTTAATAATAATGAATTTTTGTATTGGTTTATTGCAGTCATTTATTAACGCATACACACTCACACAGGTCTGTCTTGATGTAGAAAATCAGTAACTCGAGGATGACCAAGACATTCTATAAGACTAAAAACAATATCACTATGCCTAACTCATAGCAGTTCAGAGGTATATGTGGTAGACACATTTATTTACCAAAGGATATGATACTGTCCTTTTTAGCATTTAGTCTTACATCATGGTCTTGACACCATGTATTTGTACATGTTATAACCGCTTATAGGTTCATGCTGGATTCCTCATGTGAATTGATGACAGTTCAAAGTTTGCAATTGTCTGCAAACTTGAACAGCCAGAGATATTTAACATCTACTTGGCACTGGAAATATGGATGCCAACTAGGAAAATCCTCAATGTGTATTCCTGGGGGCCCTGCTGGTAATAAGACCTTTAGCACAGACTATGTCTGCAATTCAAATTTTATACATTTTGACTGATAGACAGCTATTCACTGGAATACACGAAGGTTTACATTTATTTGGATTATTTTGCCTGCAATGACTGAGTGTTGGATAGTAACAAAGGCCTTGATCAGGTCAAGGTACACTGTGCTTACTGATTTGCTCTTCTCCAAGTACTCATTCTCTGGGATTCAATAAACTCCATGTAGGCTTCATGCAGAGCCTACACAGAGTTTACATGTGTGTACAGTGATGTGCGTTGAGCTGCTATGCTCATTGCATATTCATGCCACACACCAAAGTTAAACATAAATAAGCGAGGTTTAGTGACAGTGTAAGTGAACATGGATAGCAATCCTGTTTAAATCAAAGTGCTGGAAGTCCATTGTTTTATGTGGAATGCCACAATGATCACCAGGGCTTCACATACAACTCTCAATCTCTTAGTGCTATATGTACATCTGGACAAAGGCAAACATAATGGGGGGACAATGACTCAGAAAAAGGGACATATTTACATATTTGCCCTATAGAAATTTGCTATAATGACTAGGGGTTTGTGTTAAGATACATGTTTTGAAGGATTTGAAGTCTGAAACTTATGTAATTATTAAGACATCAGTCCTGAGATCATCCCAGTGATATCGCAGAAAGCCACAAATTTGATAAGGAACACATCTGGACATTATGTGAAAATCCGGATGGTTGAGAGGTGTGAATGTTAAGTATATGATCCGAACACAGTACAGGACAGTGTATCTACAGTGCAGAGTATTGTGAAATCTAATTTCTGGCATTTTGTACTGAAGTTGTGTAAATGATCTGTAAGAGTACATGGACTGCCCTGTAAAATAAACACTCAGGGAAAGTATGTGTATTGAATAGGGACACACAGCTGAATTGTATAAAGGAACATAGGGAAACAGGACAGGTGAAACAACCTAATGTAGAGCAGTTAAGGGCACGTCAATGGAAGATGGCTCTAGCAGCAACACCAATCATATATAAATATGGTACAGTAGGGACTTGACAGTGAAAATCTGCATTATGTGACTGTCACACAAAGTGACATAACAATTGGGAGGATGTCTGTGTGAGATAAGCATCCTTACATGAATAATGCAGAGTGCATCTATCAGGGATCTGGCATACAACTGGGGTAGGGTGCATATTGTGAAGCTGTGCAAACTGATTTGCCTGAATATGAGTGTAATCTCAGAAGAGGTCTCCAGCAAGTGGGGCACAAGTAAAGGCTCATAGAAAACATTAAAATAACCAACCACAACCGTGGACAATATCAGAATAATACCACCAGTAACCCCATGTCTCTGGCATAACATATGTGATTTAGAGTGATCAGAGATGATTCTGCAAAAATTCACTTGCTCAACTAGTATGATACATCCACACTCTATGAGGGTAATCATGCACACTGTTGTAGCACTGTAACATCTACTGGACTTGTTAGGAAGGACACTGCTATACCTGCATGTGACATTACGATCAATACAGACTTGTTGACTGCTGTGCATGGCATATATATACATATATATATATATATATATATATATATATATATATATATATATATATATATATATATATATATATATATATATACATCTGTATGTATATATATATATATATATATATATATATATATATATATATATATATATATAAAATCCACATTGTCATGAATGTTACCCATCACCCATCACCAGAACAGGCAGCCCAGGTGCATTATGAGTAACACCTTGATGGGGGTTCTGCACCATCCGACAGTAATGCTTATGCCACAAAAAAAAAAAATACCTAGGCATGGCCAACAAGATGTGCGACAGTTCACTGTGCCTCATGTACACTAGCAACCCACTTCTTCTAGTCCACACAAATTCATTATGTGAGAGATGCATCTATATCAGGAACCTAGAATCCAGGGTCTTTCACTCACCAGTCAGTTCATCTGATACTAAGCAGATTGTCAGCATGCACACCTCACCTCCTGTACCTATCAAACCAACAACACATAAATCTACATATGCAGAGGGCCTGACCAGAAGCTTACCTAAACATCAGAGACCTCCCAAACACAAACACAAGCACAATTCACATAATACATCCTCTGCAGAACATAGTACACATAATATATCACACACCAGTGTCTCACAAAGTCAAGCCCCTAAGGCATATCACAAAAACAAACATCTTAGTCATAGATAACTCAGTTGTGAGATACACAGATGTCCCTCTCACCAGGTTTAATAAGGAAAAACTCACAGTCAGCTGTCAGTCAGTTGCCAGAATCCACCACATCATACACACACTCAACTCTCTCAACAACAGGCATTGTTATGACTATGTCATAGTCCATGTTAGTGTGAAAGACATGAGATGTACCTCACTGGACTACATGAAAAGACATGACTAAGTTCTCTGATTATGTGTCTCAGACAAGTATGTCCCTAGCCTTAAGCAGCTTTTTAACTTCACCTAGGATGATACATCAATACCTGTGAAATCATACTATTACACTGCTGTGCAAGCTTAGAGTTCCTGTCCATTAAATGTAGACCATTTTACTTGCCCAGGGAGCTGAATGGCATCAGTGTAACAGTGACGTATATCCCACCTAGTCCTAATACCACTGTGGCTCTAAATAAATTACGCAATAACATGGGTGAGCCTCAGATATCCTGACTTTGTACACATGGTAGCTGGTGACTTTAATGAAGCAGATCAGAAAGAAGTACTCCCACACTACCATTAGTATGTGGACGCCCCTTCATGGGGTGAGAATATTCTGGACAAGGTGTACATAATCTTAAAGAAAGCTTATAAAACAGTGAAACTTCCACAAATGGGAAACTCTGACCATTATACCATCTTGCTGTCACCAGTTTATAAACCCGCACTGGTTAGAGAAAAACCCACAAAGAAACAAATACAGGGCTAAGGACAAACCAGCCCTAAATGGTGCAAGAGGTAATCTGAGGAGGGGTATAAAGGAAACTAAGAGATTGTATGGCAGAAAGGTGCAGAGCCACTCTGAATACATGAAGGATGCAATGAGACTATGGCAAGGCATACAGGAGATCACTGACTACAAAATCAGGTCAGCACAGTGTGAGGACAGCATTGAATTCCTGGAGAATTTTAACATCTTCTTTGGTAGATTTGAGGAAAGAAACAAGAGACTGGCAGTAAAGCTACCCCCTGATGAGAAGGATGCATACTAAGCTTCAGCACAGAGGAGGTAAGAAGAGATGTAAGCAGAATGAACCCAGGAAGGCTGCTGGCTCAGAAAACATACTGTGCAAGGTGTTAAAAGGCTGTGCTGATCAACTATGCACAGTGCTCAAGGAAATAGTTTACACCTAACTTGCCATGGTCAAAGTAACCGCATGATACAACAAAACTAACATCACATCACTGCCTAAGAAAACCACTCTCTCTAGCCCTAATTGCTACAAACAAGTCACTCTGACATCCACTGTTATGAAATGTTTTGAACAGCTGATCAAAAAGCATCTTTCATCATGCCTACCTCCTGATTTTGACCCTCAGCAGTTAGGGTACAGAGCTAACCGATCTATGGCTAATGCCATATCAGTATCAATACACATCTCCCTTGAGCATTTAGAGGGCAAAGAAAATTATGTGAGGATGTTATTCATAGACGTCAGCTCTGCATTTAATACAGTGGTACCAATGTAGCCAACAGAAGTAAACATCTCTTTAACTGGATCCTGGACTTCCTGACTAATACACCACAGAGGGTCTGTTCGGGTAAGAACACATCAAAGTACATCACAATTAAAACCAGGGTTCCAGAGGGATGTGTTTTCAGCCCACTGTTATTCACTATCCTGACCCATGACTGCTATGCTAAGCACATGTCCATCCATATCAACAAGTTTGATGACACCACAGTCATGGGGCTCATCACAAAGGAGGATGAAAGGGCATACAGAGAGGAGATGGCATCTCTGATCAGTTGGAGCAAGGGGAACAACCTTGACCTGAATGTAAGCAAGACCAAAAAGATTATCATCTACTTCAAAAAAAGTAGAACAAACCACCCAGTGCTCAGGATCAATGGTAAGAATGTGGAGAGGGTTACAAGTGCGAAATCACTGTGTGTACACATATCAGAGGATCTCTCGTGGTCAGGAAACACCAGCCAACTGGTCAAGAAAACACACTAATGCCTCCATTTTTCAAGAAAACTGAAAAAATCTAAGCTTCCTCTTCATATTCTCCCCACCTTATATAGAGATGCAATAGAGAGCATCCTCACCTGCAACTTCACAGTGTGGTGTGGAAGGTGTACAGTTACAGAAAGGAAGGCACTGCAGAGTGTTGAGTGTTGCAGAAAAGGTAACAGGTTCCAGTCTTCCATTAATACAACATCCTTATTCTGCAAGAAGCATCCGAAAGGCCACCAAAATAATATGGGACACTATGGATCTTGTGCATGGACTGTTTAAGCATCTGGCATTGGACAGGAGATATCACAGCATTCACTGCAGGGCTACAAGATTCAATAACAGTTTCTACTCTACAGTGATTAGACTTCTGAACTCTAGGCACTAGTCCTAGGGGCTGGGCACATAATAGGTCAATTTTTATTTATTTGTGCACTATATATACTAACATATATTCCAAGTAAGTGCAATATTTATTTATTATATCCATAGTTAGAATTATTTAACCAATTCAAGTGGAATATTAGACAAATAATTTAGGCATTGTTCAATCTGTAGTGTGTTTTGTATTATTTTTATAGGGTAGCTAATTTAACTCAGGGGAGGGTATTCTTTTTGTATATGAGTGCTGGTAAATGTCTCTCTCTTTCTTGCATGCATTGGGAGTAGTATTGTGTTTCTTAATTATGTTTATTCCTCTACTTGTATGTGTCATGTGTTGTTTCATTTTCCTTTGTAATCTCAAGAATTGAGCTGATGAATGAAATTTCGTTTAGGCTACACATGTGGAGTTCTAAATGACAATAAAGTTTACATTGACCTTTGACAAATAAAAAATGTTTGACTTCAACAATTGGCTTAGTTTGTGGTGTCATTCAAAGGGGATCCAGTGTCTGTCAGCCTAGGATGACATAGTCAACAGACCCCGAGGCTTTGCCAGAGATGGTCTTCATCTGTCACCTATGGGATTTTGGTTACTGGGTAAGGCTGTTTCCACCCCATAGTACCTTTTTTAGGCAATGTCACAAGAACAAAATTCCTGATGTAAAAATACCCTCTAAAAACAACTTCTAGGTTATGCTGGTAAACACTAGTAGTCTAAACCAGAAACTGCACTCACCGGAAGCAGTCCTCACCTTGGAAGTTGCTGACATTTGTGCAGTCACTGAGACCTGATTTAAGGCTTCTGAGAGCACCACAGCTATACCAGGTTACATATCCTTCTGACCACAAACTTAAGGTGTGAGAATTAAAGGAGGTGGTGTATCAATATCCATTAAAGATAAATACACCTCTTAATTGGGTAAACAGCATGATTCCCTTGAATTACTTCAGGTGCAATTGACTGTAGTTGCCACCTATAGGACACCCTTCATGAATAGGGGCAGCCACTCAGGCTACCTGGATCTACTTGAGTCAATAAAGATGCAACCAAACACCCTGGTTTTGGGTGACTTTAATTACTCATACATTGACCAGTTAAGCTATTCATGTTCTAACTCACTTGCCCATAGGTTCCTGGACTTCTTTAACTCCAATGCCCTGTACCAGCTGATTGACAAACCCACAAGGGGCTCAAACATCCTGGATCTGGTGCTCACCAACATGAGGGATCGTACGCCGCCCTCAGTGTGTGGCCATCCCTGGTGAGATCTGATCGCAAATCAGTCTTGCTACAAGTAACTATAACACAAGTCCCCCCCCCCCCCCTTAGCAACAACTAGACTAAAAAACTTCTCCAAGGTCAATTACAGTCTCTTACATGACAGCATAAATAGCTTCATAGCCCCTCCCCTGACTGTTGGAACAGAAACCTATGCTGAGTTATACACCAATGTTTTATAAGAGTACCTGTACAATTGTATTGACTCTGCTGTACCTGACAAAACCAAAGCAAGATCTTCAAGGAAAGAAAACAACCTGCCTGGTGGACAACTGCCATTAATACACAATACAATAGAAGTAAGAAATTGTTGTCTAAGAGTAGGAAGGAATGGTCTCAAAACTAGATATACTCCCTCTTCAACTTAAACAAGCAAATAAGACTCCTAGTGAAGTCCTCCACAGCTAACTACATATCCAAATTAGCTTCCTTAACTAAGGATAACCATAAGGCGTTCTTTAGTTAGATTCATAATCTCAAAGGTGAGGCCCAGATTTGCATTGAATTCATAGTTAATGGTACTACATATACAGAACCAGTGGATATAGCAAACCTGCTGGCTGACAGGTTCAGTGAAAACTTCAGTCCCCTTTCCCCACCACATATACCCCAATGCATCCCTAATACCTGTCCTACACCTAGTATCTCCGAGGAGCAGGTCTTAAAAACAATTACCATCATCCCTTTGAACAAAGGGGGTGCATCCACAGACCCTGGGAACTATAGACCCATTAGCCTGACCAGCCTTATCTGCAAGGTCATGGAATGGGTCATCATGAAACTTACTAACAAAGATATAGGAAATCTCCAACCACTTGACTCCACCCAGTTTGGTTTTCTCAAGTGGAGATCATGCCTGTTAAACTTGGTGGACTTCTTTGAGACAGTCACTGAAGGTCTAGATGAGGGCAAATTTGTGCATACAGTTTATCTAGACATAACCAAGGCCTTTGACATAATCCTCCACTCAGGCATCAGTGATAAACTCACCCAGCTGAGTATCAACCTACATATTGTCAGGTGGATTGCAAACTGGCTCAGTGATAGAACTCATACGATCAAAACAGGGGGACTCCATCTCCTCCAGCAGACCCGTAACCAGTGGTGTTCCTCAGGGATCAGTTCTGGGACCCTTACTGTTCAGAATCTACTTCTCCAAAGTACAGGCTAAAACTAAAGGACTGTGGATGACAAAATTTGCTGATGACTGCAGATTGGGAGTGATCATTGAAACCCTGAGCAATGTCAACATCCTTCAAAAAGGTCTTACACAGACTAATGACTAGTGCCAAAGTCATGGCCTTAAACTTAATGCAAAAAATGCATTATCATCCCCTTCAGCAAGGGTGATGTTCCTGCAGACAACCTCATCAATAACAATACACAAAGCACACATTCAGTGGTGAGAGATCAGGACACTCAGGTCAAAAGCAACCTTAACCTTGATCACCACGTCTCCACTGTGGTAAGAAGGACATTTTATATTGCTAATTTCATAAGTAAGGGCATTGCCTCCAGAAAAAGAGGTTACTGTGCTCTTTCCTCAACACACCAAAAATAAAGTAAAATGCTCTATTTGGTATGTTCCTTTCCAAACACCTGCAGCAACTGGAGAGACCACAGAGGTTCCTTACAAAGAAAATTCAGGGTCTTCAGGATCTGTCTTATGCAGACAGACTGAGGTCACTTTACTCTGTGTCATACAAACTGCTCAGAGGTGACCTGTGCCTTGCATATAGAGCAGTCTCTAACTCAGCTTTAATGGAAATGCTCTACATTCGCAAATGTCAAATGGCACATGAGTCATTCCTTCAGAGGACCTTAACCTGGTATATGACATCAACAGAAACTTGTTGGAGAGACAGATTTGTCTCACAGAGATTGCCCCACCTCTGGAACAAGCTTCCTATTCATATTAAACAAAGCCCCTCATTGGCCCTATTTAAGCATAATATGGATGATTGAATGGGTAAGTGGAAATTTGCCCCGGGGCTTTCACCTGAGTCCATCTTGGACAGGGGCAATATGTGCTGGTTATAGCATCTGCTTGAACCAGATACCCTTGGGAACATGAGTTGAACTTGGCTAGGCTTGTAAAGGCCCTGGGGACATTAGCCTAGTAACTTCCCATGATCGTATGATCCTATGAAGGTGGTACACTTCAGTTACTCATAAGTGGAAGATGTGTAGAGAGGTATATGAAGAGGGGTGCATTGTACTCTGTTATTTTTGTGATGAAGGCTGGGAACTATGGAGGTATTATGGCCTCTGATGTGGCTGTCTTTTACATACTCAGTACTTGTGTTACATACAAGGGAGTAGTCAGCACTGTGACCACATGCTGGTGGATGTTCCACTTACCATTTACCCAGCCACAGAAGTCACATACCTATTGGTCTGATTATAGGGTGTGATGTCTACATTATACTTGGGTTGTGTGTCTGTTTTCCTAATGCAACAAATCCCCCCATGTTTTCTTATCATTGCAGGTGTTGTCTCGACTGTAGCAGCAATCTTTGGTGTGTTTGATAATGTCTGTATTATATTAATATTACAGTTGGAGTCAATTATTGTCCATAATCTATATTCCTACAGGCAGCTGTTGGGGCACAACTTGGTGATATAGGTGTATATGGCCACATCTCATAGTGCTGAGTGAATACCTCCAGATTTGTGTCAAATGCCTTGGGCTTGTCAAGTTCAAAAGGATGATAGTGTTGTCATCATGCATGCCCTTGAAGATCTCTTGGAGGACATCCAAAAGATGTAACAGACATGATGTAACATTAACAACTCACATGGATCTGTTGCACACAGCCAGGATATTACTAGTGGTCCATTTAGAAAAGGTCCATAATGACATGTTGGTCTATCTCACAGATGAGGAGAGTCAAGATATCACTATACATGCATGCTTCTGGTGCTGACCCCCCCCAACTCACATGGATGCATGTTGAAAACACACCTTCTACAGCAACATGGTTTGTGTGAAATGTATGCTGAAGTATGTATTAAACCATGTCAGAAAGGTGCATGTGATGACTCATGTGATAGGTGATCTGTGATGTTATCACAGCCCATTGATTCTGTGTGATAGGCCTGGATGTAGGTAGGGTTGGGAGGGTGGCTTAATGGTTAAGGTGTTTGCCTTACAAACACAAGGTGCAGGGTTTGAGTCTCACAAGGGATAATTGGCTAAGCTTAAAATGGCTCGCAAGGGCAGTTAGCTTAGTACTAATCTATGAACCTATGAACCTATGAACAGTGCATACCGGCTATCCTCAATTGGCCTAGGGTTTGAACACAATCCCACATGCAGGCATCATTGAGAAAGTCTCCTATCTGGGGATTAAACTTCATGTCACTAGATGGGAAACCAATTGGTTCACTGACCGAATAAATACTGTGAAAGTTGGTGACTCAACCTGTACCAATAAAGCTGTCAGTATGGATGTACCCCAGGGATCTGTGCTTGGCTCTTTACTGTTTAGAATCTATTTCTCAACAGTTCAGGCTAAAGTATATGGCCTTTGGCTCACTGTGCTTGCAGATTCTTTCATATTGGGTACAATCATTGAGTCCACCTATGATGATAATGTACTACAGGAAAGGCTAAAAGAGACAAATGATTGATGACAAAACCACACGGTCATCGAATAAATGCAAAAATGTGTCTTTGTTTTTTATTTTGTCCTTCAGAAAAGTGAAATTCCATGCTAATTACAGCATTGACAACAATCCTGCTATGCTGAAACCCAGTGATGCAAGCGCTGGAATAACATTTAGATAGCAATCTGAACTTTGACCACCAAGTGTCTACACTGGTACTGAAAGTACTATGTTGTGCACATCATAAGTAACTCCATCATATTCAGATCTTAGGATTGTATGACAGCACTGTACTAGAACCTTATCAGAACACTAATAGTGTATAATGGTCTCTTTTGCATGTACCTCAACAGACACATGCAGCAGTTGGAGAGAACACAGCGCTTTCTCACCAAGAAAACACAGGGCCTACAAACCATGTCATGATGTATGTGGATTGATTTAAGCCCATGTCACTGGAATATGTATTGCATAGGATGATGTGACAACTTCCTGGCCTCCAGGCCAGTCTCTGACCCTGCCTTTTTGGGAAGAGTGCATATCCCTAAATCAGACATAGCTGATGACATCAGTTGTGTCTGTTGAGGAGAATATGGCCATAACAATGTCCCACATGCTGGTGTAAAAGGCTCTCTGTAATGTCATGCAAGAGCACAAGCACCCCCCTCCCCCAAATTGATGGGGGAGGGAATAGAACCCCTACATAAGTACACAGACTACAAAACTCAATAATTTACACAAGCATCAAGGCACAAGTGCAATTTTTAAAAGACTACAGGTCAACATATAGTGGATGACATCAGCAGGGCATGCTGGAAAGAAGATGTCGGGAGACCTGCATGAATGGATGTGTAGGCATGTGTAACTATCAAAATACTGTCAAATCATGGGATTGAATCAGTAAGTGTGGTACTCATACTTCTGCTTTTCAGGCTGGACACACACAGTTGACTGCAGTGAAAACAGAACCCCTACCTATCTAAGTAAACAGACTGCAGAACTCAGTACTTTACGCACGTGCCATGGTACAAGTCTGACTTTTATAAGACAGCAGGTCAACTTATAGTGGATGACATCAGCAGGGCATGTTGGAGAGAAGATGTTGGGAGCCCTGCATGAAATAGATGTGTAAACACATGCAGCTATCAATATATTGCCAATCCATGGTATTGGAGTGGTAATCGTAGGGTGCACACTTCTGCTGTTCAAGCTAGACACATACACACATATCTGACTACAGTGAAAACAGAACCCCTATCTGTTGAAGACCCAGACTACAGAACTCAGTACTTTAAGCAAGCACTATGGAATAAGTCTGACTTTTACTCAACTGCAGGTCAAATTATAGTGGATGACAGCAGGGCACATTGGAGAGAGAATACAAACATACTACTCTTAACTACCACAATAGCCTCTCTTACAATACCTTACTCACTAACCTTCTTAGAAAAGCTTTCTCTTCCTGAACAAAACCATCACATCCAGCAAACTTTATCATCTTCTTTCATCTACTCCTTTAGCCACAGTAATATAACCCATACCTCTAACTATATACTACCAAAATATCACAGAGCAACCCATGTTACTTACTTCACTACCAAAAAGAATTTTAATAATTTCTACAAAATCCTTAAATTTCTACAATATCCCCAGCAACACCCCCTCCTAGACGGTGATATTCATCCAAACCCTGGCCCCAATACTGACTATACCAATTACCTAGACAATTTAACATTGCCTGTGATCTCTACATTAACTAAAACACCTAATTCCCTCGTGACAGCTCACCTTAACATTCAAAGTATAAACAATAAAATTTCCCACCTGCATGCACTCCTAGAAGTGCACTCATTTGATATTCTCTGGCTTACAGAGACTTGGCTAAAACTATCTACTTTGGACCAGGAAATTATCCCTCCTGGCCATAATATCCTTAGATGTGACCATAAAACTAAAAAAGGTGGAGGTATAGCCATTCTCTATAAATCTAATCTCCAGATTTCCCCCTTTAATGTGCTCCCATCATTAGATACAAAGTCTGAAACCCTGACTGCCAAACTCCAAATCAACAACTCCAAATCTATCTATGTAATTTGCATGCATCTCCCCCCTGGTAACAATACCAATACTCTTGAAAATGTACTTAATTACCTTTCTACCCAACTACCCCAGGAGACCATTGTACTGGGTGACTTTAACATTGACTGGTCCACCTGCAGTTCCCCTAACTCTACTAATCACATAAATCTCTTAGGATTCTCACAAATAATAACCAGTCCTACTAGAATCCACAAACCTAGCAGTAAGGAAACCACGCTTGACTGGATCCTTATTAATAGCCACCCTGAAACTTATACACCAGGAACCCTTCCTGGCATTATCAGTGACCATATGCTTACCTACATTATTAGACAAAAAGTCCATATCCCGACTACTAATAATTTCAAAACCTCCCGCTCTAAAAAATTCTTTAATCCAGACAGCTTCCTAAATGATCTACAAGCATGTGACTGGTCACCAATGACTCATCTTGAACTTGATGAAGCAGTGACCTACTTTAACACCAAATTTCTTCAAATCCTAGATTACCATGCACCTTATCGCTCTTGTAGAATAAGAACCAAATCTGCCCCATGGCTCACAAAACAAATTAGGCAAAAGATGCTCCTCAGAAATAAAATCTGAGCTAAATGGAGAGCCACCAAATATCCATCAGATCACCTCCACTTTAAACAGTTAAGAAATGCCACCAAGAAAGATATTCTTAGAGACAAAAAAGACTTCTACCTTCACCTCCAACAAGCCAGTCAACAAACTCCACAAAAATTTTGGTCAGGGATAAACAAACTTCTTCAGCCAGGCCACTCTACTACTCCTGCCCCTGCAGGATTCAACCAAAATAACTCCAACCAGATTCCTGATGCCTTTAATAACTACTTTACAGAAACCATTCTAACCCTAGCCATTTCTTTACCTCCTTTTACTGCTTCCCTACTAAATACCTCTAAGACTTCATCTCCTACCTTTCAAATACAACCTGTACCTACATCTCTCATCTATAAGCTCCTTCAAAAATTGAAACCTTGCACCCCTTCTGCTGACTGTCTCCCAGCTGAATACCTACAAATTGCTGCAAAAGCCATAGACTATCCCATCTCTATCCTTATTAATAGAACTATCTCAGAAGGCAAAATCCCTACCAAATGGAAAGTATCCCACATCATCCCTTTACATAAAGGTGGATCATCTATTGAGCTTTCTAACTTTCAGCCTATTGCCTTACTCTCCCCAGTAACTAAGATAATGGAAAAATGTATTCACAAACAACTACTTAACCACCTTCTACAAAATAATCTACTGGCAAACTGCCAACATGGCTTCAGGCCATTCCATAGCACAACAACTGCCCTGCTATCCTTCATCGACTCTATAAACAAAAATTGTAACAATAACTCTTTTTCCACTGCGCTATTTATTGACCTGTCAAAAGCCTTTGATATGGTTAACCATAACTTACTTCTAAACAAACTAAAAGCCAATTCACTCGATCCACAAGCATTACAATGATTTAGGTCTTTTCTGGAAAACAGACAGCAAGCAGTACTTTGGGATAACAATCTGTCTACATTACTTCCAGTAAATATTGGAGTCCCCAAGGCTCTGTCTTAGGTCTCCTTCTTTTTTCCTTATTTATTAACGATCTACACATAAACATTCCACAAGCCATCTGCATTCAATATGCCGATGACTCTACTTTAATCTGTACAGCTAAGAACATAGCCTCTCTCCAGTCCCTCACCCAAACTGTTTTCCATAATGTTGAAAATTGGTTTATGCAACACTGCCTTTTCCTAAATCCCCCCAAAAAAACAAAATTACTGCTTTTTACTCCAACTCATAAATCACCTCATCCATTCTTCTCAATAACCTCTAACAATGCTACCAACATAACCCCAGATACTACAACCCGCCTACTAGGTGTAACAATTGATAATCACCTCAACTACGATGACCAAATTAACTCCACTATAAAGTCTGTTAATAAAAAACTTGGTACCCTCTATAGAATTAAACCCTTCCTTACCCCTTCTGCCAGAAAATCTATTGCCAGACCCACCTTATTTCTACCCTTTTCTATGCCTCTGCTATATATATTAACCTATCTAAAAACAACCCCTCCAAACTTTCCATCTGTTATAATAGCATAGCTAGATTCATCACTTGCTCCCCCTTTAAAACTTACCACTGCCTCAACCTCAAACAACTGAGATGGCTAGAATTACAGAACCATATACTTTGTCAACAATTACTTATCACCCAACATATCCTATACCACCTCAACAATACCCCTATCCTCACTAATATGATTACACCATACAAAAATCTGGCTACACTAAGCTCTGCTAATAAGCTCCTAGTTTCCTCTATTAAATCTAAGAACAAAGCTGGTGACTCACTTTTCTCGAACACAACAGGTAAAAATTGGAATCAGCTACCTTCTGAAATATCAACCCTTGCTTCTACTTCTCTATTTAAAAAACATCTTAAAGAACATCTTAAAACTCACTGGCTTTGTTCATGTGTGAACCCAGACTGATATCTCTTTCCCCTTCCTGCTCTCATCCCTTTATCTACTCCTCTAACCTATGTCTCTAATTCTAGTCGCTACACTTTCCTTCATAGTATGAGGATAAAATAAAAGGGTTTTCTCTCCTAATTGGGTCTTGCTCAAACTTACTATTGTGTTTAGTATAATTTTTCTTTTGACTAATGCTGCCTCTGTACTGTGATTTTACATGTATTTTTATATATTGTAAACTTTGTCACTGTTCATGCTTGGAGCTTTTCTCCCTGGGCCTCTACTGAAAATGGACATAGATCCAGTTAGACTAGTCCGGTCAACAAATGTAAAATAAATAAAAATATATAAATAAATGTTGGGAGGCCTGCAGAGTTTCATAGCTTCATAGGTTCATAGGAGTTTACTAGCCAAATGGCCTTAGGACATTTACAAGCCTAGCCATATAAAAACTCAAATACCCTTATAGAGCATGGTTAGATAGTCATTGTTAGCAGACAGATTTTGTGATCAGCACTGACTGGCCCTGCCCATAAGGAACATAGGTGCTAACCCAGGGGTGAATTTACAATCACCAATCCAGTTGTCAAGGTTGAGCTTGAATAACATCATTGAGGAGCACTGCTTCACATGCAGTGGGAGCCTACTGCAGAGGAGTGGCAATCACTGGGAGATATATGTGTCTTCCCAGCATGTTCTGTTTATGACACAGGCTAGGTTGAGATCCCTGGAGCAAGTTATTCTTGTACCATTTGATTTGCAGTGTCCAGCATTTCCAGTAGGGCAGTGTCTGAGACTGCTCTGCAGGCCAGACATAGGTCACCTCTCAGCAGCCTGCATGATAATGAATACAGCAACAGGTATTTCAGTATTTCCATGTTTGTCATGTTTTGGAGGCTCTGGATTCTCTCATTCACAAACCTCTGTGTTTTCTTCATTTGCTGCAGTGTCTGGTGAGGTACAGACAGAAGGGAGCATTGTACTCAATTAGTAGTCTGATAAGGGTAGAGTATATCAGAGCTATGACTTCCCTGGTCTTGAATCTGATGGCTTTATTTATGAGGTGCATGATGTAGAATGTCTGTCTCACCACTATGGACACATATTGAAATGTAGATTACTATCAACATGTGTTCCCAAGTCTCATAATACTATGTTTGAGCTAAGAGGGATGCTATGTCTATCATAATTAGAAGGGTTACTTCATTGCCAAAAAAGGGCAATGAGACATGTTTTACTTTAAGGTTCAGTCTGTGAGTTTTGCACAAATCATTTGTCTGTGTCAGCCCCTTCTGTAATATGTTAACATAGCTGGGGGACACTTTATGACTGTGTCCAGTTAACAGTCATCTGCAAATGTGGTAAGCCACAGGCCA
This sequence comes from Protopterus annectens, assembly GCF_019279795.1. NCBI lineage: Eukaryota > Metazoa > Chordata > Ceratodontiformes > Protopteridae > Protopterus > Protopterus annectens. Next base: position 377,655,739 of record NC_056727.1, on the reverse strand, counting down.
TCTACTTTTGCCTGGACTTCAGAGAAATAGTTTACAAACAGTTGAGGGCACAACGCAGATCCCTGTGGTATTCCATTGGTAAGTGGTCTAGTGGTAGACGTGCAGTCCCCAACTTTGACATTGTGCACTCTGTTGGTGAGCCAGGTGGCTATCCTTCTAATAATGTATGGATTAATCACCAGATGGGAGATTTTCTTTATGATATCTGAATGGGGGTTAGTGCCAAAAGCCTTGGATAAATCAACATAGCTGTATGTCCTGTTAATCCTCATCCAGGTCTTTGAGGTCATTATCAAACAAGTACACAATAAGCAAGGTCTACCCTTGACAAAACCAAAATGAGTTGGATCAAGTGTGTTGATGGTCACCCCATGTCCATGTAGATAAAGTCCATGCTGATCCTTTCCCTAGCCTTGCAGATAAGGCTTTTTAGGCATATGGGTCAACAGTTCTAGTTTGCGGGTTACCAGGTTGATGTGCTTTGCATATCACACAACATTTGATATTAATGTCTGTAGTGTAGAAGATATATGTGTGGAAAAGTTACTGAGACAAAAGGGCTGTAGTGCTTGGGGGAAGGCAACACATGGCTGTATTGCAATATGAAATATTGTTAGATAGGGCCTTCAGCTTATGTTTCCACATGTAATTTCATACCATAGACAGGAAATGGACAGTAAACAACAGTAATACATAATAATATTTACTTTTCCATAGTGTGGTGAGCATGGATCTGTGCACCAGTTGGCACAGTGTTTGTGCATATGAGATACATATTTTCAATACTTTCCATGTTTGCCAGTAGTTAAGCAGTGCACAGACACAAGCCACATTGCTAAAAGTCTGAGAGTTAGTACTGAATCTTTGAAACACAGCTGCTACATAACTAACTCTGTAGAAGCAGGTCTAAATGCAATGACACCTTTCTTTTTGAGCCCAGATGATACTGGTTTCAAATCCAGGTATATCTAATACTTTTAAAGACTTTTAAATAAACAGTAATAATGCAATGACATGAATTCTTTATAGTACATGTGTTGTGTGTTTGGTATAGAGCAGTGGAGTTAAGTGGCATTGCATGGAGATAACCACAGCGTTGTACCACTGCTCACTGTTGTTGAACTTTGGTGGGTGATGCAAAACTTTGCACAAACATAGAGGCCAAAAAGTGAAGGGATCCATTGCTTTTTCTGTTACTTATGTGTGTTGTATATGATTCTATTTTCTTACCAGATTATAGGTATTAAAGTGGGCTAGATAGGAAAGTGGTGAAATGGGGAGTAAGCAGGTGGGGGAGGGGGATAAAGGGAAAGCAATACAGGGACGAGCAGGAGGGAGGTAGGAAAGAACCATAGCTATCCATTTCTTTAACAGTGTAAACTAAAAATATGTGCAGAATATTAACTGAATTTGGACTACCACCTCCACAAAGAGGGGTGACAACAATGTAATCATGCTGTATAGCCAATTGGACTGAATCAAGAGTATCATGAAGACATGTGTGAGAAATAGTTATGTATGGGATTTTTTTTTTTTTTTTTTTTTTTTGTGGGACAGGTGCCCATTTTTTTTTAATTCAGTAAGAGAGGAATGCTGGGTAAGGGATATTGATATGTTTGGGTCAGGTAAGTTGAGAAGGTCAGGAAGCAAATCCAAAAAAACAAGACAAGGAAGACAAGGGACAGGGACAGTGGGGGACAGGAAAGTTTGGGGGTCGCTATGACTGGGGTGAGGGAGGGGACAATCCAGGCCCTTGCCCATCAAACTTGGAGACAGTGAGAATCAAGTCCTTACCCACAGGACTGTCATCACTGTCCTCTAACTCTGCTGGTATCTGGAGTGCTTGATGTCTTCTCCTCCTCCAATGGACCACAAGGGAGTGCAGCCTCTCCATCCAGCATAGGCATACACCAATGGTGTGGTGCATGACCCTACACACCAACCCCTGCATCTTCTGGTGGGTATTGAAATCCCACCTTTGCCACTGCTTCCAGAGGGTAGCACAGCACCAGCTGCCAGGGTAGTACTACCTGACAAGACAGTCCCAGAAGTGCTGGAGTTGGTGGAGTGGGTGCAGGCTGACCCACTGGGGCTGGCCTACCTCGCTGTGCTGTAGAGCATTTAGTGATGTGGTACAGGTAGATGACATGGAAACATTTTGATGACATATAACAGAAAGTAAAAAAGAGAGATAACTGTTAGGGTGAGAGAGAAAAAGAGATAAAATTAGTACCATCATATGTAACATGCAATGCATTAACACAATTATACAACTCTTTTATCTGAAGTATTACATTTAATCAATGTCCTAACAGATATATACTATACTATAGATTGCTAAAAACAATCCTTGAAATGTGCATATATTGCACATATGCATGTTCCAATTATACAGATTACAGTTTACAGCAGGACATTTGTGTCACTGGTATAGAGTTTTTTTAATACACATAGCACAAACAATCAAAAAAGTAAACAAAAAACTGGGTCTCCTGTATAGGAACAAGCAATTCATGACCAGCTATACCAAAGCCGCTGTCGCAAGAACTCACCTGTTATCCACCCTACTGTACACCTCCCCAATCCTGACTAATCTTCACCAAAGTGAACAAAACAAAATTGCATCTTGCTATAACAAGATTGCTAAGTTTGCCACTGGTGCCTCATATAGATCCCATCATTGTCTCTCTCTCTTTCAAACGTCTCAACTGGCTTGACTTGCCCCAACTACTTCTAATTACACAACTCTTCATAGCCCATAAACTATACTATCACTCTGACAAAATCCAACACTACAGGAGCTAATACAGCCCTACACCACCACCCATACCTTAAGATCTACAGACCAAAATCTCATAACTGTCGTCAAACACAAGAATGGAGCAGGCAAAGCTCTCTTTGCTTGCACAATAGCTAAATTCTGGAACTCACTCCCAAAGCACATAACTTCTACCAGCTCTGTCTCACTATTCAAGAAATTACTTAACACCCACTACTCTACCAATTGGCTGTGCCCTTGTGAACCCCCCCCCCAGATTAACTCACTTTCCTTTCAGTACTGCTATGATTCTGCAGAACCTTCACCACTTATCTATTAACTACTTTATTCTTAACAAACAAGGTTTTTAAATTATTTTTCCAATGTTATTCAGAAGGGTATTTGTTATACTTCACCTATGTAAAAATGTTAAATATGTTCCAATATGATTTTATGGGAATGTACTACTGTTCTTGTTTTTGTTTATGTTTTATATGTGGAGCTTTTCTTTCCGGGCCTCCTCTGAAAATGGACCTGTGTCCAGTCGGACGTTCCCAGTCATCAAATGCAAAATAAAATAAATAAAAATAAATATAAATATTATTGAAGAAATAATAACATTGCACAGTTGAGAATTGTGATATTTGAACCCACAATCTCTGCCAACAGTCTAATTTTGTACTCCTACAATTTGTTTGTGTTACAGACTAATGCATGAATACTTGCCTTTACAGTTGGAGTATGCATGCTCAATTTGATATAATTGTATAAAAGACCAAAAAAGCTATCTTTAACTCATTCCCTCCAGTAAAGCTCTTTTGAGTGTGTAACTTTAACTCCCAGTGGGTGTGGATTCAGCCTATATAAATTAAGTTCTCACCTTACAGTTCTAATAAATACTCACTGGCAGAGGTCAAATATCAACACAGTTTTGTCTGTCATCATGTATGCCTCAAGATAAAATATTCTGAAACCTTGTATGCAGCACATTTTTGGAATTATTCATGCAAATATAAACAGACAATATTTGATGCCTAGAGGTGCAGTAGGTGGTAACTGCAGAAATGCCTGGAGATGTCGGCTGTAATGAGTTAATTATTAAAGCTACAGTAACATTTCACTTGTGCTTCATACATGCCACTTCATCCCCTCAATTTTAAGGAACATAAGCCTGCTGATTAAACTTACATTCATTGGGAGATGGAGAAAGAACAATAAAGAACAGAAGAGCATTATGCATATCAGCATTGCCAATATTTAGCTTTCTAAGTTTTAAAAGTACTCTCTTATTGTCATACTTATACAGCCGTGGGATGTCCACAGTCTCAAACTCATGCAACCAATGGTTGAGAGTATCCCTTTTTCTCCTTCATAAACATTAAAATTATACCTACATTAGTCTGTAGTATGATCCGCGGTGGTGCAGCAGTAGCATTGTTGCCTCACAGCAAGAGGTTCTCCCGTTCGATTCTCAGCTGGAGTGCGGGGAGTGCCTTCTGTGTGGAGTCTGCATGTCCTCCCCGCAGTTGGGTGGGCGTTTGAAAGGCATGTATAAATGTGCTTGCCCTTGTTGAAGGTTGAACGTCGAGCTGGCACCTCGGTGTTCGTGAAAATCTACTGCCAATCATTAGCAGACTGGAGTTCCGCTGTGGCGACCCCTAACCGGGAAAAGCCGAAAGACAAACAAACATGTGGGATACCAGCGGCACTGGATACAGCCTGGGCCAAACTCTTCCATGCATCAGACGTGTACTAGGAACCAGAATAATCCCCTTGCAGAAGTCCTTGGCTGTGGTGCTTTACCAGGAGTCTAATAAATATCCTGGAAACCCCACCTCTTTGTCCTAAACTTGGCACCTTCCTCTCAAGGACCAGCCATGTCTAAAAGCCAGATGAGAGCAAAGGAAACTGATACTTTCCCACCAATTCCAGTTATCGAGTTTACTGGTAGTGAGCAAACCCAATCAACAATGCCAACCGTGTTTGCATGATGTTAAGTGGACCACAGCAGTGCCAATCATGGGGAAAGGAAATACTTGAAACTGAAAGGTTAATCTGACACTTGGCTATAGTTTGAGGGGTGTGTACTGATTTATCCTGGAAATATATATTAGAAATTGGAAGGTAACTGTTAGGTGAGTTAAGTCTATAGACATGCACTGTGACCATAAATGTAATGATATGGCACATTTTCTTTTCTTTATACACTTAGGAAAATTGATTTACAGTGTGGGATTCGAACCTAGGCATAAGGGACAAAACATGTTCTATCACAGCATTGATTTTCCATGTTTACCACAGAAGAAGTGCTGCTCAGACAAAGTAAAAAATCAAACATAAATACAGATGACAGTTTGACCTGTTGCATTCTGTATGTGTGTGACCTGACAAAGGTTATTGGATATAGATCAAGTTGTGTGTGTGTCTTAGGTGATTGTGAAGTCCATGCAAGTTCAAATAGCAAAATTATACTTAATATAGTAGACAGGATACCCTCAGTCATACATATGAAAACACATTAATGTTGTCTCATCCCTCATACATATAATTCATATCAGCTCCACTATCTAAAACGTTATAATAGAGGGTGAATAAATGGGAAGTGGAACAACAGTAAAAGTGTATGGAGTATTCTGTAATCAAACTCAGGACTATGTGTAGAGCAGTCCTACACTTACATCTGCTGCCACAAGAATGTTGCAATGCTACTCCTGTATTTTTCAGTTCATTGCTATAAACTACACTTTTACAAAAGTATAAAAAGGTTGCCCACCCTGTACTAGAATCCAGCACCATCTGTACTTCAGTTCTACACTTACACCTGCTGCCACAGGACTAGGTACATGGCATTCCTTAATGTTCTAATCAATCTTCAGTTGTCCATGTTAACCACTGTGCAATGCCACTTAGCATGTTTGCACAGTACCAAGCAGAATTAATTGAATATATCCATTTCCAGTTATTGGCTGTCTGAGTCTTGTCTGCAGGTGTTCTATCTGCTTCCTGAGTGGGCCAGTAGTGCAGATTTGTGCATTGCCACACTTCATGCAAATGAGATAAGCAAAGCCAAACCTTACATCTTTATTTTCCATCTTTGTGCTAAACTGTGTATAGAACAAACAATGCCCCCCCCCAAAAAAAAAGAAGAAGAAAGAAAGAAAACAAGCAAAAGGGAAGAGTAGTTGAAATGAGGAAAAACAATCTGTGGCATACAGACTACAAAATGTTAGTACACATGCCAAATTGCTACACAGGTCTAGATTTGAACTCTCACTGCAATGAGCCTTCACTGTAAGGGTGCCTTATCCATCTTTGCCACACAAACAGCTTTGCAGCAAAAAACTCAAATCATTCTGCATACAACCAGCTACAACATCATCTAAAGTAATATGAAACCTTATAGACATTATTTGTACCTTTATTATTTTTGGATGTATTGCACTAAGTGATCACACAGCCAGTTATGAGTATTGTTTGCAAATATGTAGCTCTGTCTTACCTCTCTGTATTTGTTGTTCATTCTTTACTTATCAGCCCAGTAATCTGAGACATGCATTCTGTAAGCCATTCTTCATCATTATCCTTTAAATGTCTGAAGATATTAAAAGGCAGTAATATAATATGCAGTTACCAACAAATGAAGGGGATGTTGGATGTAATGAACAGAACCTGTGTATTTTGCACTGCTTGCTTACATTTCCAACCTTGACAAAATTCTAACACTTTGTAACTCTAACCAGAAACACCCACTGGATGTAGGACAGCCTGTAGTGCTGTTGTGTTTTCCTTCTCCCAACCAGTAATCATTCACAGTTGTAATCCATTTAAAACAAACACTGAGGGAGTGCCTGCATGATGTTTACATTTGCTACATGGAGCCAAGTTTTTGGGATTCAGCAATTCTAATGAGTTCCCACCTGATTTGCATCTTCACCATACTGACAGCCCTGAATCTATACAATAAAAAGGAAACCATGTAGTTAGGGAAACTGAAGGTAAGGAGACTTGTTTATGTGGAGACACAGAAAAGAGGCTATTACTTTGGAATAAATCTGCACAGAGAATTACTAAGCTTGAAAAGGTGTACTTGCATTTTGTCAGCTACATACTGCATATGTTGGAATGTAATTACGAAGAATCTGGTAATAGTTTAATATATATATATATATATATATATATATATATATATATATATATATATATATATATATATATTGATTAGCAAAAGATTTTACACTTTTATCTGCATGCATTAGTTAGAAGTGTACTAATGGCATGGGCATGTTTGTCAGGGCATTTCACAGATATGCATGACTGGAAATACCTTAAAATAGAATGTGCTGTGTTAAATCTGTAGGCATTTCAGGGACAATTCATTTGATAGCACTTTTAGCATTTCAATGATAGTTTGTTAGCAAAAAGTGTCATTTGCCTGTTCTTTTTTTTTGGGGGGGGGGCTACACTTCTGTTATGGCACAAACAAGTGTATGTTGCTATTGTTGCTCTCCTATGTTTGCATCCAGCCTGTTGTTTGTATTTCAAAACTGTAGACTGTTTTATGTTTCTCCGGTGGGTAATACTGAAATGCTAACTTTTCTGTTTTATCTCTTAACATTTAATTTGTATCTCAGTTGTTGAATACTGTTGTATAATAAAACAATTTAATTCAAGAGGTTACTTCTGTTTCACAAGAATTTTTTTTTGGGGGGGGGATTGAAGATGGCTGCAGTTAATAACATATGCTGATTGATTATCTTAGGTTGGAATTGTCATCCAAGTTCTTGTTAAAAGTATAGCTAATGGACATATAAAGGGGAAAAAGTATTACCCTCTTAAGCTGCACTGCTGAACCATGGAACTGTTGCGTGTGTGTCTGTAGGGGTCCTCCAGGTGATGATGTTGTCCATATATTTTGCTTAACTTCTTCTAGGACCATCTGGCATGCAGAGAATACCATCATCTGCATATGGTAAGCCAAACATTTTTATGTCAGTACTGATGAGCAATTCAAAGAAATTTTTTAGTGTGTGATGTTGATGTCAGAACTGTTGTGTCTATTACTGCACTGTCTAATAGTGGTAGCACTGTTATTTTGTTAGCATATATTGGAGTATAGTAGTTTAGGTATTAATTTTTCTTGTGTTTGTTGCTTATTATCACAGGTGCTCCTGACAGTGGAAGTGTTGGACTTAACACCTGATATCAGATTATCAGCAGACTCTGATGATAATGGTGTTCAAACAGACATGCAGTAGGTTGAATCTGACACTGAGGATGACATACAGCCATCCCCTGAAATTCCACTAGAAACACCCAGTAGGGCTATGTCTACCCATTTCAGTGAACCACATATATTGGACAGGTGATTGATCAGGGAAGTGTGGTAACTACAGCTTCAGTGCCTGTTGACTCTGGCTGTAGACAAAGTGTGGGCAAGGGGCCATGCAGAAAGGTTATGGGTGCTCAGTGGAGGGCTGCTGTCCATCCTCCACCTGATACAGGTGCCTTTTCCCATGCCACTCAATGTATGTTTAGGGCTGTCATGGAGGCAGAGACACATTCCCATAGGTGCTTCAGAGAAATGCTTAGGGTTGTGGATGTAGCACAGGCTGACATGCATGACTGCCTCCACCATGTTGCTGATTCGATGGATCAGAAGAATGACACAGAAAGAATGGTGTCTGGGATGGAATGTCTGCTGGGAGGGGGACAGCATCCTCATGAGCATAGGTCAGCCATATCATCTGCTGTTAGCCAATGTGGCCATGCCTGATCACGCTTCCATAATAGCAGTATTTCCACTCATGGCAGGCCATGGGGATGTGTTCCAGGGTGTCCTTGTGAGGGCAGCTTGTCCAACAGACATCAGTCACTTATCTTCTAAATACAGCAGTTGCAACAGGTTTAGTTCAGGGCTGACTCTGTCTGATGCAAGCAGTACACAGCCAATACATGGGACGGTAAAGGTTGCGAGCATTGTCTGTCATCAATTTTACTATATGTATGTGCACAGGAGGAAAGTTATTGGCTTTTAGGTGGCTAGAGAGTGTGCTTTGTGTTGTCTCTTAGCCAATGGGAGGACATATTGAGCAGGCCTACATCTGCCTACACCAACAGCAGCTGCTAGTTCCCACTCTAACTCCTCACTTGCATGTGTCTGTGGTGACCATGTCACTGGTGGTGGGATGTGTGCTCCTTCCCCTTGTTGATCCTGCTGAAGCTGTATGGCACATACTATGAATATTTCAGTACATGTCCTGTGGATTGTACTACATGGCTCCACCAGATGTATCTAGACACTGGAACTGTGACTTCAGCAACTCAAACACATGCTCTATGATATTTCTGGTTTGAGTGTGAGCCTCTTTATGGTATTCTTCATTGGGAGTGTGTACATTTGTGATGGACGTCATGGGTCCAGTGCATAATCTACATCCCCCTTTAAATGCCCTTGAGGGATATCCTCCCTAGTGAATGATATGAGTCATGGTAATGGCCAGGGTTGCTAGCACACATGTTCAAGATGACTCCCTTGGCATTACACGTGACTTAGCAGATAATAGCATAGAAGCCCTTTCTATTAATGTTGAGCCTTCTCTGATTCCTGGGTGGTGCCTTAAGTTCTACATGTGTGCAATCTGTGGCACCCAGTACTTTAGGGTAGTATGCTACAGGGTAGAACTCCTGCATATTTCTGGCCCTATCCTCAGGAGTATGGGAAAAATATATGTGGTCACTAAGATGTTGGAGCATAGCATTCAAGAAAGTACAGTTTTGTACCTACCATAAATGTAGATGTTCGAGTGTTCACACTGCTGCAATCATCACACTTGGGTTATCCTGCCATCAGGCGGTCCCTCAGTCGACCAGAGTTCCAAAGTCTTGGTCCGGCGTCAGTTGCTGTCGCTTCTTCCCTGACTTCAGTGCGCCAGGGGTATATAATATGCATCCGACGCCATTTTCTTCAGTTTTTCTTGCCCCAGATGTCAGGTGCCCCCAAGTGGGTAGGCAATACATATTGCTAATCAAAAATATACATATAAAATAAAAACAATACCTTCAGTTACCAGCAAAAACGCCCCAAAGGTTGTATAGGATAGAAGGGTATAGATAAGTCCAGCTAGTTCAGAGGGGATGGAGGGAGGGTAACCTGGACTGCAGCAGTGTCGAACATCTACATTTATGGTAGGTACAAAACTATACTATGTTCATTGTGTTACACTGCTGCAGACATCACACTTGGGTTGAATCCCAAAGCTAAGGTTGGGTGGCTGGTCTATAAAGAGTTAGGATTGGCTAAGAGGCCCTGCAGAACTGCAGTGGCAAATTCTGCTCTGGATTTAGAGTAAAGAGGCAGGTGGTAAGGCTTGGTGAAAGTGTGCACTGAACTCCAAGTTGCTGCCTCCAAAATTTCCTTGGTAGGTACTCCTCTGAGAAAGGCTGTTAAAGTGGCTGTTGCCCTGGTGGAATGAGGCCTAATGTTATTAGGGACTGATTTTCCATGTGTGTGTAGCAGTACCGAATACAGTGTCCTATCCATTTGGATATAGTCTGCTTTGAGATAGCCTTGCCTTGTGATCTTGCAGCATATGCTACAAACAGTTGATCAGTTTTCCTGAAAGCTTTTGTTTTGTCCAAGTCGAAGCATAGATGCCTGTGCATGTCCAAAGAATGAAGAAGTTTCTCCCTTTATTTTGGGGGTTTGGTTAAAAAGTAGTCAAATGGATGGTTTGGTTAAGAGCCACACTAGATTCCACCTTTAGCATGAAGGTAGGGTGTGTCCTTAAAGATACCCTGTCCTGATGAAAAATTATAAAAGGTCCCACTGCCATTAATGCCTGTAGCTCTGAGACTCTTCGTGCTGAAGTTACTGCCAGGAGCAGAGCTGTTTTCCATGATAACAATTTTAGATCGGCTGTATTGGCTGGCTCAAAAGGTGGTAGGGTCAGTTTTTCCAAAACAAAATTGAGGTCTCAATTTGGTGTTGGTGCTCTCTGGGGTGGTCTTATGTTTTTATCCCCTCTGAGGTACTGCTTTATCAAGGGATGAGAGAATAAAGGAGGATCCGTGTTGTAATGTGCAAAAATGGCAGAGGCATGGATCTTAATTTATGAAAAGGATAGGCCTCTGTCCAGCATCTCAGTTAAGTATTGTAAAATCTGAGGAATGTTTGTAACAAGAGGGTCAAGGCTGTGAGCCTGCTTCCAGGCGCTGAATCTCTTCCATTTTTCTGAGTAAGCTTTCCTGGTGCTAGACCTCCTGGCCTCCAAAATGACATCCATAACAGCTTTAGTGAGAGGTGTTGCCTGTTTGTCTAAAGTATCTGCCATGCAGTCAGGTTTATGGTTTTGAGCTGACCATGCAGGATCTGATTGTTTTGTTGAGTCAGAAGGTGTGGAATTTGGGGCAAAATCCATAGTGGGCCCTGAGCCAAGTTCCTTAAGATAGGGTACCAGTGCTGGCGTGGCCAGTCTGGAGCAATCAGGATCATCTGTGTTTTTTCTTGTCTGGCTTTTAGGAGTACCTTTGAAAGGAGAGGCAGTGGTGGGAAGACATAGACTTTTAGGTTTTTCCAGCTGAACAGAAGAGCATCCACTTTCCATGCTTGTTTGTGATAAGTCCTTGTGCAGAATTTTTGTAGTTGGCAATTCAGAGGGAGGCAAAAAGATCTATGTCTGGGCATCCCCATTTTTGTGTTATCATGCTGAAGATTTGTGGATTCAATTTCCATTCGTGAGGGTCCATGATATTTCTGCTTAGGTCGTCTGCCAGAGTATTTTTCTTTCCTGGCAGGAACTGTGCTTGCAGGTGAACTTGGTACGTTAGAGCTGTGTTCCACAAGGTCATGGCTTGCCTGCATAGGGGATAAGAATGTGTGCTGCCTTGTTTGTTTATGTACCACATTACTGTGGTGCTGTCTGTCTTTAGTAATAGTTGTCCTGGATGTAGAAGGTCCTTGAAAGCTGTTAGGGCATTTTGAACAGCCAACATCTCTTTTTGATTCATGTGAAGATGCATCTGGTCTGTGGTCCACTTGCCCTGAATGCATTTTCCTGCCATGTGTGCTCCCCAGGCGTAATCCGAAGCATCTGTTGTTAGAGTTTGCCTGGCTGTGGTTGGGTAAAAGGCTGACCCTTGTTTAGGTGACATGCCTGTGCCCACCATCGAAACTCCTGTTGTAGGCAGGGAATCATTGGAATACTGCTTCTAGACTGTGAGAATGTTGAGTCCAAACACTTTTTAGGTACCATTGTAATTTCCTCATATGCAGTCTGGCATATGGTATTAGTAGAATGCAGGATGCCATGAATCCCAGGGCCTGCAGAATTTTTCTTGCAGGGAGATGGGACGTTTTTGCCAGTAGTTGAAAATATTGATTTAGTTGCACTTGTTTGTCTGGCGTGAGGTAAGCCATCTGGGCTGTTGTATTTAAGCTGGCACCCAGGAATGTAATCTGTTGGGAGGGCACTAGTTTTGACTTCTTTTCGTTTACTGTGTACCTTAGAGAAATTATCAACTTTTTCACAAATGCCAGATGCTGTAGAAGAATGTCCTTTGCCTCTGCTTGAATGAGGCAGTCGTCCAGGTATGGATATATTTGAATTCCTTTTTGTCTGCAAAATGCAATTACTGGTGCCAGGCATTTTGTGAAGACCCTGGGCACAGTAGATAAGCCAAAGGGCAGTGCAGAGAATTGGCAGTGCATTGTACCAGCTTTGAATCTGAGGTATCTTCTGCAATTTTGTCTGATAAGGACATGCAGGTATGCCTCTTTGAGGTTCAGAGTAACAAGCCACGCCTTCTTGCCCAGCATGGGTAGAAGCTGCTGTAATGTCAACATTTTGAATTTTGGAATATCCAGGTAAGTATTCAGAATTAAAAGGTCCAGTATAGGCCTCCAGGCTTTGTCCTTTCTGGGGACAAGGAAGAGTCTTGAGTAAACCCCTTGTCCTTGTTCCTGTTGTGGTACTTTTTCTATAGCTCTCATGTCCATGACGGCTGAAATTTGTTTTTGTGCCTCTGCTCATTGATTTTGTGGCAGGTCTGGCATTCCTTTTAGCTTTGGTAAAGTATGAAAATGGAATCTGTAAACTTGAGACACAATGTTCAGGACCCGTTTGTCTTGGGTGATTGTTTGCCAGTTTTGAGAAAAATGTGCTAGTTTCCCCCCCAAGGGGGCTTCCAAAAGGGACGTGCTTGGCGTACTCAAGGGAAAGTCATTGTGACTGTTTCCTGTAAGGTTGAGACTTCTCCTCACCTCCTTTTGGGGTTGAGGTGCCCCACTGCCATTGTCTGTTTGAGCCTTGGGGTTGAGATCTGCCTCTTGGGTGTCTGTATCTGCCTCTCTGTGGCCTGTCTGACACTGGAAAGGACCGATTTTTTGTTGGCCAATTTCTGCTAAACCGAGGTGGCTGTACCTGTAAGAAATCCTTGACTGTTTGCACCTTTTCTGCCTTAACACCAAACAAGGTATCATGCTGTAAAGGAGCATCCAATAACTTTGCCTTAACATGATCAGGTAAACTCTGTTCTTTTAACCAAGCATGTCTTCGAATAACAGAACCTGTAACTGCAGCTCTACAAGAGGCCTCTAAAGAATCAAAACCACATTGCAGAGTACGTTTTCCCACCTGTTCAACTGCATGCAATAAATCCTGCATTTCTTTACAATCAGGAGCTTCTGAGCTAGCAAGCATTTTCTGTTTTAACTGAGCCATTAAATATTGTTGGTACTTAAGCATGTGAAACTGGCAATTTAAAGCTCTTACTGCTAATGTTGCAGATGTGTATACTTTCTTCCCCTATCTATCCAAAGCTCTGGAATCTCTGTCTGAGGGTACTGGATTTTTTGCAATGGAAGCCCTAACCCCTTTTGGACCCTGGGAAATAGTTTCTGGATCAGCAGAAGGGTTTTTGTAAAGAAACTTGTGAGAGTCAGGGACTCTATAATACCTATCTGGCTTGGCTGGAGCAGGGGGCAAAGAGTCAGGAGATAAGCTGGATTCAGAGAACACATCATCCACAATGTCTAGCACAGGCAGAATAGCCAGGGGCCTGTGCTGAGGCAATAAGAGGAAATCCCTGAGCCTTTTCTTGGATGCTGAGTAATCCTGACTTTCCCAACGGAAATGTTCCCTCATGGTATGCAAAGTTTCCCCAAAAGAATAATCCTCAGGAGGAGAGGCTGCAGGGATAGATTCCTCAGCATCAGAGTCCTCATAGGGGGGTAAAGAGTATCCCTGGTCTGAAGAGGAATCAGAGGAAATGGAAACCTGATCAGAGGAGTCATAGTCTGTATCCTGCCAAGGCCTTTTCTCAGGAGGGGGATGGGAACCCCTGATTAGAGTAATAAGGTCTTCGGCCATTTTAAGCATCTGTTTCTTAGGCATGGAGGACTGTCCAGGAGAGTGCTGTACTTGTTTCTTTGTCTTTAATGGTGCCTTTGTCTTGGCTGTTGTTTTAATGGTAAGTTGTGAAGGTCTGAAAACACCCTCAGAATCCGATGCCTGCTCAGCGGCTTCGGACCCATCTGAGGGATTAGTTTCCGTAGGCCCAATACCTTGAGTTTCCAGAGGCCTAGATGTCTCCACGTGGGAGTTGGAAGCGGCCTGTGGCTCTGAGGTAGCATGTGTCAAGGGCTGCGAAAGTGCCTCACCGAGAAGCGGTGAACCAGCAACTGGCCTAGAATAGGTTTCGTCATCTGTTTTGGACCTTGGATGCCTGTCTTTATCCTTGTCTTTGCATTTTTTCAGTACTGAGGTCGTCGGCTGATCTGATGGCATGGTATAATTGAACCTTCGGCCAAAGTAGTGTAAAGCAAAATCAAAACATCTTTTTATAGTGCGTTTGTTGAATCTAGCACAAAACCGACAACTAGTGACGTCGTGATCAGGGCCTAGGCATGGAATACAGTAAGAGTGGAAGTCCTTATGAGGTGTTTGCTTCCCACAAGAAATACAATTATTAACTTTTTCTGACATCGGTCTGAGGCAAGAAAAAGGTTTCCCCAATGGGGTAGTTAGCTTTATTGAAGACTTCGGATCGGAAATTCGACTTCGAAAATCTCAGGAGTCGGCCGACTGGCACTTGCGAACTGCTTCTGCTTCGGGCACCGCGTGGCAAGAAAGACTGAAGAAAATGGTGTCAGATGCATATTATATACCCCTGGCGCACTGACATCAGGGAAGAAGCGACAGCATCCGACACCGGACCAAGACTTTAGAAGTCTGGCCGACTCCGGGACCGCCTGACGGCAGGATAACCCAAGTATGATGACTGCAGCAGTGATATTTCTGGTTTGAGTGTGAGCCTCTTTATGGTATTCTTCATTGGGAGTGTGTACATTTGTGATGGACGTCATGGGTCCAGTGCATAATCTACATCCCCCATTAAATGCCCTTGTGGGATATCGTCCCTAGTGAATGATATGAGTCATGGTAATGGCCAGGGTTGCTAGCACACACGTTCAAGATGACTCCCTTGGCATTACACGTGACTTAGCAGATAATAGCATGGAAGCCCTTTCTATTAATGTTGAGCCTTCTCTGATTCCTGGGTGGTGCCTTAAGTTCTACATGTGTGCAATCTGTGGCACCCAGTACTTTAGGGTAGTATGCTACAGGGTAGAACTCCTGCATATTTCTGGCCCTATCCTCAGGAGTATGGGAAAAATATATGTGGTCACTAAGATGTTGGAGCATAGCATTCAAGAAAGTACAGTTTTGTACCTACCATAAATGTAGATGTTCGAGTGTTCACACTGCTGCAATCATCACACTTGGGTTATCCTGCCATCAGGCGGTCCCTCAGTCGACCAGAGTTCCAAAGTCTTGGTCCGGCGTCGGTTGCTGTCGCTTCTTCCCTGACTTCAGTGCGCCAGGGGTATATAATATGCATCCAACGCCATTTTCTTCAGTTTTTCTTGCCCCAGATGTCATGCTATGTTGTTTACCTTGTTTGTACATGTACAGCCTCTTACTGAATCTAAAACAGTGCATAAACACAGAGTAAATGGACCATGTAGGTTTTATTCAATCTGGCTGATTGTCTTTTTTCAAAGAAGTTCACTCAGGTAAACATACAGGATTTTTTACAAACCAAAACTGTTTTTTGTTGAGGGATCATAGTCTGCAAATATGATGCTTTCTATTACCTTATAGGCATGACTGGTGAATCCTATTATTCTGGAGTTGCCAGCATGCTCATGGGGTCACCATTATGAAGAGAGATGACTATCACAGTTCACTAGAACTCTGACACAAAGCCTGAGCTTGAACAGATTCAGGAGGAGAAGGTCTGTGAGACAGTGTTTCATACTGTCAAGGAAGCACCACATTATGACACTTCATAAGGTATTTTTTCCTCTGACAGGCTCTTTAGTACTAGCTCAGAGGTTACCTTTGTCTGGCTGTACACCGACATCACATGACATTAAACTAGGGGGATATAGGGAAAATGTTTGCTCTAATTTTATCTGTTAACATGTTGGCTTTCTCCTTCAGAGCAGACTAGGTGATAGTGCTATTTACCAACTAAGTACAATGTAATGCTATGTATTTTTCCTTAGATTTGTAACACAGTTGAAGAGGAACTTATGGTTGCTCTTGCTAGTGGTAATGATTTTCAGTTCATTCTTAGCCTTTGTGAATGTTTTTTTTTTAAATATCTTGAGTTCCATTTTGTAATAAAGGTTTTTCAGTTTATTCTTAGTGGTAAGAATGTGTTTTTTTAACAGTTTGATAATATTAGGGTTCACAAGGGTTTGTTTGGTCCTATATTTCCATTGTATTTGTGTTGAATCAGAACAAAAGTCTCAAAGCATGCATTGCAGTAAGCTTAGCAGCTCTGTGCAGATGCAGTGGTGCCAGTTACTGGGTCCTCTTTGGAAGAGGGCTTTTGAACCACATTATGTCTTGCTGCCAGTTTACCTTAAGGAAACTCCTAAAGATATTAAAAGTTGTGAGCACAATGGGTTTCACCCTAATGTTGAAGACCATTGACTGGTGGTCAGATTTAACCAGGCTGGTAGTAATTTTAGGTGTGAAGTATGGTGGCGCACAGCCTGGTGAATGATGCGCTGTATGTTTATGATGTGTTATCTATTTGACAAACCCACTATTACTCCCCTTGATATGCTCAATGTTCAACATCTGCTAATGCATAAGTATCTTTTATACAGTAATAGTTGCCTCTACTTTCATGTAAATGTAATATAATCAGCAAATGTTGCCATAAAATCCTGATAGATTTATTACATATCAGCAAGTCAAATGGTATCAGAGATACTCAATCTAAACCTCTTCTGCAACATCAACAGAATGGTTTCTAAGTATAGGTATATCTCTCAGATGATTCTGCTGCTCTGGTACAGACACACCACTGACATAAAGTCAAGTTCTCCCCTGTCCATATTTAAGCACAACGTGAATCTGTGGATAAAAAACAGAAAATGTACACCAGGACTGCCCCCTGTGCTACTGATGCAGAGATGCAGCTTCTAAATGCTTTATTCCATGCATGGATCCCTAAAATTGTCAACAGTATGATCCCAGTTGTTCTCATTATGAGTACAATATAATTATCAACCATGGGATGGGTAAGGTCAGTCTCTAATTGAATGGGATAGATTCATTCAAGCACAAAAAGGAAACTGGCTAGGCATAAAATAGCCCACAAAGGTAGCTAGCCTAGTAGTTATCTATAAACCTATGAAATATATGCATAATTGTTACTCTATATTATTTAACATCTGTTCTAATATATCACTGAATGTCTGTTTAAAAATGTTTGTGATATGTTGCAGCTTTTCTCCTTGAGCCTCTGCTGAAAGGGAGTTTTTGACTTAAACCGCTAAGACAAACCTGATAAACAACAGCAAATTAAAATAAATAAAAAGGTAAATATGTTTACAAAGGTTTTATGTGTTTTGCTGGTCAAACAGGACTTAAGGGCTTGAGGGGCCAACTTGGTGACCACCACTCTTGGTAGTGTTTTGGGCGGGTGGTATTGTATGAAGAGGTGCTGGAGTGTTTCTGTGCTGCTGAGGAATTTTTGATTCAGGTTATACCTCAGGGGCCTTTGATGCTTATGGACAGTTTTCTCAAGTACCTCAGAATAGAAAGGCTTATTATTCTGTGAGCAGCATGCTGGTGTTTAAGTGTCTGTGTTGAAATTCTGATGAGTACTGATATTATATTTTCATGAGAAGCTTTTCTCAGATTTAGTATATATTCAGGAGTGTAGCTAGATATTCTGGCAACCAAGGTCAACTCCGATCTGGTGCCCCCTTCAAAATTTGTAGCAAGCAACTGTTAGAGTTTATGCTTGCCACACATGGTGCATAAAAGCTCCTCAGTTCTAATTGCAAATGCCAGCATTCACATGTCAGTAATGCACTGAAGAATGATTGGCTTTTGCCAATCACACCGCCTAACACTTTGCACCCTGGGTGGCTGTCCCCTTCACCCCCATCTTAGCTATGCCACTGTTGCATCTTCATCTCTCTAATCTGAAATCTGTCTGCAAAAAAGGTAAGTAGTTGTCAGTAAGTATAAGGCAGTTTTTGCACTGCCTCAGAGTGTCTGTTGTTAACAGTGTGGGGAACAGCTGGTGTAAGTGCACACTGTGGTCTCATGGTTCAGAACTGTTATAGCCTATGCTAGGATTCGTAGTTCACCAAATCCTCCTTATGTTGGGGGCTGCAGCCCCCACATCCCCCGCTAATTATATATACCAACTCCGAGATCACACTACAGTGAGTACAGGGCAGATTTCCTTATGCTTACATTACCAATAAGCATGTACTTTGTGCCGTTTTTTTTATATTGGCCAAATATGATCATTCAATGTTATTTCATATGATCATATGACCTTATGGTGAAGGTAACTTTTAACACTATGTCTCTGATGAATGGCCGTTGGAGCAGTGTGCCATTTGATCTGTAAACATAGACCCCACAGAACTAGTGCCTAAGTTTAATATCAGTGTAATGATTGAAAAAACAGAAAGCATGAGCAATTACAGAAATGTTTACACCAGGTACAGCAGAACTCACTAATAGACGTCAGTGGTATTCAATCTATCTTACTTTTATTTGGTATGTCACACTATTCTTAGGTCTTATTCATAATAAAAGTCTACTTTCATGTTTCTCACAATGTATACATGCTTGTCTTCACTTATTGCCTCTGTCTGCATGTTTAGTCATGCTACTTGTATTACACACCAGGAACATGTATTTCATTCTTCAAGCATATTTTTCCCTGAATGGGAAACTAATAGCTGTCAGATACTTGCAATACTATACAGTACAGCTATTCTAAGAATAGCTTGGATTATATGTGGCCATGTTCCACAATTTTGTGAATGCCTAAAGTAATAGTATATTGTTTTAATTTTTTTCACTATATTCTGATGTGTCTACCATTATTCCCTGAAGATGGCTTGCATATGACATACTGTTGATTAAAGATCAAGTGCAAAGTAATTTTTCTTACTGTTGCTTGTTGAAGTAATTATGCCCTTGTCATATACGTCAGGTTTTCTTTTTCAAAATATGTAGTCTTTTCTTCAGCTTCTTCACTGCAAATATATTTATTAAGGTTAATAAACATGTTTGTATTCATGGGCACTGGAACCATAGAGCGAGGGGGGAGGGGAGCCCTCCCACTTTTGCAGATCATCTCATTTAAAAAAAAAAATCTACGGCTCAAAAGACAGATGCAGCTGAATGATTCAGCTGCAACTATTCTAGCATGTGTTTTTTTTTCAATTTCCTGACCCGAATCACTACCGGCAGCCGAAAAGACAAACAGATAGTAAACTATAGCTATAGGCACCAGATCCACTGGGCAAGGGGGAGGAGGACTCATGCGCATGTTGCACACTAATTTAAACACAAAAGTGCACGGAAAGCACATCTTGCTGATAAGACTCCCAAGTGTTAGCTCTGTGGATAACTGCTTTCTTCTAAGGCTCCAGTTCTGGAGTCAGTCAGTGATATTTCATTCTGTTATGCTTATGCAGTAAGTGATGGCCGTTTATTTTATGCAGTAGCTCCGAAGTGATAGTGATGGCCATTTAGTGCTAGTTCCATTTATTTTATACAGTAGCTCCGAAGTGATATTTATGGCTCCGTTTATTTTATACAGTAGCTCTGAAGTGATAGCGATGGCCGTTTAGTTCTAGTTCCATTTATTTTATGCAGTAGCTCCGAAGTGGTATTTCTAGCTCCGTTTATTTTATACAGTAGCTCCAAAGTGATAGTGATGACCGTTTAGTGCTAGTTCCATTTATTTTATGCAGTAGCTAGATAGCTCCCTTTGCCATTGGCCTAAATCTTTCTTTATCCCACTATGTTATGTAAAGTGGCTGGAATTTCCCTCAATACCTTAATCAAACCAGTAACAAAATGGTATACAGATTGTTACAGATTTGATTGAAGTAATGTTAGTGTACGCATTGCATTTTTAATTCTGTATTTCAAATATACAGAATAGAAAACATAGGAAGTAACAGTACACAAGTTTACTGTATGAGGAATTGCTGGCTAGTCCCATGGTGGTGTGCAAACAGTGCAAAAGTTGGTGAAATATTTGAGGCATTGCTTAGAATGATATTTACAAATTGTCATCAAGGTTTCAAAATATTTACAGTCAGTTATTTTGGCATTAGAATGGGCTCTGAGGTTGGGTACCACTTGAGATTGTATAGTATTCCAAGATGTTGATGACCGTTTCTAGAGGTCATTTGCACATAATTACAAGTGTAATGCTTTGACCAAGGATGCATTCAAGTTGTTTAATGTCTGGAATAATTTATGTGCTAGGGTTTGTAGGTACAATGCTATTGGATTTATATCAAAAAGGGCTGTAGCTCCAAAGTGATAGTCGTTTAGTGCTTGTTACATTTATTTTATGCAGTAGCTCCAAAGCAATATTCCTTATGTGTAGCTCCAAAGTGATATTTCATGTCCGTGTGTGTGTGTGTGTGTGTGTGTGTGTGTGTGTGTGTGTGTGTGTGTGTGTGTGTAATTGGGTTCAAACCCTGTATCATAGGTACAGAGTCCTGCATTTTCTACCCACGCCACCACGTGTGATTCAGTGAGTTTTGGTCTGTTCCTCTTAAGATTTGTGGCTTTCTAGCAAATGATAATGAAAGCCCTTTAAGTTTCAGTCTTACCATCTTTTTATTTGGAAACACACAGTAACACAAAAAGCTATTTTAGCAGCTTTTTAAGCTTATTTAAGCAATATTTTAAATGTGTCACTGGTTTTAGCCCTTTGCCCCCCCAAATACATTTTGTTTTTTTCCTGATTTCTTCGGCTGTGAAATTGAAAGGTTAAGTTGTGTCAGGTGGATGGTGCAGTGGTAGCGTTGCTGCCTTACAACAAGAGGTTATGTGGTTTGATTCATGGCTGGGGAGCCTTCTGTTAGAGTCTGCATGTTCTTCCTGTGTTTGGGTGGATTCTCTCTGGGTATGTTGGTTTCCTTCCATGTTACAAAGACCTGCATCTAGAGCACTTCTTACTGGGCCTCTGCTGAAAATTGTCTGACTTTCCTCGTAAAAAATGTTAAAATAAATAAAACTTTTTACAAGGAGCTGAGAGCTTCAGGGGAAGAGAAGTTTAGCGCTGCATATTCTAAGACTGCTCGCATTGTTAGCACAACAGATAGTAGCTTACTTTTGATGCAGAAAGCTGTGGGTTCTACTAGCACAGTATGCAGATAGATTGCTGATACTGTACTATGTTGTATTTTAAAAGGAGTGGATGCTACAGTCTTGTGAATGTCCTCCTTTGGAGGAGTTATCTAGTAACTATGAACCTGTTATCAGTTTGCCATCCATTCCCTGTTGCAATATTATTAGCTTATCATTTTTTAAAATAACATAGGCAATTTATTCTTCAAGGGCAACAGCCAATTTTTTTTAGATGAAACAATGAAATATAGAGTTGTTTCCTAGCAGCAACCTCTTCATTAGTTAGAGATCCCTTAAATGTGGAATTATTTAAATGACTTACTTCTGCAGACATTTTCCATATTTACTGATATGCTGGGGCATTTCTCCCTGGGCCTCTGCTGAAAGCAGGCTCTGTGTAGCCTAGTTGGACTTTCCCGGTCAACAAATAAATAATAAATAAAATAAATAAATAAATAAAAATATTGGTGGATTATGAGAAGTTTGAGTGGCCTTTTATGGTTGAAATTTTCTAAAATGGGTAGTTTTGTTTTGTCATTATTGGCTCATATATTTTGTTTCATTGCTTACTGGAAGACTGTTCAAAACTACAGATTTAAAACACATTCTAGCAACTGGTGCTGTATTATACAAGGAATATAATTTAATATAATCAGGAAGGTGAATCAAGGAGTGCATACATGTATGCATGGCCCTAAAAATGTGTTTGAAAACAGCCCAGAGGAAAGTGTGAAAGGCTCAAAATCATGGGCAAATTTTAAGCTTTACTCTTGTTACCAAAGCAATGGATGAAGGTAAAACAGTTCACACCATATTACCTTGACCTGTCCAAGCCTTTTGATACAATCCCCTACTCAGGTGTAGTACAATAGATGATTAATGTAGGAACAAACACTTACATCACCAGCTGCATTGCCAACTTGGCTCACAGGATGCAGGAGATCAAAACAGGGGAAGAGACCAGTCACCAATGGAGTCCCCCAGGGTTTGGTGCTGAGACTTTTTCTGTTTGGCATATACATCTCAAAAGTAAAAGGAAATACCAAAGAGCTTCGGCCAGCTAAGTTTGAGATGACTGCAAGCTAGGAGAAGTTATTGAATCCCCAAATGACTTAACCATCATGCAGGAAGGTTTGTCCCAAATAATAACTGGTGTCAAAATTATGACAACGCCCTCTGAGAACTGATCCAATTGTTTGGCATTTGGGAACTTGTGTGTACAGTGACCTAACTTTTGACCAACATGTGCCCAGAGTCATAAGAAAGCCTTTCTATATTGCACAGCTTATAAACAAATTGATTTTGACTAGATCTAGAGATGTTGTTGTCCGCTGCTTTTACAAAGCTCTCAATATGTCAATCATTTTGTATAATGCCAACTTTGGCATGTATCTGTCCAGCCCCATGCAACACTTAGAATACCTTCGGAGATACCTTACTAAAAGGATACAAGTTCTAAACAATAGGTCTTGCATGGACCACCTCAAAGATTTATTGCTATACTCAGTATCCTACAGAGTGCTTAGAGGTGACATGTCTGGCATACAAAGCATCCTCCGACATAATACAGATGGACCTACTGAACATCAGCAAGTTAAATGGCATCAGAAATACTCAGTCCATGTAGCTAAACTGAACATTGTGGAGAGATGGATATATATCACAGAGGCTACCACTGTTCCATAACAGACTGTCCATAAAAATAAAGCAAAACTCATCCATTCATATTCAAATGTACTTGGATCTAAGGATAGGTAATAGAAAATGTACTCCAGGTTTTTCCCTCATGCCACTAATGGATAGAGGCTGTTCCTAAATGCTGCATCCCTTGCATGCCCCCCTCAAATTATCTATGGTATGATCACAGTTGTTCTCACTAGGGCTAATATACAATTATCAGCCATGGGGATAGCTAAGACCAGTCAGAAAATGTTAATTCAAGCACCAAAAGGGAATTGGCTAAGCTTAAAATGTCCTCCAAGTGAACCTATGTTGTGGTAGCTAATAGTTATTAAAACATTACCCTTTTTAGTTCACTAAGTGCCCCTGTCACACTCCACCCCCCGCCCCCCCCAGTCTTTAACAGCTTCTGGTGCCAGTGTTTTTATTTCCTTTATTATGGGCAACTTCCAGGTATTTCATGATTCTGAGTCATGTGGTCCTGCATTTTGATGATATAATTGGAGGAACAAACAGATTGTAGGGGATAAGCATATTTTCTTTAGTTTGCAGCAGAGTTCAACACATAAAGTTACAAAAAATATAGAACAATTGATGACTCGGTCAGGCTAGCAGTCAAGAAATCAGTAACTAAATACATTTATATTATAATAAAAAACACAAGAAGATTGGAACTGGATACCATTTCTAGTAAAGTGTGTAACCCTTGGCATAGCATGTAATAACACAGATAAAACAATGCCATAAATAGTTTTCCAGCATAGGGTATAACATTGCACAACTCTTCATTTCAAACTAATCCTTAGCTACACTTAGTCATAATGCTGACTCTCCCTGAAACTCTACCAGAGTGAGAATGCATCTTGGTGTCGGGATTATTTTGAATAATTGACTTTATTCACATTCTCTTCCTAAACCTAAAAGTTCTTAGACATTACTATCTGGAAATCTGTTTACCCCTGTAATTAGGCCTATGCTTTCCCTAAAATGACATACAGAGACACTACCACTAGTAATACTTAAGGTATCTCATTGTACAGTCTATCTCACAAAGGGATTTACAGTGAGACCTCAACAAACTAATTAAAATCTTTGAAAATATATGAAAAAACTATCATCTTGTCTCATCTGCATCACAGAAATATATGATACTCATATATCTAGCCACGCATGCATGCAGTATCGGCATTGCACTGACTGGATTTATATGTCAGTATTAATCTAGACAGACCACTGGCAACTATTGCTGATAGAGCAACTGATACCCTCAGTTATCACTGTCATGGTAGTTTGATGGTTCCAAATTTACATTAAATACCACCCCCAAGCTAAAAATGGTCACAGTTTGCAAGAAATTGTTGTTATCATCCGCAAAGCTCACTGTCAAAGACACTTCTATCCACAATAGTTTTCAATAACTTATCATAACATACCAGATAGCTAATACTCAGCTAAATATAAACCATTAACTGATGACTCCACTTTAGTCTGTTTAGACCTTCATTTTCCGCCTACTCAGGCAGAACTACAGAAAACATGTAATAATAATTCTAGACTTATACTGAAATACAGCATGAATGAAAACCATGTTTTTAAGCTTACTGCTGGTGTCATGCCAATATTATATATCACATTTGCAAATGAGATACATATTAAGGTTGCACAGGAGTCCAACTATCTCAGTGCATGCATTGCCTTTCAGAAGCACCATTACACCACTGGTATCGAGACCAGCCAAAAAATGACTAAATGCATTTATTGCTGATACTGTTTTGATCAGAGATGAAAATGCTGTGCTAATTTTCCAACCTGTTTTAGTTCAATTGCTCCTATCAATATTCCAAAATATTGATTCAACAAGCTACATCACAATTAATGGCATTGGCATGACTCTGCCAACTCTATATGAATGCTTTGGCACTTTATTAGCCTTCAGACTTTGGAATGACTTGAAATGCAAAGTAAACTTAAAACTTCACATCTCTGAATAGCCCAAAGAATGTTGTATAATATAGCAATAACCCATGCCTGGGTGTGGGTAATGCTGGATTTACCCATGGTTGGTGTGGTTTGGACTCAAGGGCAAAGCCCGAGTGGCCAAACAAAGCCAACCGTGGGTAAATCCAGCATTACCCACACTCAGAAGTGGGTTATTGCTATTATACAATGACATTATTTAAGAAAAAAATTACTTTTCTTAAATAATGGCATTGTATAATGCCTCCTTGCTGCCCTTCCACAGCTGTCTGGTATTCTGCGGCAGTTTTGATGTACTGCGCATGCATATGCCTACACAGTACATCAGAGCTGTGGGCAAAAGCAACGGAGAAAGCAAGATCTCCGTTGCTTTTTACAAACTGTCTCGCTATGTTAAAGGAGTTTAACATAGCGAGACAGTGTGAAGCAATGGAGATCTTGCGTTCTCCTTTGCTGTAAAAAAATAGTTATAGTAATGTAAAAAGTCCGGGCGACTGGACCTTTTTTCCATTACTATAACTCTGATTTACAACGTGCACGCTGACCAATCAGTGTGCACGTTTTTGAATATTAATGGGGGGGTTGTTGTATAATGGGAACTATCCATTTGTATCTGCTATTATATCCCACTACTGACTGATGAAATTTCTATGATCAACAAAAGAAATTTTACTTTATGCCCTGTGGATTGTCAATAATTCTATATATTTTATATTTGTAATTAATGATCTAAAAATATGGAGCTCCTTCTTCTGTATGCATAGGTTTTATAAAAACAAATGTAGGATTACATGATTATTGACAGTCAGGTTTTGCCTGAGAGTCACACACTCACCTGTATACAATTTGCACTTTATCAAAATCAGTCCTGAATTTTAGATAACATCTGCAATGCCACAGTCAGTGCACTATAACTTTTTATCCATCATTGCCTTATCATCACATATTTTCTCCACTTATTTCTTCAGTTTGTCATTTTCTTACAACCTTCTCCTTTGTCACAACTCTATCCTATCCTACCATTCATTGTCTGCACTATTCTTTCCTCATACTGCTATCTGCAATCCCCTTTTGCCACATCCTCATCTACTTATAGCTTCTGATCATTCTAGCACGTGTGTCTCTTCTTTCCTTTCCACGTATCTCTTCAACATCTGGAGTTTCATTTTTTTCCTAGGTTTATTTTGTTGTTGTTTTTGCTTTTTTTCTCTCAATAAAGTCATCTCATTATAGTCTTATGTAATATTTTTATATTTATAAGCTGAACAATTTACAATCACATAAAAAAATCCACCATGGAAGTAACTGATTTTCTTACCATTGCCTTTTAAACCTACACCTTTTTCATAAAGAATGAATTTTACTAGCAGAATTTGCATTGTATATGATAATTCATTGTATATGTTTGGAGAAGTTCTGCTTCCTAAATAACATCATGAAAGCAAATTTTCAAAGTGCCAGCAGAAACATGTTTTTGCATATTCAAATAATGATTATGTCAAAATATGCCACAAGATGTATGTTTCTGTAATGTACAATGCTTCATTCAAGCTTTAATGTGCAATATGAATAGATGCTCATTTTATAAGTATAATATGGAATTACAAATTGTATTGATATTACCCCATTCCCCACACTCAGGATGTTAGGCAGCTGGTGTTTTGGCTTGTGCTATGTAATGCCTCTGGCTATTTTTTCTTCTAATTGTAATCCCCTGTAGCAATATGGAATTATACTTATGTGGCAGCATTGCAAACCTAATGAACCCTTACTCAAACACGCTGTATTAGCTCTTCCAGCCAAGGCCACCAACCATGACTTATTCATATGAGTTCAGCAAGGCAAGACATGCAGGGAACCACCATGGCTGTTCACAGAAAGTTATATCCATAATCCATCTTCTGCATGTGTCTTGTCAGCACTCAGAATTTAATATGCAGTGGGTCTATGAGATTCATGTCTGCATCTCTGCATACAAGCCATCATACAGCCTTGCACTCATTCAGACAAACACTCCCATGTGATCCTGAATCTATAGTAGAGATATACCATGGAGAATCTGCAAAAAAACACTCTCCATCCCTCTCAGATCACCTGTGTCATACCGAGGATTTATCAGTTTACACCACTAGAGCTGGCTATGACCCTGGCTATATGGAAATACATGTAGAATGCAGACATACTCATCCTATAATGCTTATATACACTTTCATATATCACATAAACTATGTTTAGTATTAAATTATTTGAATACAAATAAATAACTTCCAGATATTATGAAAGGCAAAATAATGCAAAACTGATTATTACAAGCAAGAATAAGACAAGATACAGTAAAACACATTTCTATCAAATTCTATCAAACCTCATCTGTTGTTTTTATCAGCTGAGTTAAAATAATTCTGTAATTATTACTAAGTGCATTCAATTTAGTATTCATGTCACTGGAATTGCAAAAGATGATAATAAATAAAATACTCAACGCTATTAAAACACAGCCATTGAGTGAGAATCTTATATATAAAGCAACCATGAACATATGTGTAGACAGATACATACACACAGAAAAGGTGATACATCATATATTCTTTTAGTGTCTTATTACTTTAAAATAAAGAATGCTGACAGAAAATCAGCCTATTGTATGTCTATGGGATGAATTAAATTAGTTTCACAGATCATAATGCTTACAAAAGTATACATTTTCATTAGACAAAGACTTACCTGCAATACTTCCAATCAAGTTTTAAGATGAAAAGATATTCCTGGGGATTTAATAAAATCCATGTAGGCATAGTGAAAAGCCGTCAAGGAAGGTACCATGGCTGTGTATGCGGTACCTCCCCTGGTAGCTTGCCATGCATATTAATGAAGGCATGTTACTGAAGGGGACCTATGTAACACGGTTATTGAATCAGTGTAGGGAGTATGTTACTGTGTCCAGCGATGAGTATCGCACCCCCTGGATATCAATGTATGCACATGTAATAAAAGGGTTGTTTTTTTCTTTTTTTCTTTTTTTTTGTGCTTGCATAGTGAACAGCAATGGACATATGCCAGACATCTAAAAATAGAAACTGGATACATTTAACTATGAAAGCAAAGGTCAAGTTTAAGCAAAGCTGTGAGAGTTTGTGCACCATGCCATGGTGCTTAATGGTGCTTAAACATAGTGGAGAGATATATGTAAAAGTATAGCAGCAGTTTACATGGCCACATAGCCAAATGGTGAGAGTGACAGCCTTGTGTGCAATTGGTGGAGGATACGAGTGCAGCAACAGGTTATTTTGCAAATACATGTTATGAGAATAATGTTAAATCCTGATTACATTTTGTATGATTACAGAGACAGCTTATTACATTTATTTTGCAAATACACATTTATGAGAAGTACTATTAACCCATAACTGAATTTTGTATGAATATACTGACAGGTATGTTTAATCCCTTGATTGGATATTGTATGTATGCACAGACATGTTATTAAACATTTATGTGGCAAATGCACACTTATTCTTCTTCTTAGGTTCATAGATTCATAGATTAGTACTAGGCTAACTACCTTTGTGGGCCATTTCAAGCCTAGCCAATTACCCCATGTGAGAATCAAACCCTGCACCTTGTATCTGTAAGGTAAACACCTTAACCATTATGCCATCCTCCCACCCCTCTTCTTTCGGCTTTTCCCAGTTAGGGGTCACCACAGCGGATCACCTTGTCCGCACATTGAATGGCAGTGGAGTTTTACGGTGTCGAGTTGCCAGCCCGGCGCCCAACCTTCCACAGAAGGCACACTCACACCTAGGGCCAATTTAGAGTGTCCAATCCACCTGCAGCATGTCTTTGGGATGTGGGAGGAAACCGGAGCACCCGGAGGAAACCCACGCGACCACAGGGAGGACATGCAGACTCCGCACAGAAGGCACCCCAGCCGAGGATTGAACCGGAGAACCTCTTGCTGTGAGGCGGCAATGCTAACCACTGCACCACCGTGGCCGCCCTGGCAAATGCACACTTATGAGATGTATTTTTAAATCCTGCTTTGCTGTGCTTTGCTAAGCTCCACTAAGCATAGCTAAGCCTTGCCAAGCACTGCGTAAATAAGGACAGTTTTAGCTGCGCTTAGCTGGTTTGTGCATTGCTAAAGCAGTGAGAAGCACTGCTATACAATGCCTGTTTAAGCACTGCTCAGCACAGCTAAGCTGGTTTGTGCACCACTAAGCATTGCTAAGCATTGCCGGTATAAGCACTGCTTAGCTAAGCTCAGCAGGTTTGCATGATGCTAAGCAATGCACTTCATGTTTAAAAATTGCCCAGTGGCAGTAAAGGACAGGAAAGCAGACTTATTTAAGTGCAACAGGTGGGAATACAGCAGAACCAGTTGGCATTTGAACTTGGCAGGAACTATGGCAGGTGTTGAAGTGGGTGCGCACTTCCGGGTGCAGCGTTGGGGCATTCTGGAGTCCAGGGTCATGGCTGGACTCCTTGTTAAATACCATGATGTCCAGCTGCTACAGGGCCAGTACCAGGGGTCAGAGTACAAGTTGGAGGCCTACGACCAACTGGCACTTGATCTCACCAGTGCAAATTGTATCCCCTGCACAGGTAAGCAGGTGCATTGTCATTATGATGAACTGAAGCATCGTGAAGGGGAACTCTTGGCCACCTGGGTCCAAGATGCTTGAGATTGGAATGCCCCACTAATTTGTAAGTACTGTTTGCATTGTTTTACCAATACCTAATCTGAATGTGTGATAGACAAGTATGCATAATGGTGTGTTTCTCTCCCTACAGTTGCAGAGGAGAGAGCTCACAACCTAGAGGTGCATGCAGGGCACATGGCCAGGTTGCACCATGAGTGTGGTGAGTAAAGATGCATCTTGGAATCTATAGTCATATAAGCAAGAAGGAGTAATGTATTAGCTGCCATTAGGTATATATAGTTTTGATTGTACTGCAATAAATGTGGTCATAGAGCTGGACTGCAATAAGTGAGTAATGCCAGGTATAGTTCAATAAAGATGAATACATGAAACCTGAGAATGTTAAGGAAATAAAGTTTCTACTGCATTAATTGTGGAATTACAGCTGTATTGCAACACTTGCATTTTATGAACTGCTCTGCAATAAAGACTGTAAAAATATACCACTCACTGCATGAAATCACTCCTAATGAGGCTGTGTTTTTGCAATATGTGTGTATTTTGGGCTGTTGTTCATGAAATTGAGTATTACACCTGCAGTGAACTAAAAACACAAAGAATACCACTAAGTGACTGAAGGTTAGCTAATAAAGAGTGTTCTGCTAAACTGTAGATTTGGAGTTGTGCTAAAATGTATAATGCATTATGATATTTGTTCTGCACTAAGATCTGAAGCAATAATAGGAACACCTGAGGAATAGTGTGTATATCAGGATTGTCTTGTGTTAACTATTGCATTTCAGCTACATGCAATCCTGCTCTTAGGTATGCTGCTGCAGGCTGCAAATATACCATCTGCAACTGTATATGGGTCAGGTAGCCAACCCAGCACTCTGATATGGCCGGTACACATCATAGATAGTTCCACCCACTAGGGGTATAGTGTCTACATCTGCATTCCATGTATTAATGCACAGTTCACCTACTATCTCTGTCATGCATTAATCTCATGCATGCATGTTAAAGTCTAACTGCAGTCTTGTATAACACTCTACTTCTGTTACCAGGTCATATTTTGTTACCAGGTGAGCTCTAGGCACATATCAGTCAATCAATATGCAGCAGTGGCTCAGTACCTCAGTTTGATAAATGCTAGGTGTGATGTACATTTTGTCACACACAGGCCAGGGTTCAAATTCAGTGACAAGTATTACTAAATCTTATTGAATCAGTTATGTATTGTTAACAGATGTTCTCCCCAAGGAATTACAGGTAAATTAATGGCTGTAGTAGCCATTAGAATGGGTTAATAATTTGTATGTTCAGACATACCAGAGTTTTAACAGCACTGTTCAGCAATGTGGTAAGACATCAGAAAATAAAGGCAACAAGTACAATACTAATAAATGTTAATACAATAAATAAAATGTGTAATCTTGGTATGGCTGTATGCCAGATGTGTCTGTGAATGTCTGCTGATAGTCTAACCCTATGCTTGCCAAGGACGGCATGATAGTCGTAAACTCGCTGTACTGTACATGATACATGTCGCTCAAGTGTCAGGCTGTCACAGGCTGTGATCACTGTTGCCTAATCCCTCTGTCACAAATCTATCATTGACATGATTTATGTCAGTAACACTGTCACACGACATCACTCCACAGTACACCTTGGTAGTCATATATGTCCCCCTGACATGTAATAGTCCCCTGTAGTTGTGTACCTGTAGGCGTTACAGCTTGGCCCATATTGTCCCATGCAGATAGCTTGAGAGGTATGTATGTGCTACAGAAGCTATAATGCACTTGTATACATAAGGGCAGACCTGTAGAGTATATAAGAGTACTATTGCAAACAATATAGCCTATATTGGTATTAATGGACTGTAGTTCTCTCTCCCCCACCCCTTATCTGCATCATAATTTATTATTGTTATACATCGGTTAAGGTTTACTATTAACTCATTACAGCTGAGTGCACCTGCAGGCATTTCTGCAGTTACCGCCTACTACATCTCTAGGTATCAAATAATGCTTGTTCATATTTGCATTAAAAATTCCAAAACCAGTGTCAAATAATGCGTGTTCATATTTGCATTAAAAATTCCAAAACCATGCTACATACAAAGTATCAGAATATTTTATCTTGAAGCATACATGATGGCACTAATTCAGTATCTTGCGTGATGAAGTTATGATTTCTAATCTTTATAATGCCCAGTTCTCTAATCTCATTCTCCACCAGTTCCTCAAATATTTTAAATACTGGGTTTAGGAGTGGGTTAAAGACACTATTTCTACTAACATCGATGTTCACTGTATTAGTGCCTTTAAAAAAATAGTCTGAAATATACCCGTATACAACTTGGCTCAGGTTTGACTATTTATTATTAGTAATACTTTTTCATGATTTTTCATGTTTTTAAATGACATTTTAATATTGTAATTTGGATTTATGTAAAAAAAGTATAACAACATGAAGGGTTAAATGAGTGTTTTCTTCTTTTTATTGAATAAAGTTGGTTGATTGGCTCATTAATGATTACATTCGTTTTATAATCATGTGGATTTGTAAAGGATTTTATTCTGAGAAAGCTTGGGAGATTCCTGGGTGAAAGCGCTAAACGTTTTATAATAAAATCATCTGTAAGTTTTCGTTGGTCTCTTATTCAAGGTGCCTGATTTTTATTTATAATATCAACCCCAAAACCAACAATCAATAACCAAAGCATGAGTATTGCTTCACAAATCAATACCTACTTTATAAACACCATCCTCTCCTTAGTTACAGGGAACAATTCCACCCCTTTGTCTCTTCCACCTAATGTGGAAACTAGCAACAACTTTTTTAACCTTAAACCTGTCTGAACTAACACAATAAGAACAATGCTGAAAAAACTGAAACCTTCCTTAGCAGCTGACCAATTCCCCAATGAGTACCTCAAACTGTCAGCTGATGCAATAGCTCTACCTATCTCCATTCTGGTAAATAGGTGTATAGCAGAACAATATGTCCCAAAATTATGAAAATTTTCCTATATCACCCCTTTGCATAAAGGAGGAAAATCAACAGAATTAAACAATTACAGACCCATAGCCATCCTTTCCCCGTGTCAAAATTCTGGAAAAATGTATCCAAACTCAATTACTACAATACCTGTTATCTCACAACCTTATCTCTCCCTCCCAACACGATTTCAGACCAAAACATAGCACCACCATAGCCCTAATAAATGTATCTAACACCATCAATCAACTGAGAAATTCAGACCAGCAAGTAGCATCAATCTTCTTAGACATGTCAAAAGCATTCAACACTGTCTCCCATCAAAAACTCCTTAATACTCTTGCCTCACTAAACCTATCAAAGACTTCCCTCTCCTGGTTCCTAAGCTATCTTTCTGACATACAACAAGCAGTATTATGGAAATCCAAACTCTCACCACTTCTGCCTGTCTTGGTTGGAGTCCCCCAAGGGTCCATACTAGGACCCCTTTTTTTCACCATCTTCTCTAATAATCTAGTCTCATCCACAACACATACTAAAGCAGCTCAGTATGCGGACAATTCAACTTTAATCTGCTCAGCAGATACCTTACCAGACCTCCAAATAGTAGCCCAACAAGCTTTTAATGATATAGAAACATATCTAAGTAAATCACAACTAATCCTCAACACCAAAAAGACATAGTTAATGCTATTTACCAGTAGAAAACAATCACCGACCACCCCTCCTTTCACTATTCTCTCAGTAAATAACACAGTCATCTAACCAACTGAGCAGACAAAACTCCTTGCAGTGACAATTGACAACAAACTCAGATTTGACCAATACATAGCCACCACAATTAAGAACGCTCACATCAAACTTGGCTCACTGTACAGAAGCAACCCATTCCTCACTGACAATACCAGACTAGCCATTTTCAGAATCCTCCTCTTCTCTAAACTCTCTATATGCTTTCTCCGTCTTTACCAACTTAAAATATCAGACTTAAACAAATTGGAAACTTGCTACAACAAAATAGCCTGTTTCACAGCCAACCTCCCTCACCAAACCCACCATTGTATTGCTCTACATAAATTAAATTGGCTCGAGCTGCCCAACATTCTTCATCTACCAACTTAAAT
Organism: Protopterus annectens; assembly: GCF_019279795.1. NCBI lineage: Eukaryota > Metazoa > Chordata > Ceratodontiformes > Protopteridae > Protopterus > Protopterus annectens. Next base: position 377,621,850 of record NC_056727.1, on the reverse strand, counting down.
TCACACACGATATCATCTTCCATCCTGACAGTTGCCCATCCCTCCAGGAACCTGTTCCCTACTCATGCCCACAAAGTCTAAGATCTGCAGACAGAAACTTTCTCACAGTAAAGAAAGCTAACAACACTCACGGTGAAGCCCTATTCTCAAATCAAATAGCCAAATTATGGAACTCTCTACCCCACACCCTCCAAAACATACCTGAATCTACCAGTTTTAAACAACTACTATTTGAACATCTATCCAAGAACTGGCATTGCTCCTGCTCCAAACCTGACTGACAATATATCTACAACTCTCTCAACACACTGTCCACTCCTTATCTCATTTTCTCCCTCTCTTCAGTGTTTATTGCCACTCAAAAATAAATATATGTAAAGGAAATTTCATTTGGTTATAAGTATTATTTAATATGCACATGCTACTAACTTTATTTTTTCTCACAGTGATCTTCACTGAAATGCTTGTGTTTTTCTTTTTGAACCTGTATCTACTAGAAAACTGTATTGAATACTACTTTGTATAGACTAATTAGAAGATGTGTATTCTGCATCTTACTTTATGTATACTATTGTACTATCTAATTATTGTATATTGCTTATCTTTCTGTAGAGCTTTTCTCCCTGGGCCTCCACTGAAAATGGGCTTCTGGTGCAGTCGGGCTTTCCTGGTAAACAAATGTAAATAAATAAATAAATATTAAAATGTTTAAAATATGCACATTTATAACTTAAAATTTATTTAAAAAAACTAATATATAAATCATTATATGCCAAAACATTACGCAACACTAACATCTAATGGTCAACAAATATAAATGTTGAAGTTTTGCTGCTCTTAACTTTATTACTGGTGCCAGGGAGACCATATCATTTAGACCCGGGAACCTATTGGCTTCAAACACAATCTGCCAATACAGTTCCATATATTCTAGTCTGGTCTCCCAAGGGCCACCGTGAATGTCCATGTCTACTATTTCTACAATAAAAAAATGCAATTCTGCCCCTACACATGTCAAGATGTGCTTATATAAGGCATTTGTTGAATTATTTTTCTTAATGTTAAACAGTGCTCATAACTTCTTAACTTAATTTTTCTTTCAGTTTTCCCCAAATAAAATGCCTGACATTTGCTATACAGGGTAATATAAACCACTCTGCATGTGTTGCAGTTAGCATAACCTTTACCTTTTATATAGCTATCCCTTGCACTTCCATCACATTATTTTTTTGATGCTGCTATAACTAAATAAATGTTGTGTTCATTACTAACCTATACACTTTGAAATACCTCAGCACCATAGCTTAACTGTGTAGGCCGGTTCCTAGTGATCCACCATCCCTACCTCAGCCAGCCATGGCACTGGGTCACAGCATGTCTGGGACCCAAGCCAGTGGTGCCCCCTCTGCTTGCCATGCACGACTTATGGGTGGAACCACCTCAGGCGATGGGGCCCATCCCTCCAAGGAGCAGGTGTGTAGGGGGGGGGTTGTCAGACAAGACCAGCTACCTGTGGTGGTGCACAGAATCATGCATTGTGGCTACGAGGATTGCCTGCACCAGATTGAGGGCAGACTTGCCAACCTGGAGGGGCAATGTGGCCCCGGTGCCCAGCCCCTAGCACAGCCACCTTTGAGGCAGTGAAGGAGCAGTGTTAACTGCCCATAGGTGGGGAGCTCAGTCCCACTGCTGCTTTCTGCAGGCACATGGCTCTCTGATTCCACAATACCCTCCCCGTCCAAAGTGTTTGCCCCCCTCATGTGTCACTCACTGCCCCTGTATGCTGTCTTGTCTGTCTTATCTGTTTGCAAATGCAACCTTTCCTACCCAACTTACCTCCCCACATGTACCTATATCCCTTCCCCAACATTCCACTCTCTCCTAAAAAAAAAGGGAATCTGTCTCACAAATATAAATATCACCCCATACATAGCCCTCCATTGTGCACCCACATCCACTGGACACAATCAATTATTGCAATAATTAATGCACACAGTTATGTTGCCCTCACCCCTCTCGCTGGGGTGTGAGGCTCCAAATTCCAAATTCTCTACAACCTACACAGCTGTTGCTATACAAGTAATGGAAAGCTATGGTCCTTTCCTACACCCATCCTGCACATCCCTACCTGCCTTTCAGTATGTTTTTCCCCCTGTTTCCCCCATTTCACCACTTACCTATTACCCCTTTTTTCTTTTATTTTTTTTTTAAATTAGGGATGGTTTAAGCTGAGCTAAATAGCACACCACACAAACCCACAGAAACCTGCTTAAAACTGCCTTAATCACCTTCTCTGTTTCTGACACTGTTAGGCACATCTGCAAAATAATCACCCCTGCCAAGTCTCAAACCAAGAACCCTGGGAACTACAGCACAGTGCATTTGCTCACTAGGCCACTCTCATCTGAAGTAAGGCATGTGTTTCCATAAACATATCCTGATTGCCAATGACACACTGCTTGTACATATGACGTGAAAATTGACAGTGTACTTGGCACTGTGTGCAGACACCAAACCAGTACACAGCCAAAAAAATAATGATGGAGGGATGTGAGGCCTGGGTTATAGCAGGTATAGCTGTCAACTGCACAGACTATTGCAGAATGTCCAGAGTTGTGCCACCTACTATTGGCACGGTTTTCACAAAGCCTATTCTGTGTGCTGAAGTACTGGTAAGTCAGTACAGACTTGAGGTTAGAAAATCATGACAGAATGTTGTGTCACACATCATACCCATCCAAACACACATGCTTATGTGAATCCTGTGTAACAGACTGTATGTACGTACATATATCATGCAAATACACCTGCTGCAGTATTGACTCAGGAGCTCAGCTTGTTGAATTCCTAGCATGCTGTACATTTTGCCACCCACAGTCCTGGATTCAAATCCAGTGTGTTGCACTTCAATGACATGTTTGTGAATACAACAAATAATGACTGAGTCCTGCAATTTTAAGCAGAACAGGTTGCTGCTAATGCATTCACTGCTGCTCATATTAGCACATCAAAGTTCTGTAGGTAGGGACACACTGCACAAATATCTATGGGCTTCCTAAATGTCACCTATGATACTCTGAATGGCACTATTACATAACATATGTACCTTAAGCACATGCCTCACCTGGACTGTTATGGTTACCCTCACCCTGGCTCTGCTGTAACAACAGAGCTGACACTGCTCCCTCACTGACACATACAGCTTACTGTCCTCCAATGTGTTCAAACTCCCCAGTATGACTCTTAGGCAAAAAACAGCAGCTGTAGCCTGCAACATATCAACAGTATGTTCAGCTACTTGCTACAGACCTACCACACCTCACAACATCCTAGAACAAGGGATTGACACAATACCCATACATAAAGGGGTGGGGTGTCAAAGGTCAAGCGACTGGCGACTGGGACATGTGTCACAGTCTTCCCCTACAAACATACACAGCTGATAGACCAACAGCTACTGCAGCGGCATGCATATTCTGATGCATATGACATATGACACAAACATCTGTCTTCCCCCTTACTGACCTCAAGCCACATTGTTAAACAGTAAACTGCCACATAATCAGAAAGTCATTTAACAATGCCCAGACATAACATACACAACTGTGGGCATACCACATATATCCCAGCAGTGGACAGTATAGTTACTTTCCCCTCTTCAATGGTGTAGTCTCCACACCTCAATAATGTCCATCGCACATACTAGGAAAGGCCCAAGACCTACATGAAGGCCTTAAATAAAGCACTGTTATGCCATGTCATTGTTCTGGATGCATTTGGCAAGTCTGAGCCATGGATTGGTGAACAGGAAATCACCTGTTAATGAGCATGACCTACAAAAGGCAAGCAGTTGTCTATGGTAAAAAGGTCTGTGACTTGCTTTACCAAGACAGACTGTGATTTCAGAAGCCTTTTTCTTCAAGCTTTCTGCACAAAACGGAGCACAGTGCTCTACCAGGTATGTAATAGAAATCCCCATTTAATGGGATGCAGATAGGAGGCTGCAGTTATGGGGAATAGGGATTACAACAATAGGCTTGTAGTACATTTCTGGGAATGATATCCTGGTGATAGTCTGCTGTTCAGCACCTACAGGCATGCCTTTCAACTCTGCCTGCTGTGACATAAATCACAGCTCTGGCTCTCTCAGTTCTTCCTACAATGATCGGCTCCTGTACAAATACTACTGGATTGTCTGTTAGACAATAGTGACAATAAGTAATGGTGGACACAGTTGGCATATCACATGATGTACTGTCATTCAGCTCCTCTCAGTCTGTGAATGTCACACAGGAATAGTTCAAACATTGCGCAGGTGTCCCTGACTGTCCCTGATGTACTCTGGCTAAGTATTGTTCATTTGGCATTCGTATCGCATTACTTGAGAGCTATGGCTAGCATAACTGGCGAATGCCTACAGCAGAACTTCAGGTCATAGCCAATAGTAGTGGGCAGACACAGGCTTGACCTCAGCAACAAAGTGTACATATTGATCATACAATGTATGGGAATGAATACAGTAACACATATTACTGTAGCATAATTGTTTTCTGAGGGTTCTGGCATGTGACAGCCAGATTCTCCACATTTTGAGAGCAGCCATGAAGTATTGTCCAACCATTTGCCAGACATCCACATGTTTCTGGCAAAGGGTCCACATATCTAAGGCACACATACACATTCCACAAGGATCTGTGTACTACAAAAGTTGGACACCTACAGGGGAAGATACCCTACAGCACCTTTACAGTGTTGTCTGTCATTGTGTCACACGGATGTTGCTCGACTGTCCACATATACTTATAGTAACACTCACCTGTTTGTCGGACAGTGGCTGCATGACATGGAACTGGGACATTACCCATAGCAGACACAGCACAGTAGACGTCATTGATGGGAGTGGAAACATGCAGCACACTCCATCACAGCACACAGGGACATAAGCGGTATTGTCAATATGTTGATGAAATCCACATACATACTGTATTGATAGATGGTGGGGTATGATGTGAGAGTTTGCAGAGGATAGTGCAGGCCAATTTGGATGTGCAGGGTGTGTACATAGTGGAGAGCAATGCATGTGGTCCTGTGGTGTGTTCTCCTCTTCTTGCCTTTCAGAAAGGATGTATAGACAGAAGTACCCACCATCTTCAGCTGTGGAAAATTATGTGATCCTGGATGGCTTCAGACTGCATCATAACATACTGTTGTCCAGGAGTTGCCAGAATCATGAGCAATATGCTGCACTGTGGGCTGACCTTGTCACAGCAGTAAACCAAGTAGGGCTACAGGAAAAAAGCTACAAGCAGTTCCGACATAGGGTGACAGATATGATAAATGCTGCACAGCAAAGGGCCACTGCTGTAACCAGTGACCATGCTGCCATCGTTGGAGGACCTACAGCAGAACAACCACTCTCAGCCACAGAGGAATTCCTGGCAAACCTGAGATCAACCATCAGCTCCCAAGAATCCATCACCCCATATGTTGTGGAGGTGGGCTTCCACAACAGGGGAGCATCCAGGTAAGCCTCATGTGTTCATCACTGTAATGCTGTATCAGTCATTGTGGCAGCCTCTATATACCAGTACATGGATGTCAGGTCAATCTGCATTTGGGGGGGTTGTTTGTAGTGCACAGAGCCAGTTCTCATGATTGTGGCCTGAGACAGTGACCTGTCCATTTTGCCATGTACAGTCCACTGCTATCCAACATACCCACTTGTAGGGCTAGCACATGACTTGAATGTGTACACACACACACACACACACACACACACACACACACACACACACACACACACACACACACACACAAACACTCACAGAGTTGCCCATTCTGAGATTAGGGCCCCCTACCTATCTAGTAGTATATACTATAGCACAAAGTACTTATCGCACGTGCTATGGAGCTTATGTGTTTTGTGAGTGACTGCCAGTGCTGCTAATGGGAATGACATCAGAAATTGGTGACAGGGAGGCCACTGTTGTGGAGGACGCTGGTCATAGGGCCATAAAATGACTGACTATTGCACAAACATAGGCCTGATGAGAATGTCTGTACTGCTATACTCAAGTGTGCTAGCTTGCACTGCATGTAAATTGTTTTTACTGCTGTTTTAGCTACTTTTCAGTAAAAAAAAATACTGTAAGCCTGTTTCCTACCTTTCCTGTAACTAGTGTAATCCATGTACAGATTTGCTGTATACAGGACTATAGGTAGGCTTCTGAGCCCTCCAAGCCTTTCTGTGTTGGAGGGAAGCCTTCTAGCTTATCAGTGGGAGTGGTAAGCACTAGGTAACCTGTCTACCACATAAGGAGTGGTTCTGGCTGAGAAATTGTAGTTAATGGCCATTCAGGCAATCTTTTCTATCTCTCTCAACTTTTTGATTTGACAGCCTGCATTTGCACTTGTTTCTGTCCTGTAACTCGTCTAGTGTAGATACAGATTCTTAGTTTTAACACTTAAATTTGCTTATTCATGCTCAACACTTGTTCAGAACTTGTAAGCACTAAATAAGCTACTAATTACTATAGCACTCAACCTTCCTCATTACCTAGAGGAAAACAGTCTTGTACTTACTTTTCTTAGTTGCTTAGAGAGAAAAAAGAAAAACAGCTCTTGTACTCACTTTCCTCACTTATCTAGAGGGCAATATTTTTTTATTTAGGCATGTCCAAGGGTCAGCTTCCAGTGTTCTCTCCTGTCTATGTGATGAATCTAGGCATCTTGAGGCAATGTAGAAATTGCCTTGTACATAGACAACCCTCTCCTCCTACCACCCAACCCTACAGCCTGTGAGAGATGCACTTATCTAGCCAAACTGGAGGTAAGGCTCTATCCAACCAAGACTGAACTTGACAGTCAAAAGGAGAAGGTAAACATTTGCACCACACTACACCACACTCATCATATAGTCTCACAAAAACTACACCACCAAAATCCACACATAGTAACACAAAAACATTCATAGAGGCTCTCAATAATAATCTGACAAAGCAACAGAGACCTCCAAAGCAGAAACGCAAGTAACCTCCATCCCACAACACAACCCAAACGACACGTAGCCCACAGACTCAGTGTGTCACTCAACCACAGCCAATAGGGCAAAAACAACGTACCCAACACACTAGTCATAGGTGACTCTACAGTCAGGCACACTGATGTCCCACTCACCGGGCTAAACAAGGAGAAGGTTACTGTCAGCTGCCTGTAGGATGCCAGGATCTGCCACATAAACCACGCACTCAGGTCACTCTACAACAAGTACAAATATGACTCTGTCATTGTCCATGTTGGTGTGAATGACCTGAGGCTTACCTCCCTGGACTACATGAAAAGAGACATGGAAGAGCTCTCTGATCTTGTAGCCCAGGCAGGTATGGCCCTAGCCCTGAGTAGCATTCTGCATCACCCAGAATGATACCGCAGTACAAGGGCAAAATGACTGACTTCAACAAGTGGCTAAGCTGCTGGTGTCATTCTAAGGGGATCCAGTATCTGTCTGCTTGGGATGACATGGTCGACAGACCACGATGCTTTGCCAGAGATGGCCTGCACCTGACACCCCGGGATTCTGGAAACTGGCTAAGGCTTTTACCACCCCTATAGTTCCTTTTTTAGGCAAGGTTCAAATGACAAATTCACCATCGTAAGAGGAACAGGCAATCAAAAACTGAGGGTAATGCTACTCAATGCTAGAAGTCTAAATCTCAAAATGCACTCACTAGAGATGCTCCTTAAAATGGAGAACATCGATATCTGTGCAGTGACTTAAACTTGGTTCAAGGGTCCAGAAAGCACCCCTGCACTACCAGGCTGTAACTCATACCACACTTTTCGGCCATGTAACCTTGACCGAAACACTAAAGGTGGAGGTGTGTCCATATTCATTAAGGATATCCACACCTTCAGGCTAGTTGCTCAGCATAATGCATCCAAAGTTATCCAAGTGCAAATAACTCTGGGCAAAACTGCAATCCAAATTGTAGCTTGCTACAGATCCCCCACCATGCCCCAGGATTCCCACTCCTCTTTTCTTGATGTACTGGAAAATATTAGGGTTCAATCAAACACCCTAATAATGGGCGACTTCAACTACCCCAACATTAACTGGGAAAACTAATCATGTACTAACTCCTTAGCTCAATGCTTTCTGGAATCCATTAACTCTAATGCCCTGGATAAACTTATCCACACCCCCACCAGGGGCAACAATATCCTAGACCTAGTCATTACCAACATGAATGACTGGTGTTCCACACCTGAAGTCAACTCCTTGTTGGTCTGATCCGATCATAAGCTAATCACCCTTGATATCCACATCCCGCCCTCACCCCCCCCCCCCCATGAAGGAAACCACGGTAAAACATTTCTCCAAAGCCAACTTCATGCTTCTTAAGACAGAAGTGGTGAACTTCATGATACCCATGCAGCTGGACAATACAGTTACAACTGCTAAATCCTACACAAATGCACTCTCTAAGCACTTACACTAGTGCATGGATCGTACTATCCCAAACAGAATTAAGATGCTATCATCCAAAAAAAAGGAAGCCACTCTGGTGGCCCCCTGCCATAAACAAACTGTACAACAGAAGGAAGAAACTGTTGCAAAAGAAAGTAAAATCCTATGAATGGAGGAGCTCCCTGGTCAGCCTCAGTAAGAAGCTGAGATCCCTTATAAGATCCTCCAAAGCTAGCAAAGAAAACAAAATCACCACTAATTCTAAGGACAACCACAAAGCATTCTATAGTTATGTCAAGAATCTCAGTGGCAACACCCAGCTCTGCTCTGAGTTACAGCACAATGGCACGAAAATTACAGAACCAACTGATATTCCCAACATCCTGGCAGATAGGTTCAGTGCTAACTTTACCCCACCCCCACCCCCTAAAGGGCCCATATCTATACAGGAAGAATGAAGAGTCCCTGTAATCACAACTACGCATATAAAAGCTGCAACTCTCTAAAGCCAAAAACATAGCATCCATGGGACCGGACAGCATCCCAGGCTGGGTTTTACATGAACTTCAGAACGAACTGGCTCCCCACCTAACCACCATGTTCAATAATAGCCTCACATCAGGATTTTTGCCCACTGAATGGTGCACAGTAACAGTTATCCCACTCCACAAAGGGGGAGCCACCACTGATCCCAGGAACTATCACCCTATTAGCCTGATGAGCCTGGTCTGCAAGGCCATGGAACGTATCATCATGGAACTCATAAACAAAGACATTAGTAACCTCCAAACTCTGGATCGCACCCAGTTCGGGTTTGTGAAAGGCAGATCATGCCTGCTGAACCTGATCATCTTCTTTGAGGCAGTCACCAAAGCCGTAGATGAGGGTAAGGTGGTTCACATAGCCTATCTTGACCTCACCAAAGCTTTCGACACCATCCCCCATTCTGGAATTATAACTAAACTCACTAAACTAGGAATAAATCCCTATGTCACAAGATGGGTTGCCAACAGGCGCACTGACAGAACCCACACTGTAAAAGTTGCAGGCTCCAAATGTGACCTCATACCAGTGACAAATGAAGTACCACAGGGTTCAGTCCTGAGGCCTCTCCTGTTTGGTATCTATTTCTCTGAAGTATAGGCTAACACAGAAGGCCTCTGGCTAATGAAGTTCGCAGATGACTGAAAACTAGGAACCATAGTCAAGTCCCCAAATGATGTGGACATCCTACAGAAGGGCCTCGCTGAGACAGATGCCTGGTGTCAGAGCCATGGCCTCAAGCTCAATGCCAAAAAGTGCAGTGTCATCCCCTTTGGTAAAACTTCTCTACCCATGAACTTCCACATAGGCAACAATCTACTTAATACTGAATGTGTGATAAGAGACCTCGGGACCCAGGTGGACAGTAGTCTCTCCTTTGATAGTCACATCACCACAGTAGTCAGGAAGTCCTTCTACATGGCACACCTAGTCATAAAAGGGTTCTCATCCAGGAAAAAAGAGGTCATTGTTCCCCTTTACTCGACACTCATTAGACCCATTATAGAGTACAAAGCCCCTTTTGGAATGTACCTCACAAGACATCTGCAGCAGCTGGAAAGGCCACAGAAGTACCTCACAAAGAGGTTTACTGGCCTCAAACAAATGCCCTACACTGACGTCTCAAATAACTTAAGCTTTACTCCGTAGCATATCACCTACTCCGAGGTGATCTCTACTTAACATATAAAGCTATGTCAAAACCAGAGCTGTTGGACATGCTACACCTAAAGAAATCACAATCCCTCTGAGCTACACGCTCTAGGGACCTAAACCTTGTCACCACAATAAACAGGACATGCTGGAGGGATAGATTTCTGTCCCAGAGACTTCCCATACTCTGGAACAGGCTACTCATCTATGTCAAGCAAAGTTCTTCATTAGCACTCTTCAAGAAAAATCTTGATGAGTGGATGGGGAATAGGAAATACCCAAACACAAATGCCAAGAGGTCCAGCAAGACAAACAACGTTCTCAGTAGAAAAACCACTTTAATGTGAAGAGCAAAGCTTTCGGATAAAATCCTTTATCAATACTGAAAATACAAATGCAAATGCAGAGTATATATAGGTCTAAAAAGGTCATATGACCGGCAGCCAAGAAGTCACATGACTCAACCATTAAAGCAAAACATGTAAAAATAAATAAATATGCAAAGCTAAAAAATGCAACAGCATAATGCATATATGAAAACAGAAAACATTTAAAAAAAGCAAGAGTGTATATTTTTAAAAAAAGCATACTTTTATACCTAAAAATCAAATGTACAATCATATACATAAAGAGAAAATCTCATAATCTAGATCTACTCATTCTAACCAAAATAGGTTTAAGGCTGACAGTACTATTCAAACCAGGGGGTGAGTCACCCATCAATCTAATTATCCAGTTATATTCTTTAATTTCTAATTTGTTATTGATATCACCACCTCTGGGTGAGGGTGAAACATGGTCTATAGCTTTAAATTTAAATACATGCTGTTCACCAAAACATAGCCTGTGTTTATATAAAGCATTAGTGTCAACACATCTTCGGATTTCAGACTTGTGTTCTGTGATCCTATCTTTAAGTTTACGCGTGGTTTTACCCACATAGAAAGAGTTGCATAATACACAGGTAGCGAGGTAAACCACGTGGGCGGTAACACAAGTAGCAGTTACTTTGAACCTAAACAGCCTCTTACTGACTGGGTGTTCAAAGATACCTAAATGTTCATCATCAATGTCATCACAGCACGAGCAATTATAACATTTTCGTGTACCCATAGTGCTGTGTGGATGTGTTGTGATATTTGTAGGAAAATCTTTGTAGCAGAGGACACTCTTGAGGGTTCTCATGTTACGATATGCAAAAAATGGGACATTGCCCAGCATTGCTTTTAGCTCTTCAGATGCCATCAAGATTAGCCAATTCTTATGGATAATACGTTTAATACATGGTGTCTTTGTACTAAACAAAGTAACGTATCTTACTTTCAACTCATTCTGGATGGACACATTGGGCAAGCCAACAGCTTGTATTTCTATGGCGTCATTTGACATAACAGGGGCCACCCTCGACTTTCTTTCCTCTAGCACATTTAGTTTCTCATTATTTAAGATGGTAGCATAGGAAATACCCCCCAGGGATCACTTCTCTGTCTCTGCTCGACAGTGTCACAGGAAAATAACTTTCTTGGGTGATGTAAGCCAGGGAACCTTGTTGTCTAGGCTTACATAGGCCGTTGGGCCGATAGCCTAGTACCTACCTATGAACCTATGTATGGGAAACATCTACCTGCACACACACACACACACACACACACACACACACACACACACACACACACACGGTGACTGATGTCAGATTAGAACTCCTAACTGCCTACTATTACAAGCTATAACTTATAGTACTAGTTCCATGAGTCACTGGTTACATTCGGTGTACAATTAGCTGGAGCACTACATCACTCTACACCTTTATGTGGCTATATGTATATCTGTTACCTCTAAATACCTATATCTATATGTCTATCTATATATATATATATATAAATATATATATATATATATATATATATATATATATCTATATATATATATATATCTGTATATATATATATATATATATATATATATATATATATATATATATGTATATATATATATATATATATATATATATATATATATATATATATATATAAATATATGTATATACATGAGTTACATTCTGTTAAATAAGGGTAATCATGTCTGAGGTGGATAGGGAGAGACATATACATGTACATAGCTGTTTGTATGCACAGAGATAAAATACACATTTCAGTTCTTTAGTCAGATGAAGCATCAGACATGGGCCAAAATTAGCCAAGTGTAGGAGCATGCTCAGTGTGAACATCAATACTTCCAAGGTGACTCCAGGCCAAACCTACCTGTATCCAGTCCAGGATTTTGTGTGCTACAGCCAACTGGCTGTTGCACCTGATTCAGCAGTCCGGCACCTCCCTGATATTATGTCCAAGGGATTCCCTGGCTGTGAGCTGCACATAATATTTGAGTCATAACTAGGGTGTGTTCAGATTGTAATAGACTGTACAGGGTTTTGCATCATATGCCTGGTACATTTTTCATGGCATTGTGATTTTCTGGTACATCACTGACACATCATTATAGATTGACGTTAGGAAATGATGAGAGATATTTGAGGTACAGACTCCATACACACCAGACAACCCATGCTACTGCACGACCTGTTATTCTCTGCACTTTTTACATTCTTCTGCCCACTAGTTAATCCATCTGCCTTATATGAGGGCCTTTGTCCCACTCCTGTTTAAGGCTTATCCATATTTCCTGGACTAAGTAGTTGTAGGTTTGCTGTGACTGAGGTACATGACATAATAGGGTTACAGCCTTCACACCTCTGACTATACATGTTTAGCAGATATCCAGTATTCTGCCCCATATGTCTGATCTGCTGCACAGAAAGTTGTTTATTTTTGGTAATATACTGCCACATGGTGCCCACTGACTTGTTGCAGGTACTGACACAGTCACATGATGGCCTTTACATCCTGCTGTTACTTTGACTTATTACAACCTGCTGTTATACTAGCCACCTTATAGGTTACTCAGAGCATGTGTAATGTCCATAGCTGTGCCCCCTGTCCCTCCATTGTCTCTGGCTTTGTCCAACATTCTTGTAGTAACAAATAGTGACATATTGACAGTCTCTGGGACTCTTACCATTGGGGTACCTCACATGCAAAGTTGTAGGTGCAACTAGCTTTGAACCATGAACGCCATCAGCCATGCTAATGTACTTAACCCACTAAGCCACACCAGCCACCAGAAAGTGAAGTTTAATTCCTGACACTGTTAACATCAGACAAACATACACATTGACCTCTTCATATTAAGGAAATAGAACATGTCACCAGGTCGTTTGGGACAGCCCTGGGACTGTGTGGTCTGCTCAGGACCAGCCTTATATAAACTGATGTCCTAGGCAAAAGGGCTTCATGGTGCCCCCACACACCATCTGGTGCCCCCATCCTGGTCTACCTACACCAAATAAATACTGGAAAAGCACTCCTACTAGTGCAGTGCCCTAGGCAGCTGCCTAGTTGACCTGTGCCTAAGGCGGGCTATGGGTCTGCTGCTACAACCTTGCAAACATACTGTTACTGCAGTTGTACGGGAATATGGCTGTGTTAGGGTAGGGAACACTAGCATTGACATTTATGTGTCTGTCCTTATGACCCTGCTGTTTCACATTTCCTTTGCATACTGTAGTGGGTTTTGCTGCTTTGTGGCCTACTGCATATTATGGGGCAGCCAGTATTGGACAGAGAGATCCTATTGTCCCACACAGCTGTTAGTTCTCTGCAGGTTGGCAGTAGCCTACTTTATTCCCTTGCATACATGCAGCAGGTCAGTACATATGTTACCATAGTCTAGTACCCCATACAGTTGTTGTGAAGAAGAGTGACTTACCTTGTGAATGCAGCAGTTGAAATAGTGCTTCAGGGCTTACTCAGTCTGATGCATGTACTACACAGCCAGTACATGGTAAGGTACAGGTTATGTGGTATGGCTGTCATCCATTTTACTATGTATGTGAGTCGTAGTAAGGTGTCAGTCCCTAGGTCCCTAGGTTGTCAGTGCATGTGCTATGCATTACCCTTTTCTCAAAGCCAGGGCATACTAGGCATGCCTACATCTGCCTTCAGGGACAGGGTGAGGGGGTTCCTCCTCTGAGTCCCCCTGTGGGTGTGGCTGTGGGGACCTTGGCACTGGTGGGGTGTTGTATGTTTATTCCCTATGATGATCCTGCTGCAGCTGTTTCCACAGGATCATATTGTGTCGCATTGCACATACTGTGAACATCTGTGCGCATGTGGCTGGAGAATAATGCAGGGCTCCACCAGATATATTGAGACAGCATAACTGTAACATCAGCAGCCGAACACACACTCTGTGATGTTCTTAGTTTGTGCATGTGCCTCATTATGGCATTCTTTGGTCAGTGCGTGTACATTTCTGATGGGTGTCATCATCCATGGTTTCAATGCTTAGTCAGCATCCCCCAGTAGATGGCCATACGGGATGTCAACCCTGACAAACATCTGGTACAGCTGTGATGCATGCCAGATTTGGGAGTCATGATTACTGCCAGGACTGCCACCGCACACATTCATAATAATGCCCTAGGCTTGCACACGACCTGGCAGTTGATGGAGTGATACTTCTTGTGGTTGATATAGACACTACCCTTTTCACCAGGTGGTACTTTGATGTTGACATGAGTGCAGTCTATGGCACCAAGTACCTCAGGGTATTGGGCTACACAGTGGATGAGACACAGACTGCTGGCCTTCTCCTCAGGGGTGTAGGGCAAATAAATGTGCTCAGTGGCATGTGCTTACATGGCAGCCAGGATCTGGTGGAGTACTCTGGATGCAGATGCCTGTGAGACCCCCATCATGTCCCCAGTTTGTCTTTGAAAAGTACCTTTAGCTAGTATCCCAAGGGCTACACATACCTTTGTTTCCACTGGGATGGGTTCCCCTCTGTTGGCTCTGGGTTTCATTGGCTTTCCCAGGCTATTTCCGTTTTTTTTTTTTTTTTTTTTTTAAATTCTTTCCCTGTTAAACACTGCAGCATGGTGTGTGAACCTGCAGCATTGGAATAAACATTGCTCAGCAGTCTGGACACACCCCCATGCACGGGCACGCCCAGCATAGCTTAAACCAACTAAAACACATGCCCAACAGATAAACAAAGTTTAGCAGCAGTAGACACACCTCCCTGCTCAGCTAACCAGATCAGTGTGCAAGCAGGCGCCGCTGAGCACCAGTCCACTTAAACTTAAAGTGACACACCCCTCCTTTATGTCAGCTATCTGTCCTACTGACATCAACACAGTTCTGGGACTACACGGGTTTTATCTGCAGACACAGTGGCCCATATTTGCTATTCATTAACCCCAGGTCATTTGCATATAGATCCTTGCAGATAACCTGGATACTTCACTATTTCAGGGCCTGCTTCCTTAGCATCCATTTAAAATACCATTGTACATACTGCTTGCAGGACCCTATAATGCATTATTCTCACATATGTCTTATTTTTATTTTTTAAACATTTTAATGTTTTTTTTTTTTTGCATATGGTTATTAAAAAGAAAATTATTAGTTTATATTATTTTGCATTAGTTTTTGGACTCACAGGGCTCTGCACATATCTGTGCATACCATGATAATTCTGACTTTCTAATTGGTCTTTTACAGCCCTTATTCAATTTTTACATTTCTGTACATGGACATTTTCCATGTACACTTTTAACACCAACACGGGTTCTGCATGGATACCTGTCTGCTTCCTGGATCATGAAAAACCCTTATTTGCATGCATTTCACCTGTTTATGAGGTGATTTGCATGCCATGGACACATTCGTGTCCGTACACTCGTTCATGTCCCTCTGCTCTGTTTCTTGGATCGCACAGCCCATGTTAGCATCATGACACTCTGCCTTCATGAAAATCACTCTGTGTAGGCTTTATTGAACTCCTCCCATTATGTGTAGTTGTACCTTTTTAACAAAGTAATGACTGCAGATTTTTTAGACAGAACTGCAGACAGGGAGAACGTGTATATCATTTTATGTGTCGTATACAGTTAGAATTCCCCATAGATACTGGATTTTGTCTGAATTTTTTAACCTGACACTTTTTCCTTTTTTAATATTTGTTTAAATTTCATCAGTCTTGTAAAGTGCTTTATAATAGAGCACTATAATAAAAGTTTTGTTATTGGTGACGCCCCCATACATTGTTAAGTTCATTTCCTATGAGAACTCAGCGTGTTGAGTCCAAATGTCTGATGTTGATTTCCCCAGTTGTTATTTTACATAAGAAATTATTGCTGTTGTGGGTTTTGAGTGTGCATTCGGGAGCAATCTCCCTTTCCTTATATTTTAATTTTTGTCATATTTGAATGATTGTAGAATTGTCATATATAAGTTCAAGGAGTATATAGGGCTTAATCCTCACATGGGGGTGTAGGCTGCAATAGACTGAGCTACAGTATCAGGCGAGTTGTAATATGAAACCGAGTACATATCTGGTTAAATTTCAGTGAAACACTCCATATTACAAGCAATTAACAAAAATGAAATAATACAAACTAATGAGAAAAAGTACAAACGCATAATGGCTTGACAGTTCATAAACATATTTACAAAGTTGTATAGAGAACTATTTGTACAATAATTAAGTGATAGAGGCAAGAGAAGAGTCTCAATTAAAGGGAAAGCAATTATTAGTTGAGGGTTAAAAATCTGAATGTTGTATATTGAGGTTTAGCAGAAATGGAGGAGAAATAGGTGGGAAGTACACTGTTAGTAGAGCATAGATTATAGTGTCTGGAGTATTCTTAGAGAGGTGGTTGAACATTAGTAAAAGTGGAGTTCACACATGGAAGGTATGATTGCCATAGTTAAACTGCATCAGCTTAATATAGGTAGTTATTAAAGATTAATTGTTTTCAGTAAGAGGGGATGAGATCAGGGACTATCTCTAGTATTTACATTGTGTACATTTAAGGTAGAAAAACATTATTAATAATTTGGTGTTGAATTTGACTTAGAGAGAGGCAGATGTTTATTAGCATTTAATAATGGAACTCTAGGCTTTATTTATGACTCTCACCTAAATTTACAAAATATCATTTTTTTACTGTATTTGACTAGAAAACAGATGTACTTCAGTTCTTTACCATCCCATTACTGGCTTATTTATGGAACCTTAAAACTATGACACCAGCAAAATATTAAATTATTTTTTCAGAGCAAACTGTAGCTTCTAAAAAGCGTAACCTAAACCAGCATATGTACACCATATATGGTTTTCTTGCCACAACCTCTTTGATTAAAAGAAATATTTTGTCTGAAGCAAACTTAACCACAGACTCTCTTTTGTTGTTTTTTTTCTCAACAACATTGACAAATCTCTCATAAATGCTGAAAGACAGCCCCCCCAACAAAGATTACTTGTTTTCCTCAGTGATGACCCACATAATAAAATTGGACTAGAAAAAACAGCCAAGACATACATGTTCCATTCTTCTACTTAGTAGCTATATAAATGGCCAAAACAAATGGTCATGATCCATTTCTTGATGTCTTATGATGGAGGTCAGTAGTGGTATAGAAGGAATTGCTTCCTCCACATAGAAAACAGAGGGCTGGAGGATCTCTGCCCAAATGTTTCCACCTTTATTAGCTGCCCATGTCTCAGTATAGTAAACTTTATTCTGTCGCATATTGCTTACTCAGAGGTGATCTCTGCCTAACATACATAGCTATGTCAAACCCAGAGTTCTTGGACATGCTCCACGTAAAGAAATCCCAGTCCCTCCGAGCTACATGTTCTAGGGACCTAAACCTTGTCACCACAATAAACAGAACATGCTGGAGGGATAGATTCCTGTCTCAGAGACTTCCCTACTCTGGAACAAACTACCTATCTATATCAAAAAAACCTCCGCATTAGCACTCTTCAAGAAAAATCTTGATGATTGGATGGGAGATAGGAAATTCACCCCAGGGATCACTTCTGTGGCTCTGCTTGACAGGAGCACAGGAAAATCATTTTCTTGGGTGGCAAAAGCCAGGGTACCATTTGGCTAGGCTTATATAGGCCCTAGGGCCAATAGCCTAGTACCTACCTATGAACCTATGAACCTATAAAATGTGTAAGCCAGATTTCATGGAACCCACATAAAAGCATTGATTACAACTGTAATAATACTGGTTATTTAGACAAAATATGTTTGTTTCAGAAGACTGGGCAGCCATATAGACAGACTCAGCTTGGAGATATGTTAGTAAAGGAGCTCTACAAATGTTGTTCCCAGTAATGTGCACAGCCAGCAACCAATTTATAATGATTACTCTCTACTGGATTGTTGGGGGGAAAAGATGATGGTACCACTGAATCAGCTTAGAAGTACTGGGAGTGATATCCTAGAATATTTCCGTTTGGAGAAAGGGACACTTGCAGCTCTTAGCAAATGTCTAAATTCTCTTTGAAATCAGTGTACTAATAAAGGCATGTGATGATGCACAATGTTAGACTTTTAGGCTATTAAGAGCATGAGGTAAACTCTGCAGCTTTACAAGTTAATATGTTTTAATGCAAAGTGAATTCCTGCAGCATTCTGTCTTCAATATATTTTTAACTAAAAATTCATGCCATTATTTGGATCATGACCTTTGCAACCCATGTACATTGAGACATTTGCACGATCTATCTGTCTAAAGAATAGCTAGCATGAAAAAAGAAGTGTCAGATTTTATTTCAACAAGCTTATATCTGTCCAAAAATGAGTGAAAATCCTCTGGTTATGGAGGAGTTATTTGAAAACGGGGCCTTAAGGAAAACTATTAAGAGTTCAAAGGGAGCGCCATCTGTTGACCCAAGCAGTTTAGCATCAGTATTTTATGTAGGTTTGTGTGCCTACATTTTGTTCTCATTGTGATGTCCTTTATTTTTACAGCATTACTAATGTTATTCTTAGGCGTGAGTTGAGGTAAAACCAGAAGAGGCTCCATACAGAACTTTCCTTTGACTTCAGAGGTTTATTTACGGTGAGTCATACTTAATTGTCCAAAGTTAATCACATGAATCACTCTTGTGGAACATACCTCTAAGATGTTCAAAAGGTTGCAGTTCAGTTTTAGAGATGTTTAATTTTTTGAACCCATGTAAGAGTTCTCTGGGAAAAATAAGTATTCCCTTTGGCAGCTCAAAGCAGACACTGACTCACATTTTATGTTTCAGATTATTTTCTTTAAGTATGTTCGTTTGATGCTAAACAGGTTGCAGGCTTGCACCTGCCATGGAAATATCTTGTTCAAAATTAATTAAATGCTACAGCTTATGGACTGTTTGCTAGCAACCACAAATTATAGTAATGTACATGACAACAAAAAAAAAAATTATGTGCTGTGGAAGGATCATCTGACTCATTTAGTCATAAGTTCAAGTCATTCCAAATAATTAAAAAAGATGAACTTCTGACTTTTGTCAGTATATGTGCCCAAGACTGTTTTGCAAAAAATATATCATCATGACTGTCTAAGCTAATGCTTTCCTTTTTACTGTTTACAGTTTCCTAACTGATGCTTTTAATTGAAATTACAGAACATTACTTATTCTTCAGGCTTATCTCCCTTTGCAACCAGAAATTGAGTAAACATTCCCTGACATATTGCTTTGCATGACAGAAGATTGTAAATGTGCAATGATATTTAGCCACATGCCTGAGACAACTGCCTGTGTGTCAGTACAATAGTCATCCATCTTTCGTAATTACCTGTTTTCACCTGACATCACACATGCTGGCTGCAGTGTACTGTCAGCACACTTTCATACTTCAACTACATTCTTAAGAATGTATTTATGTAATTCAGCAATGTCACATTTAATATCCTTCAGGCTATGCTTGTTAAAACTGCACCATCTGCAAATTTGATATCCCTGCCACTATAATACAATCTCACACACGAACACGCACACACAGACACTTTTATTCCGATTCATATGCATGAACTCACATCCATGCACAGAAGTGCATGTGCATGTGCAAAAGGTGCACGTGTGTGCTCACAGACACACACACACACACACACACACACACACACACACACACACACACACACACACGCACACGCACTTATACCCAGATTCACACATTTAAATGTATGAATGCCCACTCATACATAGAAGCACATGCACATATAAATAAATAAAAATAATATATTTATGTAGTGATTATAGACGTTGTTTTAGAATTTCTCTTTTTCAACTTGTATATTTTTGTGCATATTAATTTTTTGTGATATATAATTGTTGCTTGCCTGTTCTGGAGCTTTTCTCCCCGGGCCTCTACTGTAAATGGATATATGTCCAGCTAGACTAGCCTGGTCAACAAATGTAAAATAAATAAATAAATAAATATAAAAAAATACACACACACACACACACACACACACACACACACACACACATTGATTTATGTGAGAATGAGCATGAGTATTTCTGCATATATGTGATTCTGTACACGTGAATGTGGTCTCAGGTGTTACATAACATTGC
This sequence comes from Protopterus annectens, assembly GCF_019279795.1. Classification (NCBI taxonomy): domain Eukaryota; kingdom Metazoa; phylum Chordata; order Ceratodontiformes; family Protopteridae; genus Protopterus; species Protopterus annectens. The sequence goes on along the minus strand of NC_056727.1, from coordinate 377,601,197 downwards.
TTAAGAAGGTATCAAATATATTTCTAGAGACACCATGACATATGCTAACCTTAGACAAAGTTATGAGTAACGCTCCAAGGTCAGACTTGATAAGAAAGAAAATATTTTTTTTTTCCATGTATCCCATCTGATATTTCTTACGCAATGCTTTTTTGATAACATATGGTGATTATTGTACAAAAGATTTCTGGGATAAAGGCATGGTGCTCCTTTGCAGCAGACTTTCCTTTGTAGTGAACATGTATAGCTATAGTTTTGTTAAACTCTTTTAGACATAATTTGCTGTGCTTGAATGCGCAGCTCATACCTTTGAAGTCTTCAGATGTAAAAAACATCATTGGTATTTCCCTGATACTTAACTTATTTTAGGTGTCTACACTAAAAATACTATAAAGAAGTCATTTTTTTCTCCATTTCAGAAATTGATATATTAAGGAATTTTTTTTAAATTTTCCATATTCATTAATTTATGTTTCAACTATTTTTTATGCATAATTATCAGATTATCCTCTCCCACACAAACTGTTTCTAACTTTCTAAAAACAGTATGGAAACCTGACAGATGCAGTACTACACTTGAAGTATCAGATAAGAGAAACTTAGGTCACTTAAAATGCTTTTGGGAAAACCAAAATGTGAAAAATTCACTGAAATATTCTTGGAGCTTTCTACTAACTAAACTACAGTGAAAGTATAGGGATTAAAGATGACTCATTCATTTGACAATTAAATACAAATTTTTTGTTATCAATGTAAAATAACATATTAATTCTTAAAATATTTTAGTACTAACCAGACCACAACAGCAGGGCTATATTATGTATGTGTGTGTGTGTGTGTGTGTGTGTGTGTGTGTATATATATATATATATATATATATATATATATATATATATATATATATATATATATATATATATATGTAGCGATATCTGTTTATATATATACATATATATGGATCCCCTTATAGGTTCATAGATTCATAGGTTCATAGGTGTGTACTAGGCTAATGGCCCTGGGGCCCTTTACAAGCCTAGCCATAGGATTACCCTGGCATAATGCCACCTAACCTTAGTTCCCAGTGCCTCTGTTGAGTAGAGCCACTGGAGTTATCCCCAGGGTGAATTTTCTGTTTCTCATCCACTCATCAAGATTTCTCTTGAAGAGGGTCAGCAAGATGCTTTGCTTGACATGTATGGGAAGTCTGTCCCATAGCGTGGGCAGTCTCTGGGTTATGAACTTGTCCTTCCAGCATGTTCTGTTAATTGTGGTAATGAGGTTGAGGTCTTTGCAGCATGTGGTGAGGAGGGATTGGGATTTCTTTAGGTGTAGTATTTATAACAGAGCTAGTCAGACATGGCTTTGTAAGTCAAGCAGAGATAATCTCTAAGTAGGCGATATGAGACAGAGAATTGTTTGAGTTATTTGAGTCTGTCCATACAGGACAAGTGTTTAAGGCCTAGGATCCTCTTTGTGAGGTACTTTTGCGGCCTCTCTAGTTGTTGCAGGTGTCTAGTGAGGTACATGCCAAATGGGGCATTGTACTCGATGATTGGCCTAATGAGGGAGACAATGACCTCTTTCTTCCAGGATGCAAAACTCTTGGTAATGAGATGTGCCACATAGAAGTACTTTCTGACTGCAGTGGCAATGTGGCGATCAAAAGAGAAGTTGCTGTCAACCTGTGTTTCCAGATCTCTTATAATGCCTTCTGTGTTCAGTGGACTACCATCAATGTGGTAATTTATGGAAAATGTTTTTTTATCAAAGGGGATGACGACACATTTTATGGCATTGAGCTTAAGGCCATGGTTCTGACACCAGTCGGTCACAGTGAGGCCATTCTGCAGGATGTCAACATCACTTGGGGAGCTGATAATAGCTCCCAACTTGCAATCGTCTGTGAACTTTGTAAACCAGAGTCCCTTCATGTTGGCCTGGACTTCAGAGAAGTAGATACCAAACAGGAGAGGACCCAGGACTGAATCCTGTGGGACTCCACTCATGACTAATTGGCAGTCTGACATGGAGTCAGCTACTTTCACACTGTGGGTTCTATCTGTGAGCCACTTTGCAACTCTCTAGTGATATAGGAGTTAATGCCAAGCTTAGTGAGTTCTTCTATGATTCCTGAGTGGGGAATGGTATCAAAAGCCTTGGCGAGATCAAGGTAGGCTGTATGAACCACCTTGCCTTCAACAGCTCTGATGACTGACTCAAAGAAGCCAACCAAGTTGAGCAGGCATGATCTACCCTTCACAAAACTAAACTGTGTGGTATCCAGAGATTGGAGATTCCCTATATCCTTGTTTATTATGTCCACGATGATGCATTCCATAGCTTTGCATATCAGACTTGTCAGGCTAATGGGGTGATAGTTCCCAGGGTCTGTAGTCACTCCTCCTTTGTGGAGAGGGATGAATGTAGCAGTGTGCCATTCAGCAGGGTCAAAGCCTGAGGAGAGGCTGTGATTGAACAGAGCACACAGGTGAGATGCCAGTTCACTCTGTAGTTCATGTAGAACATAACCAAAAATCACAAAGACAACAATCCTGAGATAAGAATCCCGAGCCAGGAAACACCAAATGGCTGAAGTTTAACCAGGGCAAGTGAACCCTTGCCCAACATGGGGAATTATGCCCTTCCTCCACTGTAGTGTGGTCCTGGAGTTGGTATATATAGTTAGGGGTGTGTGAGGGAAGTAGCCCCCTACCCATATGTTTGTTAGCTGGTGCGGGGAGTGTTTGTGTTTGTTTTTGGCAAGTGTTTACTTGCCCTGGTTAAACTTTGGTCATTCGGTGTTTCCTGGTCTGGGATGATTCTCCTCTCAGGTTTGTCATCTTTGTGATTTTCAGATTTTCGGATTTTGAAGTAGACCTATATATATATATATATATATATATATATATATATATATATATATATATATATATATGTATATATATATATATATATATATATATATATATATATATATATGTGTGTATATAGCTAGAGAGAGAGATGCACATATACACACACACACACACACACACACACACACACATATATATATATATATATATATATATATATATATATATATATATATATATATATGTGTATATATGGGTCTACTACTGGAGATTGAAATTACACTATTTTGAAAACCGGTAGTAGATGCCCACTAACGCGAAAGTGCACTTCACCAAAAGTGCACTTTCGCGAACACCACTAGAACGAATGGCCAATGTCCTCCACTGTGGTGCGGTAGTCATGGACCTTAGGGTTAGGGCTTGGGTTAAGGATAGTGGATAGCCCTTCTAGGTATCCACTATCCTTAACCCAAGCCCTAACTCTAAGGTCCGTGACTACCGCACCACAGTGGAGGACATAGGTCCGTGACTACTGCACCGTGGAGGACATAAAATTTCCTCCACTGTGGTGCGGCAGTCATGGACCTTAGGGTTAGGGTTTGAGTTAAGGATAGTGGATAGCCCCACTAGCTATGCACTATCCTTAACCTAAGCTCTAACCCTATGGTCCGTAACCATTCGCTCAAGTGGTATTTGCAAAAGTGCACTTTCGCGTGACCATGGGTCTACTGTTTATTTTTGAAAAAGTGAGTTTTTGATTATATACAGTAGACCCATATATATATATATATATATATATATATATATATATATATTTATATATATATATATATATATATATATATATATATATATTTATATATATATAGGTAGCAGCAAAACAAACACTGAAAAGAGCAACTGTCCTTTTTCACTTGTTTTTCACTGAATTCTGTATGAGATTTTGGTAAAGCAGGGTCTGGGAATTTGCTGTTACTCAGTCCTGCTGTTGTGTAATCTCAGAATCAGTATATATAATTAGCACAGGTATTTATTTTTCTGTTTATTTATTTTTTGTGCAGTTTGATAATTTTGGATAGACTCTAAAATGATCACTCTTTTTTCAATCAATCTTTGAAGCATTTGGTATTTGATGATATAATTATATATATATATATATATAACAAATGTAAAATAAAATAAATAAAATAAATAAAATAAATAAATATGTATGTACTTAATATTCTATAAAGGTTAAAAACTAATTTAACAAACACTGGTATGTGAATAATTATTTAAAATATCCTTAATAAATTAACAAAGAGCAATTCTTACTTTTCTAATCTTACAGTCTTCCGTTTTACATCTCCAGTTCAGTAGTAATTTTTAGTGGGATAGTCCATTAGGAACTCATGCATGGAGTTTCCTGTTTGGTCTACTATGTAGTATTTCTTGATCTGCATATATTAATAATTGCAACAGTGCTGTATGATATATATGAAGAATTATAACATTATTCATGGTCTCTGCAGACTTTTTATCCATATTAACTCTGTGAAACACTTTATAACTTGATTATTGTTCCTGGAGTGGAAATACCTATTGTGTTTACTTAATAATGTGATTACTCTTATCAATATGGGTAACATATGTCTTAAAAGAGGATAAGATTTCCTACATTTAATCACATGTGAATAATCACACACAGATTAAAGACTGTATCAGTTTTCTTTTGCATTTATTCTTCCATCATACTGTTGTAAAACACACATATTTCCTTTAGCCAAATGGTTCAAATAATGCATATCTTTTCTGTCAGATAAAATACTGCAAAAAACATGTACCCTTTTATATAATAATCAAGTTGAATTGTTTATTCTTGGTGCAACCCTATGTGAACAATTTACTTCTGTAAGCGTCCTGTATTTTATATTACTTTTCATTGGATTCTTCCCAAGTAACTTCCATACAAAATCCCAGGTACCAGTCTTCCTCTTAATTCTGTCATTCTACCAAATATTTTTGCCTTAAGAATTTACTAACAGTATTCTAACTTTGAAGAATATATTTTGTAATATATTCTTAAACCAACTTTCTCCTGTCCAAAGACTAAGTAGCATTGTCCCTTTCTGCCTCTACTCATATTGTAGTGTAACTTAACCCCTGACTTCACTTGTTTGTTATGACATTTAACAATGTGACATAATGTTGTTTCAATAATTAATTGTTTCAGTAAATTAATTAACAATCCATCCACCGCCAAGATATGCTTCAGTGCTAGTCATATATTGAAACTAGAGATCCCTTCCACCCACCTTTATAAATGTCTTTAAGACAAACTATCTCCTCATAAGTGATATATCGGTACGCTTCAATATAGAATCTTACACTGCCACACTATACCAGTTTGTAAACAAATACATTGCTATAGCTGTACCATGTAGGAACAAGTGCAGGGCAAACCCTAGAAACAATGCCACATGGTGGAACCATAATATCAATAAGCTTTTTTTATAAAAGGAAAATAATTTTGACCAAAAGTAAAAAAAAAATGCAATTCATAGAAGGTTAGAGCACCTGCCAATGAAATAAGCATACAGCTCAGGAACTTAATAGAATACATCAGGATAAGTTTAAGGCTAAAATGTCTATCCAAGCCAAAGATCATCAAAAGACATTTTTTAGTTATATTTGTAACCTCAAAAGCAAATGCAGCAATACACTGAGCTGATTGTGAATGATGCTAACAATGCTGAGACTGAAGATATAGTAAACCTTCTGGCTGATTAATTTAGCTTTAACTTTACCCCACTCTCCCCTCTGCCTGTTTCTCAAGATATACCTGAAATGGACTCGCATCCAGCCATCAAAGAAGACCAAATCCTAAAAGTGATTTTAAAAGATAAAAATACTGCATTGATAGGTCCTGACAATATTCCTGGATGCATCTTAAATATCATGAAGCACAATTTAGCCACACCCCTAACCACAGTGTTTAGGTTCAGCCTGCATACAGGCTTTGTACCAAGCAAATGGAGAACAGCTACAGTCAGTCCCTTGCAGAAGGCAGGACTTTCCACTTACCCAGGCAATTACTGACCCATAAGTCTAACCAGCTTCATATGCAAACCATGGGAACACTTATCATGGAACTAATCAGTGAAGAAAAAGAGAACCTCCAAATACTGCTGCCATCTAAGTTTGTATTCATCAAGAGAAGATCATGCTTACTCATTCTGGTGGATTTTTTTAAAAGGTAAGCAAAGCAATGGATGAAAGCAAAGCTATAAACACTGCATACCTCAACCTGGCCAAAACTTTTGGCACAATTCTCCACTCACGCATACTAGAAAAGCTAAATAAACTGGGAACAAACCCTTATTTAACCTGGTATATTGCCAACTGCTCACAAATAGGACACAGAAGATCAAAAAAAGGAATTTGCCTCCACAAAGAGACCAGTTACATGTACAGTCCCCTAAGGTTCTGTACTGGGACCTCTAATGTTTGGCATCTACTTTTCTGGCTGACTAAGTTTGCAGATGACTGTAGGCTAGAAACAGTCATTGAGTCCCCAAATTACTTTGCCATCCTGAATAAAGGCTTGTTCCAAATAAATAACTGGTGCCAAAATCATGGACTAAAACCAAATGCCAAAAAATTAATTATTGTATCCTTTGGAAAGTCATCTATCCCGGGGAACTATCACATTAACAATACACCCCTAAGAGCTGACCCAGCTGTATCAGATTTGGGAACTTATGTTGAAAGTTACTGAACTTTTGACCAACACGTGTCCATTGTTGTAAGAAAGCCCTTCTATACTGCACAGCTTACAGGGATTGTGTTTAGATCTAAGGATGTCATTGTCCCCCTTTACTCAGCCCTCATTAGACCATCATTAAATGAAATGCCCCCCCCTTTGGCATCTGTCCAGACATATGCAACAAATGCGAGACTCACAGAGATACCTTATTAAAAGGATTCAAAGCCTAAACAATATGTCCTACATGGACTGACTCAAAGCCCTGTCATTATACTGGCATACAATGCACACTCTGACCCAATATTGATGGATTTACTGCACATATCCAAGTCAAATGCCATCAGAAACACTTGGTATAGGGATCTAAACCTCTTCTACAACACCAACAGAACACTTTGGAAGGACAGGCATATCTCACAGATGTTACAGCTTCTCTAGAACTGACTCCCTGTCCACACAAAACAAAGTTCATCCCTGTCCATATTCAAGTACAACTTGAATCTATGGACAGAAAGCAGAACATTTACCCCAGGACTGTTCTTTGTAATACCAATGGACAGAGGCAGCTCTTAAATGCTGTATCCCATGCATAGGTCCCCTCACATTATTTATGCTATAATACCACTTATTGTCATTAGGGGGTAATAATTATATATTACCCCAATGAGAATAAGTGGTATTCTAGCATAGATAATTTGAAGGGACCTATGCATGGGATAAAGGAGTAGTCCTGGAGTAAATTTTCTGCTTCCTGTATAAAAGGAAGAACAAGGTGTCTTGAAGATTTTTCACTTGGTGTTTTTTTCTGTATGTCATTTATTGATTTATAGGTTCATAGTTAAGTACTATGCTAGCTGCCCTTGCTGGCCATTTTAAGCCTAGCCAATTTCCCTTTGTTGTGTTTGTTTGTTAATGGTTTGTAGTTTTAGCTTATCCTTTGGTCACAATGTCATCCACTGACCTTAATGGATCCCAGCCTTTGCTTCAGACAGTAGATTTGAATGAGCTTCACTGCTCCATGAACTGTTTGGCCCAGTTATTACAACAACTATCTCAATGGTACTCATCCACCAAATAGTGTCTTTTAACAAAGTGTGAATATTAATCCAGTAGATGTTAACGACGCTGGCACTGTTGAAGATATCCCTCTAGACAAATGGCAACACCTATCAACAAGAGGAAGCAGAGATACTACAGGTTTATTGTCTAACATTAATCATAGGCATGTTAACATCAATTTAGAACAATAGCTTCATAACCAATGCAATTTTCTGTTCCGAAAGATCGTCCTTTTAATTCTATCAGGAACAAACTACATGACTTTGAAAAAAAATTAGAGTCCACTAAGATAAAACAGGTCCCTAAGAGTCTTCAGTCATGGAAATTTCCCACAAGCTTACAAATCAGCTCTACATTACATCAAGCTTGATTTTGTATGTTCGACCACCATGGATGTGAATAGATGGAGCTATTAGTTAAGACAGCCAACATACAATGGACATACATAGTATTGAAATTGTGACTTTAGATAAATCTATTACACAAGATCTACTTTACTCTGAATTTACATCACAACATTTAAACATTTTTTCAGCAAGTGGACCAAGATGGTGATATCATACTTAACAGAAAACTAAAGACGTTTGAATGGGATCGAGTTCAATATAGCCAAGACAGGGCATATCTTATACCCCCTGGATAAGGCACAGATACAATCAAGAATGCAAGTTCTGATCCAGCTTAGCTACCATTAGGCATCAGTCTTTGAATTACAATACCCCAGATAATCTAGCCCCAAGATTGTCGGCTCACTTATAGAACAAGAAGGGTACATACCAGCATACTTCAAAAACAACAATGACACCATGGACAACCTCTCCAATGGCATACAACCAAGGAGCTATTTGGAGGTGGAATCCACAGCCATCAGTCAGGAGGTAACTTTTTTTTAAATTTTGATCAACAACCTGTCTATTACTTATTCTTCATGTGATATTATTTCTAGTACAATTGGAGACTTTAAAGCATACAATTATAGCTCCTACACTATATGGCAGCAACATGTAGAACTTTTCAGTAGGGGGTTTAAAGTTGTTCTGGCAACACAATCAAATGTTGCAAATGTTCTCTGTGAGTTGAAATTATATGTAAGAAAACTGAATTTACAATTAGTAATTGGGGCAATTTGACTTTCCAACAGGGGCTTAGAATTCCAGTGCTATGAATCCCCCATTGCACCCAGTTCTCCTTATGTCCATGGTATCATTGTTGTTTTTGAACAAATGTGTGAAATAGATATACATTATGGTTTATTATGTCAACCACCATATAGGTGGCATAATTTAACTATTGAAAAAAAACTTGTGAATGGCATACGAACTTCTGGTATATTGAGGTATATGAGGCCCAACAAGGTGGGAGGCTTAGTAATTATGGATAAATCTGACTATGTGCAAAGGATGTGCTCATTACTATTTGATGACAGCTGCTGTCAGGTTTTCATCAATGACGATCATGTCACATATCACAAGATTGATATCGCACTGTATGACATACTAATGCAGGGAAAACTCAGTGGTAATGATTATTGATATTTACATGTACAGGACCCAATGATGTCTACAATATTTAGAGTCTCAAATATCTATAAAAACATCTATGATCCACACTTAGAACAATAGTGGATGCCAGTGCCACAGAAACTTACTTTATAGAAAAATATTTAGAATTTTTTATTAAAAAATGCAGTGGGAAAAGCTAAATATCTGTGGAAAGATTCATGGGATTTTTTGAGTAAATATAATGCGGTCAAAGATGTGGAAATATTGTATTTTTAACTATAAATGTGAAAGATCTCTGCACAGTTATTCCTCATGACATTGGACTGACATGGTTTCTAGAATACGTAACTAACAGTACGAGCATTCCACAAAATAAAATTAACATTTATCACAATTTGATGGAAATAATACTCAGAAATAGGTTCATGTTCTTTGAAGGCCAATACTTTCACCAACAAAAAGGTGTAGAAATTGGATCAGCATGTAGTCCACTGTATGTTGTTGTGATACAACAGGAAAATATGTTTATTTTTAAAGGAAATGTTCTAATTCATCTAAATTGTATACAAGGTACCTGGATGACATATTTATTATATGGACAGTTGACTATAATAGTATCACTGAATTTATTGAGTATATTAATACTACTACTACTACCAACTTCCTAAAATTTTCCTACAGTGTTGGTACAGTTTCTATCCCTTACTTGGATGTATTAATTAATGAAGACACCATTAATAATACTTTGTATTCCCAAATTTATAATTCCTTTGTTGCCATCCTAAACATCAAAATAAAGCAGTTATAAAAGGACAAAAAGTAAGGGCAGCCAGAATCAACACCCATTACTGTGATTTTGTAAAAGAGTGCAGATTATTGAGGGTTATGTTTCTCAATAGGGAATATCCCTTGCACTTGATTAAACCTATTATGGAAGAAGTAGATATTAAAAGAAGAAGTGAAATATATCAACCCTTATTACCTGACAGACATGATAACCAGTTTAATTTAAACTGGCCCAATAGGGTGGAAAAAATAGGTAGTAAGGATGGATTGGACTGGGAAGTAACTAAGTCCCATATTTCTACTCCCATGGCATCATAAAACTCCAGCTATACTCTGTGGCATATTGCCTACTCAGAGGCGATCTCTGCTTAACATACAAGGCCATGTCAAACCCTGAGCTGTTGGACATGCTCCACTTAAAGAAATCCCAATCCCTCAGAGCCCCACGCTCCAGGGATCTAAACCTTGTCATCACATTGAACAAAACATGCTGTAGGGATAGGTTCCTGACCCAGAGACTCCCCATAATCTGGAATAGACTGCCCATACATGTCAAGCAGAGCGCCTCCTTGGCCCTCTTCAAAAGGAATTTTGATGATTGGATGGGAGATAGGAAATTCACCCCGGGGATCACGTCAGTCACCCTGCTAGACAGGGGTCCAGAGAAGTAAATATTGTGGGAAGAAATATCCAGGGAATTGTTATGGCTACCTAGGGCCGATAGCCTAGTACCAGCCTATGAACCTATGAACCTATGGTATCCCTGAGCCCAGTCAATATAATACATCTTTTATTTCTACATTTTCTGTGGATAGTGCTTTTATCAGAGATGTACTGTATAAAAATTGGAACTTGATCAACTAGAATTCCAAGGTTAGTAAACAACTGGGAACAAAACCTCAAATGATTTATAAGCATGATAAATGCATTAAAATATTTTAGAAAATATTCATAGTGACTGCAATAAGGGCACAAGAAAAACGGTTAAGTGTGGATGCTGGAACTATTGTAAATATATATTTGAAGATGAAATATTTTTATTAATCATCATAATATTCAAATAAATGGCAGATATAACTGCAACACATCTGGTGTTGTATACCTGGCTAAATGTAATGGATGTTCTTGGTTCTATGTTTGTAAAATGGAACATAGCTCAAAGACAGGATAGACAAAAACAGTCATTTACTTATTTTTATTTCTTTGCATTTGTTTACCAGGATAGTCCACTGGTCTGTGGGGAGCCCATTTTTGGTGGAGGCCAGGGGAGAAGAGCTCATTGGATAACAAGTACTCTTAGAATATACATAAAATATGCACAGAGTTACAACAGTGCAAAGAGAACAAGTCTTGACTGAGTGCATCAGTGGGAATGCACACTTAAGAAAAAACAATTGAATATAGCAAGTGAAATTACTAATATGATAATGGTAAGGATTAACAAGTACAAAGAATTCTCAATTCACAGTTGCATCTGACAGTATTAACAATAAGACCTTACAGCTGGACTTGATTTATAGTACATAAGTCGACATACATGTCTGTATTCAGCAGGGACGTTTTTGAAAGGGGGAGGTGTGGTACAGGTGCAAATACAGGTGGAAGACAGGTAATCTTTTAGTAAGTTTTTGAAAGTGTTAAGATTTTAGGTAGTCCTGATAGTCAGAGGTAGGGCATTCCATGCTTTAGCAACAGAACAGGAGTAGAAAAGAAAAGACTAGCTGGCAGCTTAATTTTTTTATGAAATCAACAAGAAAAAGAAAACTAATGCATTACACAGGCATGTTGAGGCATTCCCACACACAAGTTTTTGTTCTTTGTTGTGAAAAAAAATAGAAATTAGTCCTAGAGGTGAACCATGGAAAATACAGCTCAAGCTATGAAATTAAACACAGCCACACCACCAGGCTTGAATGACATGGACACCTATAACTGTTTACTTAAATTAAAAGCATATTATAAATCAAGTATATGAATATTTAGTTTCATTTAATATGACTGTATATGTTTAAGGTATGGATAAATATCTTACGTACTTTTAATGTGTTACGTTTATGTCTTGTTTTAATATGGTGTTGATTGATTGGATGATAGGATCATGTGATCTAAGGGAGGAAGAATTTAAATGTTATCTAACTGCATCATTTTTATTTCTAAGTCCATACATGAAAGGATGAATGTGCTTAATATCAGTTGTATTTTTGGTCATTTGGAGACCGTTATCAGTTCATCAATTTCATAATAAATGCAGTTACTAGACTGCCAATTACTGTGCATGTAAAGGATGGCTGACATAGCATAGAAAGTTAAAGTTAAAGTAATGTAATGCTTTTTGGGAGAGAGTGGATGTTAAATCACAAATGTAATAGTCTTATTTAAAGCTACTAAAGACCTCTAAACTGCGTATAAGTCTACTGATCTTTAATTTTAAAGCCTTGTCTTTTCTACCCATGCTATTTTTTGTCCTAATGCTTGCAGCTTGTTTGGACACAGTCAGGTTTCATAAGCCCAATTTGCCTGAGTGTTTAGAAATACTTTACTGTTCATGTATTTGTTTGTTAGTCTGGTTTGGTTACTAGAGACTGGTCATTACCAGTTTGCAGTAGATGCCCAGGATGACAAGCTCCAATATACTTAAAATATTATACAGTAAGTGATATTGAAACAGCACAGGCATACACATATATGAATCAAGTACAAAAAGAGCTGCATATGTCGTTTAGGGTTAAATGAAATTAAACATTGAATCATATTTAAAAAGGACAGTGAGCAGTGCAGAAACAAAAAAAGCAAAGTGATTGTGAACTAAGAGCACATTTTGGTTACAAACTGGTTAATTGTAAAATGCATATGTATTTACTTTATTTAAATTTGTTAAGCAGGTAGTGGGCTGATCCTGGGACCATTTTCAGACACTATTTAGGCCCTATATGTACAGTCAAGTGGAACAAACAAGTCAACACATTTTATTTTATGTAGCAGTTTTCAAGACATATTATAAGGTCTCAGCTGGTTACAGAAATGGACAGTTGGAGACATAATTCAAATCAAAATCTCAACAAAGTTATTCAGTGAAAATGCTTCCATTTATTATATTAGACTTTTCTACAGACTGACACGTTTTTGTTCTTCATATATCAGGTGTCTAAGTCGCACAGAAACAAAATGATGATTACCATAATCCATAAGAAACCACAGATGATGAGATTTCTAAATGTGTTCCAGCAGTAATTTATTTGTTTTTCCTTTGCTTAGGATTTCTGCATTCTTATTGTTGGTCGACTGTGAAATAGGCATACATAAATTAAGGATAGAGGAAACTTGCCTTCCAATATTAAGAGTGCAGGGTTTTTCTCCTTTGCAAAAATCACTTATAATTTGGCTTTTTTCCTTTTATGTTTCAGACTATTTTTTGCATTCTAAGTTGTTGAGTTTGTCACTTGAAGTTTATAGTGGTGCCATTACAGTTCTTCAGACCTACCAGCAATTGAGGTGGAGTATCAGTATTTGTCAAGGATTTTGTCACCTCAAATCAGATTCCTTGCAACTCCACTTTTCAACTCCTCAAAGTCCAAATCACCATAAACAAGACTAATTACTACTTAATAACTAGTTATAGAACATTCTCTACATCCTCTTCTGAGCATGATAGTTATCTTATCAAATTAGCTGAAATCCCAATTAAACCCAAGTCCTTTCTACTGTGCAACTTCAAATATCCATCAATTAACTGGCAGACCTATGCTGTCAATGGTCGGTATGCCCTGCACTTCCTTGACAATATAAATTTTAACTCTCTTTCACAAATAATTAACATTCTACTAGTGGCCCAAATATCCTTGATATATTCTTGACAATTATGGCCCCTTCTTGCACATCTTCATATGCATCATCATGCCTTGTTAAATCAAACCATAATTTTGTCACCATTTTCTTTAAAAATAAATAAATAATATATATAAAATAAATTAAACTAAATAAATAAAATAAATAAAACTGGTGGTACTTCCCCAGTAAACAGCTCTGTATCTAGGAACTTCTCAAAACCAAACCTTCGCCAGTTGCTTGTTGTCTTTAATAAATTTTGCTGTAATCTGCCCCAGAGGATCCCATTGCTAAAGCTGCTACCTGTGCCCCTAACTTTTACTCCAATGTAAATGGTTGTGTTGATGAGGAAGTTCCTATCTGCACCAAGTTTAATGAGAAATTTTAAAACAAACCACAGTGGTGGAATGCCTGCATAAATAAATTATATAATATTACAAAGAAATTGTTTAATGCTTATATGAGGTCTCATTCTACCTCTCTTAAGAGCACACTTAAACAAACTAACAATGAGCTTAAGGGGACCCTTAGGAAAATCAAAGTTGAATATAAACTGAAAATAGCCACTAAATATATCTACAAATCTTTCTTTAACTATGTCATGAAGTTAAGAGCTAACAGCCAACGGTGTTTGGAGCTAGTGCACAATAATATAATACTCTCTGACTCAAAAGAAATAGCTGATAAACTAGCTATCACATTTACTACAAATTTTATTCCACCCACAGGTATACCTATTCCACAAGTTCCAGCAACTCCTTTTAATTATTATGGATCAAGATCTCTCAGTTCTCCCCAAAATTAAGAATACTTCATCCATGACCCCTGATAACATACCAGGTTGTCTCATTACCCATGCCATCTATGGCCTTTCTGAATTCCTGCTTAACCTCTTTAATCTAGGCCTCTCCGCAGGTTATACTCCTGAAGCTTTGAAAACAGTCATTGTAATACCATTTCACAAGGGTTGCCTAGCCTTGGACCCTAGTAACTATAGACGCATTAGTCTCACTAGCTTCATATGTAAAACTATGGACTGGATTATCTTGCACCTCATTAATTTGGGCATTAAGAATCTCTTAAACCTGGACTATTATCAGTTCGATTTTAGCTCATTAATATGTTCAAAAAAAGTAACTGAAGTGGATAAGGGTTATGCAGTACATAAAGCATATCTAGACCTGGCCAAGGACTTTGACACTATTTCCCATGCAGGCATTATTGATAGACTTGTAAATATAAATATAAACCTTATATTCTGCCATGGATATCTAACTAGATAGCTGACAGAACTCATGTGGTTAGAGTTGCAAGAGCCACTTCAGACAGCAAAAAACACTCTCAGTGGCAGCTCTCCTATTTAATATCTATTTCTCAAAAGTTCAGGCAAGTATGCCTGGCTTATGGTTAACTACATTTGCAGACAACTATAAATTGGGGGCTGTTATTCAATCATTAACTGATTTGCAATTGCTCCATTGTGGTTTGATCATGTTAACTGATGTAAGGACACTGGTCTCAAATTAAATGTAAAAAAATGTGCCATAGTTTATTTTTGTAAACAGAACAAATTCACTTACCATACAGGTGATGCAACCCACTAATCATACACTATTGTAAGGGATCCAGGCATTCTTGATGATCATTTCTTATCTTTTCACCAGAATTTCAGAATGCCTTTTACCTGGCTCATCTAATTTCCAAAGGCATCTCTACTAGATCGATATAAGTCTTAATTCCCCTTTAGTCACATTTTATCATCCCACAATTGAATATAATGTACCTTTTAGCATATATTTATCTAAACATATCACACAACTCAAGAGATTTCAGAGATACATAAAAGCTCGGTGGCCTCAAAAATCTTAAGTTATCGGAAGAGACTGGCAGCCTTTCTCAGTGTTCAAGTCTCTTACAGACCCCTCCTTGGAGATCTTTGTCTAGCCTTTCAGTACATGAAAGATCCAGCCCTATTTGACCTTGTATTCCTTTGCAGAACTCATGGTATCTCAAATACTCAGTTAAAGGATGTAGACCATCAGCAGCAAATAAAGGAGACATGTTGGTATGATAGAATCATATTCCAGTTATCTCTCACCGCTAGAACACAATTGTACTGTATGTCAAGCAGATTAGCATCATTGCCACCCTAAAGGTAAACTCAGATAACTGGATGGGCAGTCTCAAATTCTCCCCTAGTCTATCTTGCCTTACCCTCCTTGAAGAATTGAGGGAACCTTTGGCTGTGCTTGTTTTACTTTGCATACTGATTGTCAAGTAATTACCTATGAATCTATAAACCTGAGACCAAATCACCTAAAGTTCATTTCGCTGAAAGTTCATTTCACCTAAAACTCATTTCACTGACAAGTAGTACTCTAAGGCAAGTCAAAGGTATATGTACCCTTCCTGGGTTTATATTATGTTGTCGAAAGCCGACAATATAGAATCTGATATTGCCGACACGACAATAGCGAATGTTCAGAATATTGAAAGTGTAAATGGAAATCTCCGTAAGGGGAGATTTCAGTTTACTTCAATGTAGTGTGGTCTTGGAGTAGGTATATTTAAGTAGCAGGGGTTGTGGGTGGTGCTGGGGGGCTTGCCCCCCTGCCTACACGCTTTAGTTTTTCTTTTTTTTTTTTTTGAATAATTTTTTAGGAACATTCAATGTTTTAATAGTTCGATCATTAAAGGTTGACCTTTAATGATTCTAACTATTAAACATTCGATGTTCTAATATAGACCCACTGTTCCCCACTGTAGTGCGATCCTGGTGTTAGTATATATAGTTAGGGGGTGTAGGGGGCACAGACCCCCACATTGGGGGGTGTGGGGCGTACCCCCCACTTAATATGGTTTTCTGTTGTCTGGTTTTGTTTTACATTATTTGGTAAAACCCAACTAGGTGGGGGTGGCTGTGCCCCACACACACCCCTAACTATATATACTAACACCAGGATCGTACTACAGTGGGGAAAAGGACATATACCTTTGACTTGCCTTAGAGTACTACTTGTCAGTGAAATGAGTTTTAGGTGAAATGAGTTTTAGGTGAAATGAACTTTAGGTGATTTGGTCTCAGTGAAATGGGTGTCAGTGAAATGGTCTTTCAGTGAAGTGATACAAATCCATATATATATAAAAAAAATATATATATATATATATATATATATATATATATATATATATATATACATATACATATATATTTATATATATATATAATAAAATATATTATTGATGGACTGAATATTACTTTAAATAAAGAGGTTGGCTGGTCACACTGACCTATATAAATACATTTCAAAATCATACATAAACATTGCTTGCCATATGACAAAATAGGTTCATAGTTTCATAGGTTAGTAGTAGGCCAGCTGCCTTTCTGAGTTATTTTAAGCCTAGCCAATTTCCCTCAAAGGTGAGAGTCAAACCCTCCACCTTGTATCTGTAAGGTACATTTCTAATCATTATACCATCCTCCAGCATCCCAGTTATGGTTTAAAGACTTCAATATTGTCTTGCCTACATCACATACCTTGCTATGCTATGCTATGTTGCCTACACAGGCAACACAACACAACACTGTAAACAAGCAGACACAAACTAATGCAACACGACATTTAAGAAATGGGATATGCACCTCAAAATTTAAACAAAAAACTGTTAAAAGTATTTCACACGTAACTAAATTGTGAACTAAAAAGGAAACATAGTTTGAAAAAAGTTCCATATGATATTAAAAAAAAACTCTGATTCATTTCCACAAAACTTTAAAAATAAATAAAGTTCAGAATATCCATGTGCTATAAAGAATAATATCTTGTATGGCACTGCTAGGAAATTGTAATTCTTGAGCTGTGTATGAATAATTGTGATTTTATGCTTTGCTCTGAAGATAATAATTACTTGCAGATACCTCTCAAATCTTAATTTCCTGGTAAACTTTGTTGTACTGGCTGTTATGCATTTGAAAAAGCAGACAATAAGTACATATATGTGCAGAGATCTCTTTCTCTCTCTCTCTCTCTGTGTATATATATATATATATATATATATATATATATATATATATATATAGGTTCACTGCATAATCTCGAAATTTTGAAATATCGAATTTCAAAATCTCGAGACTATATAGCCGAAATCCCTAAATGCCGAAAGACCAGAAGCGCGAAATTCTCAATCCCAAACATACAACACACATACATCGCACACATAGACACAACTTCCCCCCACAATCAAACATATCATCTTGCAACCCCCCATGTGGGGGCTGTGCCCCCCACCCCCCACTTATATATACTAACTCCAAGATCGTACAGACACACAACAGAAACTCACACCCACACATTTTACAGTCCCTCACACACACACATCACAGTCACAACACACACTGACACACACTAAAGCCCCTAACCAACACACTTACACATAGATACTTACCTGAACTTCCACCTATCCATCAACAAACCGCAACACCACAAGCGTTACTTCAATATCTCCGAACATTGGGATTTTGAATTTCGCGTTTCTGGTCTGTCAGTATTTAGGGGTTTCGGCTATATAGTCTCGAGATTTTGGAATTCAGTATTCCAACATTTCAAGATTATGTAGTGATCCCATATATATATATATATATATATATATATATATATATATATATATATATATATATATATGCATATGCATGCGTGCGTGTCTCTACAAAACAATCAACAAGATAGCTGACAAAATGATAAGAAAAAGAAGTGAAGCAGAAATGACTGATGGGGCAGTAGAGCAAATTAGCTAGAGAACACAAGGAAGAAAGGATAAAGAGGGGAATATCAAATATAAGGAGTGTAGCCCAGAGATGTATGCAGAGGGCTACTATGCTCTACTGAGCTTTATTAAATAATTTATAACATTCAAAACATAAACTATTATGTCTTGGGACTCCACTAGGTTTAACAGACTGTAAAACTTTAAAAATCTCTTGTAAAGTGATGCTTGCATGTACAATCTCGGTAATGTAAGGTAATGTAATTCTCAGACTGTTAAAAGTACCATCTGCTTTGCTGGAAATCTTAATTTAATTTGGTTTATATGCCTCAGGTAAAAACTACTCAACTTTTCTCATCCTCTGTTCAAGTATTATATACATTTCTGTGTCATGATTTAGAATTTCCATATAGGCATTTTCTCTATAACGTTGGCCAGTAATGGATTAACTTCTTTTTTTTTCAACTAGTAACATGTTTTTGCTTATCTATCCATTTTTTTCCTGGCTTCATTCCTCCTACAGATGTCTTGCTCCTGCTTAGAATAAAATAAAATATTCCATTCTGATCATTATGGAAATAATATTTCTGCTCTTTGTATAAGTTTTTACCTTCTACTTTTCCTACTAAAACGTCAGTCCCATTTCACCTTCTTTTTATAAAACTTCTCATAGTTTCCCATGACTCATCTGCCCATTCAAAAGGTCCATCTATAGTCTATAAAAAACATCATTTCAATTATTTTCTTCTAAGGCTGCTTATTTTTTATTTATTTATTTTTTTTTTACCCAGAAGCTGTATTTCCCTATTTATAACCATATAGCCATGTCCTTGCTCCATGTATATACTGACTATAAAATAATGGTATAGAATATTTATATAGTACGTGTAATCTTGGTTCCCCTTCCCTAAGTAAAATCATACTATGCAAGAAGCTGTAAGTCATGCTTAGCTATTATGTCTGGTGACAGTTTTCATTTCTTTCTGTAGTATGTCAACGTGAACTATACAGTACAAGCACTGATAGCATTTAATAATAAATATTTCCGAGTCTTGAAGCAAATCCACTCTCTTCCTATCAGTAGTGCAAAGCATACATGACAAAAAATCTAAGAAAACTGCTACTAAAGCAATCAAAAAGCAAAATCCTTCCTAGATTAACATCACTAAATTCTTAAATGTCACATGAACAGTTTTGCTCGTTAAAATAGTAACCTCAGTACATACTTCAGTTGGAAAGGACTAATGTACTAATCTAGCCAATATTTCAAAATTCTCTCATTTCAGTATATTAATTTATAATATAACATGTAAGAAGCAAATTGTCTGTCTTCTGTTATCTTAATCAGTTTAAAACTGCTATCCACTAACAAAAACGTTGTGGTTTTGCCTAAGGTACTTAGTGGCAATTTTTGTTATCATTGTAGTCTATCCCAACTGATATCTATGTGAACTGCAATTTCTGTTAACATTTTATCCTATTTCTACCTACTTCCATGTACCCCTACAATATGCATGTTCTACTCCATCCCCATCCATACTTTCAGTAAAAATGAGCTTGTTGTCATCTTTAGCTAACCATTCATTATCCGTCTGATGTCGTAAAATAGAATATTTGTTTCTAATTTCTACCACTGAAATATCCCACCACATTTACCATTCTTTTGACCTCTACTGCACCACCATCATCGATAGTAGTTCCCCTTCACAACTCCATCACCGATATTGATAATTTGGTACCATAGTACGAGCATCAGTAAATATATTAATATGTACTCGATTGCCTTTTGCCAGATTATCTGGGCTGTCCATCCAAAAATACCCAACTGCATTGCATTTAGTTCTAGGAGCTTCAGTGTCCTGAAGTAACTATCTGCTTTTGCCACATATTCCATGTCTCCCATTTCAGACAGATTTTAACCACAAGTACCACTCCTCACAAAAGCAGCACCCTTTTGTCTGCTCCCTTTAGAAGACTGTCCCTACTAACCCTTAGAGAAGGAATCAACTGGTACGTGACACAAAACATTACTTTGCATTGGTAATTCCAAAATATCAGACCACCCCCATTTCAGAAACAATCCACATCTCTAGTGGTATCCAGGCAATAAACAGTATTATAAAATAGTAGCAAAGTTAACTTCAATAAGTGTTTAGTAATATCAACAGACCCACCCAGTACAATAACTTTTAGTTTCCTGCTCATTCCAAATAACTGAAGTCTATAATCTCTCCAGAGATTATTCACTTACTTTATTGTATTTTATTTTTTATTTCTAAAAATTGCAGTCTCATTTTCCAAGTCTAGTTCAAAACAGGAACAGAGACCAACTGTATGATTGCCCCAATATGCAGTAGCAAAAAGACCCAGGAGCTTCAGTTCCTGGATGCAGAAGTTATGTCTATCATGCAGTAAGTCACCCATAAAATTAAAACATAAAACATGACTTCTTGGTAATAGTAATGTTTATCATTTCTGATGCTATCACACAGTTGCAGTATACATTTTCTACCCTCTGCCATTTATTTTAGTTGTTTCTTCAATGAAGCTGCATGCTTCATAACTGGGAAAGTAGCAATTGCAAATCTTTCGAGTGCCTCTGACATCCCTGACATAGAAATCCAGCCATTCTGCAAATATGTGCTTATTATTCCTCAGAGACAAAATAAAATATCCATAATCAGTATTGGGCAATTCTTTTATTTGGGAATAATAAAGCCCTCCTGGCTGTAACTACTCAATGTAGTCACCAGAAAAATCAACAGGATTAATCTGAATGGAAATCAAAGGCTTGGCTGGTCCTCCATTACTATTCCTCTTGGTACCTTCATCGCCACTTCCTCTTCCTCCCATATGGCAACACAGCACTCTACAGGGAAAGAGTAGAGGAATTTCCACAGTGTCTTGACCAAATTTCCATAAGCCGATATGAACAGTATTAATATCACATTATGAATTCCCTAAAACTAGGCCACAGGCTTGGGATTAACATGGTTAGTAAAACATAAACAAATAAAATAATTACAAAATGTTATACTTATTGAAAAAAAATGAAATTACATTTTAATTCTTTCTGTTCTGTTTTACATTTTCCCCAAAATCGTATACATGAATGAGATATTTATCACTCTGTAAATAATTCAGTACTGACTGACAGGATGGTTTAAAGTTCTAATATGAATGCAATGATGCTTTCAGGTTTGCTTCTGTCAGAGAATCTGAAACGTTTATTGCTCATGAGCTGCATTTGAATGAAAATGGGATGGGATCCTGAACATTTTCTCTGGAAAGGCAACTGGTGCTTCTCAGACTTCTCCAGTTTGATCATCACTGGCTAAGAGATGCAATACTGGGGAATGACTGAGACGTCATGTAACATCCTGTCAGGCAAATCTCAATGGAATTAGTTGATGCATTTCAACTGGTTAATTGGTCCCAATGCCTTTAGAATATCCCACATAGTCATGATAATTATATAGGTAGACAACAAAACAATAAAACTTGATATACTAGTACTTAAATTGCAACTTCCTCACAAGAAACTGTTGACAACTTTAAAGTAAAATGTCAAAAAGTGAAACACTGCCGACACATAATTAAATAGCATTTTTGTTGGAAGGTTGTGCTCCTCTGTACTCCCACTTACCATGGAATGAAGCCCCACTCCTCTGAAGGTTAGTAACTCTGTAGCCACATATAGGAAGACAAAAGTAAAAAGTATAAAAAAAATCAAAGCTCACCTCTTCTCTTCAGCCAGAGTTCTCCATCTCATATATGGTAATAAAACTATATGTGAAAAACCAGAGGTGGACAACAAAATGCATACAGTGGTCCCATAAACGCATAAACACATAAGCACAGAACATGCAATGGGGAAATAAAATATTTATAGAGTATAGTATGAACTCTTAAATCCAACCCAGCCACTGGGGATGCACAAGCCAGTGCATTTCTTTGTGCCGGTCCCAAGCCTGGATATATGGGAAGGGTTGCGTCAGGAAGGGCATCCAGCGTAAAATTTTTGCCAAATCATACATGCGGACAACAGTACAAATATACACAGTGGATCGTTCGAGGCCCGGGTTAACAACGATCGCCACCAGAACTGTTGGCCAACAGGGTGCTGGCGGAAATTGGGCTAATGTTGGCCAAAGGAGGAGAAGAGGGGGAAGGCATGCCCAAAGGCAGGTAAAGGCTAGGACTGTGATAGTGAGGGTTGGAACTTTGAATGTTGGCAGTATGACTGGTATAGGGAGAGAGCTAGCTGATATGATGGACAGAAGGAAGGTTGGTATAATGTGTGTGCAAGAGACCAAATGGAGGGGGAGCAAGGCTAGGTGTATCGGAGGCGGGTTCAAATTGTTTTATCATGGTGTGGATGGGAGGAGAAATGGTGTAGGGGTTATCCTGAAGGAACAGTATGTTAAGAGTGTTTTGGAGGTGAAAAGAGTGTCAGATAGAGTGATGTTTATGAAGCTGGAAATTGATGGTGTAATGATGAATGTTGTTAGCGCATATGCTCCACAAGTTGGGTGTGCAATGGATGAGAAAGAAAAATTTTAAAGTGAGTTGGATGAAGTGGTGATGACTGTACCTAAGGGTGAGAGACTGGTGATTGGAGCAGATTTCAATGGGCATGTTGGTGAAGGGAACAGAGGGGATGAGGAATTGATGGGTAGGTATGGTATTAAGCAAAGGAATGCAGAAGGTCAAATGGTAGTGGATTTTGCGAAAAGGATGAAAATGGCTGTGGTGAATATGTATTTTTAACAAGAGGGAGGAGCATAGGGTGACATACAAGAGTGGAGGAAGATGCACACAGGTGGATTATATCTTATGTAGAAGGGCCAGTCTGAAGGAGATTGGAGACTGTAAAGTGTTGACCGGGGAAAGTGTAGTTAGGTAGCATAGGATGGTGGTCTGTAGGATGACGTTTGTGATCAAGAAGAGGAGGAGTGTGAGGGCAGCACCAAGGATCAAATGGTGGAAATTGGAAAAGGGTAATTGTGAGGTGGAGTTCAGGGAAGAGTTAAGACAGGCACTGGGTGGCAGTGAAGAGTTACCGAATAGCTGTGTAACTACAGCAGAGCTAGTAAAGGAGATGGCTAGAAAGGTGCTTTGTGTGACATCTGGAAAGAGTAAGGAGGACAAGGAGACCTGGTGGTGGAATGAAGAAGTACAGGAGAGTATACAGAGAAAGAGGTTGGCGAAGAAGAAGTGGGATTGTCAGAGAGATGAAGAAAGTAGACAAGAGTATAAGGAGATGAGGTGCATCGCAAAGAGAGAGGTGGCGAAGGCTAAGGATAAGGATTATGAAGAGTTGTTTGAAAGGTTGGACACTAAGGAGGGAGAAAAGGACCTGTACCGATTGGCTAGACAGAGGGACAGAGCTAGTAAAGATGTGCAGCAGGTAAGGGTGATAAAGGATAATGAGGGAAATATACTCACAAGCGAGGAGAGTGTGTTGAGCAGATGGAAAGAGTACTTTGAGGGGCTGATGAATGAAGAGAATGAGAGGGAGAGAAGGTTGGATGATGTGCAGATAGTGAATCATAAAGTGCAGTGGATTAGCAAGGAGGAAGTAAGGATAGCTATGAAGAGGATGAAGAATGGAAAGGCTATTGGTCCAGATGACATACCTGTGGAAGCATGGAGGTGTTTAGGTGAAATGGCAGTGGAGTTTTTAACTAGATTGTTTAATGAAATCTTGGAAAGTGAGAGGATGCCTGAGGAATGGAGAAAAAGTGTTTTGGTACAGATTTTTAAGAATAAGGGTGATGTGTAGAGCTGTAGTAACTACATAGGGATTAAATTGATCAGTCACAGCATGAAGTTATGGGAAATAGTAGTGGAAGCTAGGTTAAGAAGGGAGGTGATGATTAGTGATCAGCAGTATGGTTTCATGCCAGGAAAGAGCACTACAGATGTGATGTTTGTTCTGAGAGTGTTGATGGAGAAGTACAGAGAAGGCCAGAAGGAGTTGCATTGTGTCTTTGTGGATTTAGAGAAAGCATATGACAGGGTGCCTAGACAGGTGTTGTGGTATTGTATGAGGAAGTCGGGAGTGTCAGAGAAGTATATAAGAGTGGCACAGGATATGTACAAGGGTAGTGTAACTGTGGTCAGGTCTGTGGTGGGAGTGACAGATGTGTTTAAGGTGGAGGTGGGATTACATCAAGGATCAGTTCTGAGCCCTTTCTTATTTGCAATGGTGATGGACAGATTGACAGACGAGATCAGGCAGGAGTCCCCGTGGACTATGATGTTTGCAGATGATATTGTGATCTATAGTGAGAGTAGGGAACAGGTGGAGGAGACCCTGGAGAGGTGGAGATATGCTCTAGAGAGAAGAGGAATGAAGGTCAGCAGGACTAAGACAGAATATATGTGTGTGAATGAGAGGGAGGATAGAGGAATGGTGAGGATGCAGGGAGTAGAGTTGGTGAAGGTGGATGAGTTTAAATACTTGGGATCAACAGTTCAGAGTAATGGTGTGTGTGGAAGAGAGGTGAAGAAGAAAGTACATGCAGGATGGAGTGGGTAGAGAAGAGTATCAGGAGTGATTTGTGACAGATGAGTACCAGTAAGAGTGAAAGGGAAGGTCTACAAGAGGGTAGTGAGACCAGCTATGTTATATGGGTTGGAGATAGTGGCATTGACAAAAAGGTAGGAGTCAGAGCTGGACGTGGCAGAGTTGAAGATATTAAGATTTGCACTGGGTGTGATGAGGGTGGACAGGATTAGGAATAAGTATATTAGAGGGTCAGCCCAGGTTGGAAGGTTTGGAGAGAAAGCCATAGAGGCAAGATTATTTTGGTTTGGACATGTGCTGAGGAGGGATGCAGAGCCAGGTAACAGGAAAAGAGGAAGCCCTAAGATAAGGTTTATGGATGTGGTGAGAGACGACATGTAGGTGGTTGGTGTGACAGAGCAAGATGCAGAGGACAGGAAGAAATGGAAACAGATGATCCACTGTGGTGACCCCTAACAGGAGCAGCCGAAAGAAGAAGAAGAAGAGTATGAGCTTTTAAATTCAAGCCCTGGATTTTGAAACATAGTCACTGTGATGGAAATTAGTCTCCTGTAGGTTCTGATCTTGGCATAATCTGACTCAGAGCTCATTATCAATTAACAGCAAGAAAGCATGTTGCTCAAGCTGCAGCTCATGACTAATCCTGCTTGTACTCAGAGAAAGACCTACAGTGAGGGATTCAAAACCCCAGTAGTCACTATAGAATAAAAAAAATATGGATCTCGAGGGTGTAAGTGCCTCAATGCATGCATATGCTCTAAGAAACATGACTAGAGAAAAGCAGATGTCTGCATTAAAGGAGCAACTGCTCTGCTGAAATTGGATTTGTGACCATGGAAACGAATAGGAATAAGAGTAAAAGAACAGAAGAAGTCATACAAGAAAAATACATTAAGAAAGAATGTGAGTTGGTGGGCAATAAAGGTAATTGCCTACACATAGTAAAGCTTTGCTGAGTCTAATTACGGTGGCTGCCACAAAAAGCAATTACTAGAAAATGGAAATCAACGTCTAAACCAACTTTACTAGAAGTAATGAATATAGTAACAGAGGTAGAACAACTGGAATTGGGATCTTTAGAAAAGGGAAGGAGCAAACTACACTGGAAAAAAATGGGAATTGTGGGAACAACATATGCAGAGAAGGAATGAGGTTTAAGAGGCAGGATTTGATCTAGCCATATAATGCTTAACTGACAATGACTGGACAGATTATATGTAATGTATAATGTTTGCAACTACAGTTCTTTCAATGGTGTCTGTCATGTATAATGTTTGCAACTAAAGTGATGTCAATGTTGTTTGTTTTTCATTTATATAAATGTAAGATTGCCTATGTCATATGTGATTATTTAATAAAGACATTTACTGAAAAAAAGGTAAATTTTTTTGGTTAGACAGGTGTCGTTTTCTTTTTTTAAGATGCTTAGGTGGGGAAGGGGGTAAAAAAAGGTGAAGGTATTTTAAGAGGCTGGGGTTACATACTAACAAATAGTGGAGACAGACTGACAGAGGAGGTGCTGATATAATGAAGGAGAGGAAGGACAGCAGAGTCAGAGACATCATACAAAGGGAAGATACCAATGATGGGGGACAGAGTAAGAGACGTTATACAAAGAGAAGATACCAATGGTGGAGAAGGTGGAGTCAGAGATATCATACACAGGGAAGATACCGATGATGGGGAAGACTGGACAGCAAACAGGGGAGGGCAAACAAACAAAAGACAGTGCTACACCAAGATGGAGATAGGGTGGAAATGGTCCTTGGTACTGCCCTAACTGTGTGATCTCAAGTTGGAGGTCAAACAGCACATTGCCACTCTCCCAAATAGGTCCTGCTTGAGGTGTTGCTAGCAGGGTCAGGCTGGGATGCATCACTACTAGTCGCAATAGTACACTTTCCATATGACCACTGCTGCCATCCACTGGTCCATCAGCTCCCCCACCACATCTGCTAGCTCCCTGCAGATAACACAGTTACCGCCATACCTCTCAACTGTCCAGATTTTCACTGAATGTCCAGATATTTATCTCATATTTTTGGTCTGTTCCTCATAAAATTTGTGATTATCTGACAAATCACTGAGGATTGAAGTCACTAAATAATGACATATATTTAAGCTTCAGACTTCATATTCTTCAGAAAATAAGTGCTAACACAAATCATGTTATTCTAGCAACTTTTTAAGTTTATGAGAGCAATATTTAAAATCTGTCTTAGTTTTGGGCCTTTGCTGCCTCCATTATTTTAGACTTTGTCCAGACTTCTTGCCCTAAGAGCTTGAGAGGTATGGTAACCATGTCTGGCAGAGCCTTCAGGGGAACAATGGCACTTCCACCAGTGAAACATAGCAAGGAAAAGGTGAGGTGGTAACATCACTGTTTGCTAATGTAGCCATAGAGGAATCATCCCTGGATGTTGCCTGCAGAGTTGAAGGGACTGACTGTTCTCTCTCAGGGACAATAGAACCTGGCCCAGCCATAGGTACTGCTATGGCAGCTGCTGTACATAATTGCAAAATAAAGGGAGGGAAATAACATACATTACAAATATGACAAAATAAGTTAAAATGAAATGATAGTAACAGAGAAAGTGAGGGGAAGATGAAGACATTATTATAAGGAAAGCATGAACTGTAAAATATATTTATGACTAATGACATTATTCAAGTACAGTTACCCAAACCAAATAAGTTGCTGAGCAACATGGTTGTTTGATATGCAACTATTGTTATGCTGTGATGTGCTATCTAACAAGATGGTAAGAGGTAAACATTCTGATGGTGCATTGCCTCTCTCATCTAGTACACTTAGGTGTAAGAGTCCTACCCTACCTACAAAGTGCTGTGATGTCATTGTGAGTCAGGTACTGATCACTACCCTGCATGTACCTATCATGTACTGCAATGCTTAAATGTGTTCAGGCCTATTACTGGAATGGTCACACAGAGCCAAAATAACAGCTCAGGCATGGGCACAGTACCATGTAAACCTCAGTACTAATACTTATTCATGTATAGATGCAGACACTCAGGTTCATAGTTTCATAGGTGTTTACTAGGTTAACAACCACAAGGGCCTTTTTAAGCCTAGCCATGCATTTCAAATCTTTGATAACTTCTAGTACTCTTGATAAGTGCAAGCAGGGGCTTGCGAGATGAAATATTTACAAGAAGCAGCTTGTGAGATTAACTGTTTACAGGTTACCTGTGTCCATTAGAGACATAGGTGCCAAACCAGGGATGAATTTCCTACTCCCCATCCAACTGTCCAAGTTACAGTTGAATTGAGTTAGGGAGGAACTCTGCTTCACATGAATGGAGAATCTGTTCTAGAGGTGGAGAAGTCTCTGGGATATATACTTGTCTCTCCAGCAGGTCATATTTATATCACAGGCAAGGATTAAGTGTTTAGAATGGATAATTCTGGTGCTGTTTGTTTTATGGATATGCTGCAGGTGCATCAGAGTGGGGTCTGACAATGCCTTGTGTGCCAGGTATAGATCTCATTTCAACAGCCTGTAGAAGACAGAATACAGGGATAGGACCTTGAGGCAGTGTGCATAGGACATGTTACCTTTGACTTGCATTTTTAGTGAGGAACTTCTGTGGACATTCCAATTGTTAGTTATGCCTAGTTAGGTACATACCAAAGGGAGCATTGTACACGACAATAGGTCTGATGAATGATGAATACAGTGCAACAATGACATCCTTGGATCCAGATGCTATATCTCTGTTTATAAGTTGTGCAACATAGAATGATTTCCTCACTATTGTAGACATGTGATGGTCAAAGGCCAGATTGCTGTCTAAGTGTATCCCCAAGTTTCTGGCTACTCAGTCAACTCTTAGGGGTGTGTTGTCAATACAATAGTGTGTTGTCAATATGATAGTTACCAGGGGTGGGTGACTTCACAAAGGATACTATTATGCATTTCCTGGCATTTAGTTTTAGTCCATGGCTCTGAGACCAGTTGTTTGTCTGTGTCAGCCCTTCCTGGAGAACATTTGTGTTGGTGTGGGAGTCAATGACAACTCCTAATTTGCAATCATCTGCAAATTTAGTCAGCCAGAGGCCATTAACACTGGCCTTGACTTCAGAGAATAAATGCCAGAAAGGAGCAGTCCTGGGACTGATCCCTGTTGGACTCTGCTTGTGACTGGCCTCTTTGTAGAGGTGGACTTCCCAATCCTAATTTCTTGTGTTCTGCTTGTGAGACAGTTGACTATCCAGTGGGTGACATTTGGGTTTGTACCTAATGTCTTGAGTTTGTCAACAATGCTTGAGTGGAGTATTGCATCAAATGCTTGGCCAGGTCAAGGTAGGCAGTGTGAAACATTTTGCCCTCATCTATTGTTTTGGTGACCTTCTCAATGAAGTCTACCAGGTTGAGGAGGTATTATTTGCCCTTAATGAAGACAAATTGGGTTGGTTTCAATGTTTGGAGGTTTACTATGTCATTATTTACCATTTCCATGATAATTTTTCCATGGCTTTGCATATGTGACTAGTGAGACTTATGGGTCTGTAGTTTCTAGGATCTGTAGATGGCCCAGCTTTGTGCAGAGGGATGACTGTTGCTGTTCTCCATTCATAAGGCATGGAGCGTGTTTGTGGGCTACAGCTAAACAGCAATTCCAGAGGGCCTGATAGGTCATGTTTCATGCTATTTAGAAAGCATCCCAGGATTATTGTCTGAGCCCATTGATGCAGCGTTCTTGGCTTTATAGAGAGAGCATTAAGGACCTGTACCCAATTGATAGCATGGGAGTTATATTTGATGGCATTTCCTGAAGCACGGCTGAGGGGGAGAAAGGGGTAAAGTTGGAGCTGAATTTGTCAGCCAGTAGGTTTGCTATATCTTCTTGTTCAGTATAGGTGGCTCCATTTACAGTGGGCTCTGCACACAATTGTGTGTTGCCTTTGAGGTTGTGGACATAGCTAAAGAATGCCTTGCGGTTGTCCTTGGCCTGAGAAGTCAAATTTACTTCAAATTTGGCTTCGGTAAACATTATTTGTCTTCTGAGCTGTTTGTTTAGTTTGAGGAGAGTGCTTTTAATCCTGTTAATCCTGCTAGGTGCTCCCCCTCCTAATTTTGCCAAGAGTTTTTTCCTTCTGTTATATAGCCTATTGATTTTGGGATTCTACCAGGGTGGCTTGTTTTTTAAGTTAGTTCTGCACTTCTTCCTGGTGGGTAAAGCTGCCTCTATACAACTATTATCATACTTGTATATGGTTTCTGTGAACAGCTCTGCATAAGCAGCAGTGGTCTCAGGGTTTATGGGGGCTTGAAATTTTGCTAGGTTATCACTTAATAGCAGGAAGTTAGCCTTAGAGTAGTTCCTGAAATATTTCATTGTTATCTGAGACTGCAGGTTTTATTTTTACTTCAAAGGAGACCATTTTCTAATCTGACCTTACCAGAGAAGGCATTGCACTACTGGGTTTGCAGCACTCTTCCACATTAGTGAGGACCAGATCCAATATGGTTGTACCCCTGGTCCAGGGAACTGTGTTTGCAAAATCCAGGAATTTATGTGCCAGTACATTCGGTGTAATATAGGATTCCTAATAGATAGCGGGATAATTAAAGTTGCCCATGAATATGGTATTGGGTTGGACAGTGAGTGTTTACAAAAAGTTTAATATATGGTATGGGTTTCCTGGGTCATAGCAGGGGACCTATAGCTTGCAAGAAAGTGGTATTAGATTTTGCATGTGGTGATTTGAATATGGAGAAGCTCAGTTGTATTGTCCTGTATGACCAGCCTTGAGGTATGTATATTTTTTATGTAAATCGTGACACCTCCACCTTTAAGTCCCTGTCTGCGTAGTAGCTGGTCTAAATGTGTGAAAGAGTGCATTTGGGGCTGCTGAGTGTTTTTCTTACGTGTATTTCATCTAGGACATGTTTGGAGTTAGAAAAGGTTACCTTAAAGTGCATCAGCATATGTGGGTCTATATGTCTGCTTTGAATTGTGTGTGATGTTTGCAGCATGTGTACTATTGACAATCTTATTGACATTAGGAGTACTTTTATGTGACAGCTTTGCCTCCAGTGACATTGTGTAAATACATCTCTCACATACTATATCAGCTTGTTTGAGAATTAACTGGTTGTCAGTAAACATGAGTCAATGTCTAAATTACCTTAGGATGCCCATATCCACCAAGCTAGTAACAGAGATAGTGGGAAAGTTTATATCCATGGCAACAGCCTCTTTTTATTGATTACACAGCTGGCATGAGAATGTCAGGAATATCCAGTTTGCAACTCTGGGGTCAGTGCTTGTCATTCCAAACTAGTCCTGTGTGCAACTAGGTATTAGTGAAATTTTAATTGTGACTTTACAGGAAAAAATGTCACTCAAGGTGCTCTGCCAAACACTTGAGGGAAAACTAATAAGTATACCCCAATTATTTATGGATGAAGTATTTAGCCAGATATTCGAAAGATGTTCGAACAAAATCAAGCAGTACTTACTGAAAAGAATGAATTAGCTTGTCAAGAATTATGAAAAGAGGGGAGTCACGTGGATGGCTACTACCTGGCTACTACTAGTGCTGGTCTCACCACAGTTTTAATCTGCCAGGATACAAAGCTCCTTTGCTTCTTCTCTCACCAGAAGCAAAACATTAGCACCAATCTCAAGATGAGTAGCAGGCCATAGCCTGTATAGTGATCCACAATCTTGTCCCAGATGACATAAGGGTCTGTAGGCTTGTTGTAGCCTTTTCCTGGTAGATACTTTGAATAGCAACCAGACCAGTCAGGATTGTCAAGCACAGACATTCACTGTCCAACAAGAAACAGTCATGAATCAATGCACTTGCTCCTTCTCTCACTAGGAGCAAAATATAAGCTCATATTCCCAGCTGGCACCAATGAAGCAGTTATTAGGCTTTTTAGCCACACACTTTCAAAGTAGGTGACTCCACATCAACCAGCAGACCTGTCACCTATGAGGTGCAACATGGGTCAGTGCTGGGCCCCCTACTATTTGGTGTATAGTTCTCAGAAGTTAAGGCCAAAACTAAGGGGCTGTGGCTGATCAAATTTGTGGACAACCGCAAACTAGGTGCATTTATTGAATCCCCCAAATGATGTCAGTATACTTCCGGAGGGTCTTACACAGACCAATGACTGGTGTCTTAGTCATGGTCTCAAACTGAATGCAATGAAATGTATCCTCATTCCCTTCAGTAAAACCAATGTCCCTTCACACTATGAAATTAACAACAATACCCTATGTACCAACAAAGTGGTAAGGGTTTTGGAATCACAAGTAAATTGCAATCTTAACTTTGACCACTGTGTGTCTGCTGTAGTAAGGAAGAACTCCTATGTAGCATACTTGATTAGCAAAGGTATCACCTCTAGAACAAAGGAGATTTTATCATCTCTATACATGTCACTAATCAGGCCCATAATTGAGTACAGAGCCCCTTTTTGGCATGGATCATACAAAGCACCTGCAGCAATTGGAGAGACCTCAGAGGTTTCGAACAAAGAAGATCAAGGGACTCTAGCACATGCCTTGCACAGACCGACTAATGTTCCTGTATTGTATAGACTTCTTAGGGTAGACTTATGTCTGCCTTATAGAGCAGTCTCTGACCCAAACCTAATGAATCTGCTGCACATCTGTAAATCAAACTGGACTAGAGATACCTCTTCCAGGGACCTAAATATGGCCTGCAACTTGAATAAGAAGTTCTGGAGGGAAAGAGTTGTCTCCTAGCAACTGCCACATCTTTGCAATATGCTGCCAATTCATATGAAGCTGAGCACCTCAATGACACTGTTCAAAAGGAACCTAAATTAGTGGATTGGACACTGTATATTCTTAATGGGAATAGTGTTCACAACCTTCCTGGACATGGGCAGTCATTACTAAATATAATCCTGGGTATTGACTTGAGTATATATGGCATTACATTGGGATGAAAAGGCTAGGCTTGAAATGACCTCTGTGTCAACAGCCTAGTAACCTGCTATGATCCTATGATCCTATGATCCTATGAACAGTCTCCAAAAATGATAAACCTGTGCTCCATCTCTCACTAGGAGCAGAATAGAAGCACTAATCCCAAGATGACTATTGAAAGGCAAAATGTGGGCTCACCAATACTTGCTGGTCTTAGAGTAGATGTTGCAGATTTTAAAGGTACGACGGAATAATGGCTTAGTACCCTAAGAGCTGCAGTGTTCACTAAGCAGTTAAATTTGAAAGAGGCTGTAACTTAAGTTTTAGCTAAGTGGAGAGCCACTAATTTTAAAACAGCAAGATAGATTAGAATGGGGGTGGGTACTTTGTATTCTGGTGGTATGGAATACAGTGTAATGGCCAATAAATTTAAACAGTTGAATGGGAGTGATTTCACAAAATGATAATTTTGTGCTTACAGGAAAGGAGATATGTGGTCAGATTAGCATAAGGGACAGGCAACTAAAAAGACAGTTAAGATTAAAAACATAGCACCAGGGTGAGAGGTTAGTGACAAAATTAATTTCTGTATGACTCACAAGAGACACAGCCATGGTCACTTTCCTAGTTTAAATATGCAATTAAAATAGAATACAAGTAAAACACAGTGTAAAGAAAACAAATCACAGTATACAAAATAAAAGCAGCCAACAAAGTAATAAAGAATACAAGAAAGCAAAAACAAACTAACCTTTCCCTAGCTGTAAGTCGTGGCAGAGTCTGGGTGAGCTTTTCTAGTAAAGCCTTGGATTGTTTTATTTTTACCCCTTAAATAGATGGTTTAGTTCCTAGCTCCACTCTCAGTTTACAGCTACTTAACCTTAACTGACCTGTTCTAGTTTCTGTGACTCACAAGAGACACAGTTGTGGTATCTTTTCTAGTATTAATATGCAATTAAATACAGAATACAAGTAAAACACACTGTAAAGAAAACAAATCAATATACAGAATAGAAGAAGACAATAAAGTAATATAAAATACAAAAAAAAAAAAAAACAAACTAACCTTTCCCTCACAACATGTTGTGGTAGAGTCTGGGTGAACTTTTCCAGTAAAGCCTTGTATTTTTTTATTTTACCCCTTAAATAGAAGGTTTAGTTTCTAGCTCCACCCTCAGTTCACAGCTAATTAACCTTAATTGGCCTGTTCTAGTTTCTGTGTGACTCACAAGAGACACAGCTGTGGTCTCTTTCCTAGTGTAAATATGCAATTAAAACAGAATACAAGTAAAACACAATGTAAAGAAAACAAATTACAATTTACAAAATAGAAGAAGACAATAAAGTAATACAGCATACAAGAAAGCTAAAGCAAACTAACTTTTCCCTCACAGCAAGCTGTGGCAGAGCCTGGGTGAGTTTTTCTAGTACTAGTAGTCACTGATGTGCATGCTGCAACCTAAGAAGAAATGCAATAATACAAAGGTTTCTGAAACAAGTGCATTTAAAAAAAAAAAACAGACATACACACCTCTGCACATGGAATGCTTTTCCATCCTCTTCTAATTTTGGAGATAATGCTTCTCTCTTGTCATCTGAGCAGTAGAGGAAAATATGGCAATTTAGTAACATGCCTACAACCTACTAAGTATTAAGTAGGAAGCCAAATATATCTACAGACTGGACATGCAGTCACAGTACATTTCAAATGCCCTTAGTCTGTCATCTTTTTCCCACTGGCACAGACGGTTAGGATGGTATCTCTGCAGGTCACTGTAGTGATGATTGGACTGCTCACCAGTGTGAAGTATGCCAGTTACATCAGTATCTGACCGGGCAAGCCAGTTCCAGGCATCTATCTTATAGTGGGGTCTTCATAGGTGCATCCAAGCAGGTACTCCTGGTGGTCACCATACAGTAAAAAAAGAAGAGTTTTGAATTCTTAGGTGTGCCCTAACAGACAAAGTGCCATTAGAAGCCATGACCTGTGCCTCCTTCCAGAGAATAATGGTTGGCATCTTGCAGCCATGCACATTTTATGTTTTGGCAATTGCTATACAAAATAAGAAATCTCAGTAGCATCACCTTCTGTAAAATGTTTAAAACACTGCACTGAAATGTTGCCAGGCTGGTAGAAAGGTGTAAAAAATGTCATTACATCTATGCATTATCTGCATATGACTTAGCGTCAAGAGCAGATTTCCACTTTAGCTCCTCGATCAGCTGCAAATGTAAAAAATATATTGCATGGCATCCTTATTTATGTCATGAACCTGTTCACATACTCTCAGTGTACTCTGCCATTGCTCATGTGAGTTAACTAGAGCAAGAAATCCTCTTACCATAACTCTGGCCACAGCTTTGACATGTAGAAAGAGCAATTAAAAATCATTCATGAGTTGGCCACTTATTTGCATAATAAAAATGTGCAAATGGTCAGATTTCCACAATATGAACACGTCTGGCTGCCAAGAAACTGACTGTGTTATGTAAGAGTACAGGTTTCGATATAATTCAATAGAATTACAGCTGCAAGAAATGTTGAAAATGAAGGAAACTGACCTTGCTTATTGAGTGCCTTCAGTATTCTGACATTTTTTCCTTAGCTGCTCTACCTTCAGCAGGTTCTTATTTTTGAACTATGCGTACAATGTAAAGTTTTTACTGTACTGGAGATACCTGTCAGCTACTGCTGCAGGAAGATGTGTAATCAAAGCAAGAGTACTAAATGGGAGGAGAGGTTACCCAAGGTGAAACTGCTTGAAGTGAAGAAGCAATTCATTTTATAGGTGCAAAGCAATAGCTTTTGGAATTGGAGTTTACTGTCATTACTAAATTTAGAACAGTTATGCAGGTATCAGGAAGCATTGTCTGCTATTGCTGTATGAGGATGTGCTCAGGTTTATAATTAATGGACATATTACAGGCACTGAATGGTTACTGTACACATAGTTATGCAAACTTTGACATATGTATGTCGTACTAGTATCGTGAGAGGATCTTTTTCCTGGGGGACTTAATACAGTAGAACTAACAGAGTCAAATGTAACCTTTAGTGCAGATGATTGGTAAGGCATTTTTATATGTTTTGTAAATGCCCTTATAGCTAGCTGCAGTACAAAGACACTGCATAGTATCACAGATATGGGCTTCAGCACCCCTTTAGATCAGGATGTACAGAATCTGCTCATGTCTGTATCATAGTAAATGCTGATGAAGCATTCTTATCTGTTACTCACCTTTATTTGAGGAACCTATGCCCTACTTTCAGGCATGCCCACCCTGCACATGTTTTGTCCTTTACTAAGAGTAGCCTGTATCCCTAAACATTTGTATAGGAGTTGCTGATGCATAGAATCCTATGTAGTAAATAGCATGACAAATGCCAAGTTGGCAACATGTAAGTTTTACACAGAAAACAGATGATAGCACTGTCTGAAGAAAAGAAATTGTCAGGTAACTTGAAATGCAGGCTAGTCATAGTATATACAGAGCCTGTACTGTTATTTTATGGAGTGGGAGGGGTTATAATTTGCTATTATTTGTGATAGTAGAGTTTTTTATAAATATGCAGACATCTAGCATCACCACAGGGATAGCTGACCGTGTAAGGTGTTGTGTAATAAATTTATTCATAACCATTTATTTAAAACATTGCACTATATTACCACACAGGATAATGTCTGGTAAAGGAAAGGCACATAAAGTCAAGTTCTTGCATGCAAAGAAGGAGATCTTGTTGCAGGCCCTCCATTTCCACAGCTGGCACATATTCATTCAAAAGATATCTGACCAGCTCTACAGTGCCTGTGCCTTGTAAAATGCACTTTATAATATAAACATTGCTGGTGGCCATGGCAACAACTACCAGCAAATCCAATGTCCAGCCAGAGACATGATTTGTGCTACCTGAAAATGTACAGCTTCTCAAGCAGAGGAGGGTAAGGCAACAGAAGGAGGTCCATCGGCTGAACCACCATTAAGTGAAATAGGGAAGTTGTTTGCATCTCTGAGAAAAGTATAAGAAACTGCAGTTTCCAATAGTGCAGTGATGGATCTTGATGCAGAACTGCAGCATGCTCCTAGAACCTCCACTGTAGATGCTCTAGTTGTGTGTCACTGGTGTTGTGGGGAATGAATACTACTCACCAATTTAGTATACTAAATGTATTGTCCTTGTTGTGTAGATACAGCCGGGCTGCAAATACAGAAAACAACTGGACAAGGTAAGCTCTGTCTTATTATATTCTACCACTGGGTCTGTCATTTCTTCACTCAAAGTAAAGTGGTGAGGTTGGGTCTTGCTTACTGTGATTCTTTTCATTTGGTGTCTTCATAGGTGATATACTATCTGGCTCCTCCACTATGGATGTACCACTGTCTGATACTGGTGAAGATTCTGACAATGATGGGGTGAACAGTTGGCATGGCCAAGGTTCGTGGTGTCTGTCTTGGATACAGAGAATGTTGAATCCTGATCCCTTACCTAGTCAGTAGACATGAATCATATCTTTGCCAGTGGAATCCACTCCAGATACACAGACAGACAGTGAAGGGCAGGATGTTGCTTTCATATCTAGCTGAGAATGCATGTCTGTCTCTGCAGCACAGGTCACATTGTCTGTGGTAAGTTCAGCTAGGTATGAGGAGGAGAGTGGGTGGTCAGCATGCTGCTGGACATAGTTAATAAGGTTACTGGTCCCCCTAAACTAGCTGTCTCAATGTCTGCAACAGAGGACATGTGCAGTGCCATCATAAAGGCATAATAGCAACTTCTCAGTTCAGTTTTTGCAGAAATACTATGTGTCCTACAGGGTGCGTGAGATAACCTGAAGGAGTACATGTCCCATACGCATGATAACCTAGATAGGTTCTGTTTGCAGGCTGCATGACTAAGTTCCCCTATACTCAGAGGATGTGAGCTAGGCATGCATCACACAGCTGTTACACCTCTGCTTCCAGTGTGGATGGCTCTTGTGGGTGGAGTGGTAGGCTGTCATTCAAACACAGTGTCACTACTTTCACCCCACCATCTAGTGTGGAGGTGCATAGGGACTGACATGGATGTCCACAGAGTATAATATTTATGCCATGGATCCATATGCTATGGTATGGTATAATCCATCACTCACATCCATAAAACACAGCAAGCTCTGGACAAGGGCATGTTTCTACCTGTGACCATCTCAGGAGAGGGAGCTCATATGAACAAGGGTGTGCACAAGATGCCTACACTTCTTCTGTGGGTGACGTGCACTTGACCATACAAGCCCTGCATGGTGCTATGAGGATCTGTGCCAGCAGACACAGACACACACATTCAGCTGCAGCACCCACTTCTACACACATGCACTGACCTTGTCCCCTCCCAAAGCAGATTACCTTAGGCCCCAGCCCAACACCTATCATACACACACTCTGCACAAACCTTATTACAGTCAGAACAACATGCACATATTTTTCTGTGGAAGACACTGCACAACATGTCCCTCACAACCTGGGCAGATGAAGATAATTATTCCCTGTTCTTTCTAATTTGATACTTGGGTATGCTTTGTCTGATGCACAAAGTGGCCAGACTATGTGGGTAAGTATACCCTGGTTGTAGGTTTGCCTGCATCACTTTTATTGTTGTGTATATACTTTAGTTTGGCCTGTAGTGAAGTCAGTGCCATAGTGTACCATACTGAACTTGTCTTCATCTACTACCAGCAGGTCCTCTTCTACTACTGTCTCCTCCACTTTCATCTCATCTTGTTTGTACTCCATTTACCGATGTGGTGTGATATGTTCCT
Organism: Protopterus annectens; assembly: GCF_019279795.1. Lineage (NCBI taxonomy): Eukaryota > Metazoa > Chordata > Ceratodontiformes > Protopteridae > Protopterus > Protopterus annectens. The sequence goes on along the minus strand of NC_056727.1, from coordinate 377,562,399 downwards.
CCTGCATGTGTACTCCATGCTGAAACTGTTTCCTCAATATTGTGCTATGTATCATTGCAGATACAGTGAAAATCTGTCTACATGTGCCAGAGTCATGATATAGAGCACCACAAGATACATCCAGGCTGCAAAAGCATGACATCAGCAGTCCAAACACATGCTTAATAATGGCCCATATTTGAGACAAGTCATAGTTGAAGCAATTCTCTTAACAGTCTGTAGGTTTATCATTGGTCTAATTAACTACAACTCTAGGGTATATGCAGCATCAGCACTAAGATGACCCTGGAGACAACTGCTCCTGATGAACCAGTGATACAGGCCACATGTGTCTAATAATGAAGGTTTCATGGGGACTACCCAGGTGGCCTGTAGACACATTATTAGCTTGTCTCGCATCCCTACTTTCTCTTCCACTGTCTGTCTTAATATCCATCTACCTCTTTGTCTCGTTGCTTGACCTCTACATTACCTTACTACTCCATCTGTACCTATACTGTATATGACTACTTAGAAATAATGAACACTGTTTTCCTTACACTGACATTGTACCTAAGTTTTTGTTGTAAAAATTCTGACATTGAACTCTACTGATTTTCTGTATAATTTGTTGTAAATGCTTTTTGCAGTTTGATCTCTAACATTTGTAACCAACTGTTTTCTGTAAAATTTTATTGTAAAATGTTATTTCTCAAATTGTTTTATCTGCCAATGCAATTTTCTTGCTGACTTTATGTAAAATGTTAATACTGATTGTGCAGCTTTTCTCCTTTGGTCTCCACTGAAAATGAGCTAATGCTCAGCTGGACTAACCCGGTTAACAAATGTAAAATAAATAAATAATAAATAAGTTATATATTATAATCATTGCATGTATTTCAATGTAGATGCAGTCTGCAGTCACCAGCACCTCAGGGAAACATGCTATATCATAGATGTCTCACAAGACATTGACTGCATCCTTTATTTTATGGGGAAACTACATGTATTCTACTGTTGTGGTATGGCATTGAGGAAATGGTAAAGTATGCTTAAGGCAGATGCCTGAGATTCCCTGACTGTAAGGACCTTGTAACTCATATTATCAAAGCCAGACATACTGTATTCACTGGGATATGTTCCATGACTCCTATAGGCCTGTAGATGGGGCAATGCATCACAACCAATTGCTGAGCAGTGAATCTACCCACACAGTAGTGGTATATAATTTCAGTGCCATGAAAGGCCTGCAATGTTGTGCAGCTGGATGATACCACACCAACGAGGGTGACAATGTGCAACACTGTAACTATGAGCAACAAGGACAGCCATTTGAGCATGTACATTTCTTAAAGCTCCATCTACCCCAAGCATTGTTCAGCTATTCCTCCGCATGTAACTTCAGCATTTTATGGCAATCAAATTCACTAGCGGTAGCAGCTCTAGTTATGGACTTTATACATTTTTGAATTGTTCCCCCATATTGTTTACCATCATTTGCCGTCACTGAGTCCCTCATTTTAATAAAGTTCTTCATTGCCATGTCATTATACCATCATTGCCATACAATGCAGGCATCTATGATGCTCAGACTTCCCTGCTCATCCTCAGTGGTGGCTAGTTATACACAATTCCCAACCACAATGCAGCAAATGCTCCTGAAACCTAGTCAGCATCTGTGTGAGGGAAATCTTTCTGGTATCTTCAGTTGTGGCAACGTGTATTCTGGTTTTGTAATACAGTTTTGCTGAAAGCACAAAGGCATTGTATTTTAACAAGTAAATGAAAAAGAAAAATTGGTATAACTCATAGTTAAACTGTCTTTTTTAGAAATTATAATAAGTATATTTACATGAAGAGCATCTTACTTTATATAAGAAGTCATCAGTGAATATCTTGCCTCTGTAATGTGTTGCATTCTGTTGAGAGTCATTCACATTTATTTAAATTATGGGATTACACTGTTTTCAAAGTAGTTGCTAATTTGCAAAACATTTGATTACATTTGGATGTTAAATCCATTTCCTTTTCTGAACAATCACAGTCTGATAAGCTGAACAATTGTGATGTGCACATTGATCTGACTTTCTGAAATATTCTTAATTTTTGTCTGTTTACATTTTTGTTCAGACATATTGTTTACCATCATTTGCCGTCACTGAGTCCCTCATTTTAATAAAGTTCTTCATTGCCATGTCATTATACCATCATTGCCATACAATGCAGGCATCTATGATGCTCAGACTTCCCTGCTCATCCTCAGTGGTGGCTAGTTATACACAATTCCCAACCACAATGCAGCAAATGCTCCTGAAACCTAGTCAGCACAATGTCTGGTCAGCTCTAAAACACCTTCCACTGGAGGAAGCAGTGGCCCATTTCAACAACACATTCCTCCAAATTATTGAGTATCACGCCCCATCACGCTTAATTAGAACAGGATCCAAAGCTGCCCCTTGGCTTTCTAAAGAAACCAAGCAAACAATGCTATTAAGGAATAAACTATGGACAAAATGGAGAACAACTAAAAACCCAACTGACCATCAAAACTTCAAACACCTTAGAAATACCACAAAAAAACTTACCCATCTTGATAAAAAGAATTATTACCTTCAATATCAAAAAAATCCAAATCATAACCCCAAAAAATTCTGGTCAGGAATCAATAAACTGCTCCATCCAGGAAATACCAAAACACCTACTCCAGCTAACTTAGCACAAACCCCACTCAACCTAATAGCCAATACATTCAACAACTTCTTCACTGAAACAGTCACCTGTCTTGCAAAGAACATGACTCCCCATGCTTCCCTTAAAAATACCTCCCCTCAAAATAACACCCCCACTCTAACATTCAGTACAGTCTCCACAACATATATACAAAAGTTACTGTCAAAACTCAAACCTTGCACTCCTTCAGCTGACCAACTACCAGCTGAATATCTGCAGCTAGCATCAGCAGAACTAGCATACCCAGTCTCTATTTTAATTAACAGAACAATAACCGAATCTACTATCCCTTCCCTCTGGAAAGTCTCCTATATCGTTCCTCTGCATAAAGGAGGAAACTCTAATGAACTTTCTAATTTCCGTCCTATAGCCTTATTATCACCACTATCTAAAATCATGGAGCGTTGTATACACCAGCAACTTTTACATCATCTTTTACATAATAGCCTACTTTCAGACACTCAACATGGCTTTAGACCTTTCCATAGCACTTCCACTGCTCTTCTCTCCTTCACAGATACTATCAACAAAAATCGCAATAACAAACTATACACTTCTGCTTTGTTTCTTGACCTCTCTAAAGCCTTTGATATGGTCAACCATCAACTTTTACTAGACACTTTGAAATCTCTCTCACTTGAACCTTCAGCATTGCACTGGTTTGACTCTTATCTGAAAAATAGACAAGCAGTCCTTTGGGACAGCCATCTCTCCTCTCAGCTCCCAATCACTATTGGTGTCCCACAAGGATCCATCTTAGGACCCCTTCTCTTCTCCATATTTATAAACAACCTGTCTATCTCACTCCCAACACCCTCATGTATTCAATATGCTGACGATTCAACTCTCATCTGTTCTGCTGTATCTCCAGCTGAACTTCATTCTTCCACCCAAAAAGTCTATACAACAGCAGAAAGATGGTTCCAAGATATATGTCTCCTCCTTAATCCCAAAAAAACTAAATTATTACTATTTTCTCCAACCCTGAAATCTACCCCTCTTTCCTTTTCTATTGTGTCTGACAATGGCACTATCATTACACCTGATAGTTCCGCTAAACTACTAGGTGTTACAATAGATAATCAACTAAACTTTGATTACCACATTGACCTAACTATCAAAACTGTTAATAAAAAAATAGGTGCCCTCTATAGACTTAAGCCCTTTCTAACAGCAACCACCAGGGTGTCTTTAGCCCAAACTCATCTTATCTCTACATTATTATATGCCTCCCCATCTTTTATAAACCTTTCAAAATCTAACCTTCAGAAACTTGCCACAGCCTACCACAGCATTGCCAGGTTTGCCACGGGTTCCCCATTTCTCACACATCATTGTGTTAATCTCAAAAAACTTGACTGGCTTGAACTTCAAAATCTAATTCTCCTTCATCAATTAGTTATTACCTATAAAATTCTCCATTACCCTTCTAATACACCCATACGAAATAACCTTGTTGTCCCTTACAGGAATCTTACTTCCCTTCGCTCAGCTAACAAATTACTAGTGGCCACCATCAAAACACACAATAAAGCTGGGGTCTCCTTGTTTACAAATACCATTGGCTCACACTGGAATAAACTCCCCATAGAACTGACCACTCTAGACTCATCACAACTTTTCAGAAAACAACTAAGAAACTATCTTAAAACTCACTGGCTATGCCCTTGCTCAAATCCTGACTGATCTCAGCTTCCATCTCTCTTTTCAACTCTTTCCACTACTCTTCCACATGTCCCTATCACTACCATTACCCCTCCTCTGTACTTCACCAACCATCCACTTGGATATTACTTTTCCCATATATTTTCTTCTCTTTATATTACTGCAACCTATTATCTCACCTTGTATCTAAATCTCCCAGCTGATGAAAGCTGTTTCTTAAAACTCGTGCCCTGTCACAAATGTCTATCAAAATTGTTAATACTGTAAATAGTTGAATAGAGTCTTGTGTGAGTTACTTGCTTTATTTCTTCTTTAATTACTCTTTCAAGATTTTGTAATAGAAATCCTCACACTATGTTTAGTTTTTATATATTACTTTTGCACTGTTACTTTGCTACCTGGGAATAGTCTTTACATGCTTATAATTTCTATCTTATTGTGCTTTTTTGTTTGTTTTTATCATTATTATGTACTAGTATATAGTGGAGCTTTTCTCCTCGGGCCTCTGCTGAAAATGGACATGTATCCAGCCAGACTAGCCCGGTCAACAAATGTAAAATAAAATAAAATAAAATAAATTTTAGAAAATGGGACGAGTGGAATGTTTATACCAAAGTACGATAGTTCCCATTTACCAATAAAAAAGTAAAAGTATTAAGAAATGAAGAAATGCTTGTTGTATTTTAGCTCTCATTATCAGATTACCTTATTCAATTTAAGTTATCTCATCTCTGCACATAGCATTGATTCTGGAACCCAACCACTCAAGCAGTGGTGGACTCTCTTCTTTTCTGGAGCTCACACACAAAACAAACCCCAGCTGGTGGGGGGGGGGTCCCAGAAGAGACTATTGGATCTGTCTGAGTACCTTTCTTTCACATTGCTCTCCTTTCTGCCTGCAAATCCTGATATTTTATGACTTTGTGTCTCTCTGTATGTAAGACACTTTAATCACTAGGTGTAGCAATTTCAGTGATTTAGTCCAATTGTATCTTTTTCAAGGACTACTATAGCTTGTTTTCTTGCATCTCTTTTTTGAACTGTTGACAATGGGTGATCCCAAGGGATGTACTCTTTATCATTCTCTATAATGCTTTGTGGTTCATGTTTCCAGTGCTTCTCAGCTTCTTCTGTATTGTAGTGTTTGCACAGTTCTGTATTGTAGTGTTTGCACAGTTCTGTATTGTAGCGTTTGCACAGTTCTGTACTGTAGTGTTTGCACAGTTCTGTATTGTAGCGTTTGCACAGTTCTGTATTGTAGTGTTTGCACAGTTCTGTATTGTAGCGTTTGCACAGTACTGTATTGTAGCGTTTGCACAGTTCTGTATTGTAGCGTTTGCACAGTTCTGTATTGTAGCGTTTGCACAGTTCTGTATTGTAGTGTTTGCACAGTTCTGTATTGTAGCATTTGCACAGTTCTGTATTGTAGCATTTGCACAGTTCTGTATTGTAGCATTTGCACAGTTCTGTATTGTAGTGTTTGCACAGTTCTGTATTGTAGGGTTTGCACAGTTCTGTATTGTAGCGTTTGCACAGTTCTGTATTGTAGCGTTTGCACAGTTCTGTATTGTAGTGTTTGCACAATCCCCTTTGCAATAGTCTTGCCACATTATTGTGCCTTTCAGTGTACAAGCGCTCTGTCATGACTGTATCAGACCCAGCACCAGCAACAAGATGTACAGCTGTTTCCAATTCTTTTTTACAGAACCTACATTTGATAGTTTCTCCCACATGTTCAATGGACTTTGTAAACCAACATGTAAGTAGTCCATTACCCTGGCTGCCATTACTAACCTTTCATCTTTTAGTTTCAACTCACCTCTCTTTAACCAATCCTGCATCCAATCCTGATCAACATCAGGGTGTTCCAGGGGATTTCTATACTTGCCAGTATATTTATTGCTTTTCCACATTTCTTTCCTCTTCATCCGATCCTTTTTATATTCTTTATTTATTTTTTTGGCACATTCAGTAGTTCTGGTTTGTTTTTCATTCACACTCAATACTGGAACACTTCTGCTAAACTAAGCAGAGAGAGGTAATCGTAGACTTCCTCTCCTCATGTTTTAAATCTTTCACTATGTTTGGATCTGATGAAGTCAGCAGAGATGTATTCAGTCCAACAACTGCAGATCTATACATGCAATCAATTTCAAGGAGGCCCATACCTCCTTCAGAGCAAGGAACATATAATCTTGGTATTCAGTAATTTTCATATATTATTTGATAAGCTTGAAACACTTTTTCTTACTTTCTTCTCCAGCTGATCCAGTACCTTTTGAGGATAATCAGTCACACCAAAACCATAAGTTAGAACAGGAAGGGTAAATTGGTGTATTGCTTGGACTTTATTCTTAGATGTCAAGGATGTTTTCAATATTATTTTTTTTTTGTCTACTGAAGTATTCCTTACTGAATTTTATTTGCATTTGTTCGTGTCTTATTGCTGGTCCTTCTTCAGTTCCAAAATATTTATACACTTCCTCTTGCTCACTTTCCTTTATATCACATTCCTGTCCTAGATTGATATTTTCTTGGTGCTGCAGCTTTCCTGCATTAATTATTGCTTTTGTGCATTTATCAAGACAAAATGGAACTCATGTATCATCTGAGAAAGTTTTAACCACTTGCAATTGTGCTTTCGATACCTCATCTGATGAAATATAGGGTTCTAAGTCATCCACAAAAAGTAGATGAGTACTCTTTAAGTAAGGGCTGTTTTCTGGGAGTCAAATTGTAACCAAAACTTAATCTGTTAAATAAACAGCTTAATGGCTTAAGGGAAAAACAAAACAACAGTTGTGGCAAAGAAACACCATGGAATACTCCCCTTTGAATTTTATCCCTGGGATAATAATTTAAATTTTTTCATGGTTTAACTGAAAACTGGTTTGCCACTGTTTCATGGTCACAGTAATGTAACTGATCAATGTAGGCTATATCTTATACATATGTAAGCACTCCTTTATCCATGCATGTGGGATGCTTTCAAATGCTTTTTAGTCATCTCTCATTGCCATACTTAGTTTCTTCCCCTTTTAACAATTCTCTGTTATGGTTTTATTTAGAAACAAATGATCTTTTGTCTTATGACTTTCTTTTGTTACCCTTTTGTTCTATTACCATGACGATAAACCCTATCTGCATCAATTCCAGTATATAGTTTGTACATCGTCAGAAGGCAAGTTATTGGTCTGTAGTTTTTAGGATGGCTTACAGGTTCACTCTTAAGAATGACTATCATTTCTCTTGTTGTTAACCATGCGGTCTGCTCAAAGTGCACACATAAGTAATTCCTACTTAGGGCTAAATCTTTGTGTAAAGATATAAACACTTTTAGTCAGAAGTTAGGTATTGCATCTGGGCCTGGGGTTTTCCACTTTGAAATTTTCTTAACTTTGTTTCTGTGTCTCTGGTCATTATTTCATCCCATTTCATATCCAGTAAATTTGAAGTCTTTCCTTTGGTTCTGTTAATTTTTCAATCTATTCAGCATCTTTGCTAAATTCCACAGTGTTTTCATAAATATTTTTCCAAAATGCCTATTTCTTTTTTTTTTTTTTTTTTTTTTTTTTTTTTTTGTGGTATTTCTATTCATTTTACTTTGTTTCCCACTTCTCTAGAAAATGTTTTGGATCATCAATGAATTGCAAATGTTGTACATTTCCTTTTTATATATCCACATATCTTCTAAGCTTTCCCACCTGTGATATATCTTTAGTTTATTACTTGCAATAGAGTACAATAGATTCTGGTCTGTTCTCATACTGTGTTTATACCTCATCTATCTTTCTAAGTATTTTTGCTAGTCTATTCCCTCTTCTATACTCTTCTAACTTCTTGTCACGTCTTGTCTTTATTACTTTATACTTTTCCCTATTCAGTGCTTCCATGATGACCTTTTATTTCTTCCTTCCTTTCCCTTGTTGCTCTGTGTTTTTGTGGTAAGACTTATCTGTTATTATTTTAGTTGCACAGTAAATAATTACTGTCTTATTTACTTCTCTTATATCACATCATGTCCTGTTAATAACCTTGATTACTGCGTTCATCTGTTTTATAAGACTTCTAACATTTTAGGGTCTTAATTACTTTCTGTAATCCATTTCTTTCACCAGTCTTAATATATCTATCCATCTCTAGTAAATCTCAAGAAACTCTTCCCATAGATTATTTTCTTGTAAACTAAGAGAACATTCTTTGTTCTCCCTTTCCTGTGGGTAATCTACAGAAAGTTCCTGAACATCTTCCTGTGACATATTCTCTTCAGCTGCATCCTGTATCATCTACTGCTCCTTCATATGGGAACTCTCTTACTCCTATGACTCCATAGCATTGCCTGTGTCAGAGTTACCACTGTTTCTTGTTCCTTCCCTTGCTGTACAATTCCAAATGAACTTTTATACCAGTTTTGTACTTAAGGCTTCAGAGCATCATCATGTGACAAGGCATCAGATGGTACCCTTTCCACCTGTTTCTCCTTATTTAGGGAACTCATTGTTCCATCATGCTGTGACATTGCCTTTGTTGGATTTTCTACACTAAATCCTTCACTTCACAGGTAATCCGTAAATTCAGTTTCTGCTTCTTTAACTTGTCCATTATTAATCCTCTTTTCTTCTTTCCGCATTTGTTTTCTTGTTTTTTGTCTTGATAAATTTTTCATATTTGAGTGTCTTTGCCTGTATTTTTCTTGAAATACCTTTGGTACTGCTTTTTTTGCATTGACTAGTTTTACTTTCTACATTGCATAAACATTGCATGATATGATCTCTTTTTCTTTCCCATGTCCATATTTCTTCTTCAAATAACTCCTGCTTCATGGGGACTCACTGTTCCATCATGCAGTGACATTACCTGTGTTGGATTTTATGCACTAAATCCTTACTTTGCAATTATTTCATCACTTCATTTTCTGTTTTTTTTTTTTTTTACTTTTACCTTGCTAATTTTCTGTGCTACATTCCCACTGTGTTTTCTTATTTTTCGTATTGTTAAATTTTCCTGATCTGGGAGTCTTTGCCTGTATTTCTCTTCAAATATCTTTGGAGCTTTTTTGTATTGAATAGTTTGACTTTCTCCTTTCTATAAATGTTGCACCATGTCAGATCTCTTTTTCTTTCCCATAGTCATGTTTCTTTTTTGTACCTTTCAAAAATCTCCAAGTTTTGTTCTTTATATTTTTGCACTGCCTCTGTCATGTCTTTTTTTTCCATGCATGCCAAAGTTTTTTTCGTTATGTAATGCTTTTCATGGACCTTCTATATTAATGAATGCAACTTTTCATTTGAAGTGCTAGACATTTTTTGTGTAAGTATTTTTTTCTCTATTTTCTCTCTTAATCTTTCTGAATATCCTCTATCTGGAAACTCTGGGCTTCATGCATAAATCATCAACAGTCTACACTGTCATCTTTGTGTCTGTTTTTTGACCTGACAGTTTTTGTGTGTTTTTTTTTGTGGACTATTACTTCCTTCTACAACAGGGAGACTGTCTTGCCACTGTACCTGGCCTAACCCCATTGTAGGAATGTTTCTGTGTTTTGAGGATTCTACTCTGCCATTTCTTTTAGTCCTGGCTCCAAAGTGCACACCAGGATTGGGCACTTTTTTCATCCTGGATTTGTGCACTCAGCTGTCCTTTTTATTTTTAACCAACCTCTCTCCGTGATGTCTGTTATATAAAATACAGTCTATATATCAGTGTCATCAACAGTGTCCACCATGTGAAGGTGCTCAACAATGCTTGAAGATGAATTTAGTTCAGCTATATTACTTTGTTTTCTTGCTGATTTCATCATCTCTCTATTCAGACCTCATTCTACTGGAAGACATCAGTGATTATATGATGAATAATAAATGTAATTTGAAGGGTGTGAGTGAGAGGTAGACTTGCCTGATTGGTGGGGAATTATTTTTAGATATTTCTGCTGGTCATGTGTTTTCAACAATAAAAGCCACCTTTAAGATGAAGTATGCTTATAAGTGTACTTTGTGGCAGAGAATCCTGTATCGCAGGACACTTGGCAGCCCTATGGCCATAGGCCATCTGGCCTAATGCAATTGACTTGGGGCACCCAGTTCAAGAGAGGTACTGAGCCATCAAATGATCCCTCATTTTTGGTGAGCTTAATTAGATGATGGAGGTAACTAAACAGACCCAAAACACAAACAGGTAGTGGCAATCTCCTTAGAATTTCTATTCATTGATTTTGAGTGAGATGAGTTCCACTCCTACCTCCAAAATAACTTCTCCTGTGTAATTCCAAACACAAAGGATGAGGAGTCTGAATAGATTTTGTTCAAAATTTGAATAATTAAGGTGGCAGCAAGAAATTCTGACTGAGAGTGCCTAGTGTTTTTCATGGCAGTAACAATATGACATGGTTGAAGACACTAGTAGCATGACCAGCTGTCAGGTTAAAGAAAGAGGATTCCATATTATGCTAGTAGGAGAATCTCCAAATATATCTGACAGGTTCCAATAATACAAGACTGTAGCAGCTATGACAGTCACCTAAATTTAGACTCAAGTATAGGTGAATCTTATAAAGCCATTAAGAATCCTTTTCACATGTTTTCTTTAGGTTTTAGGGAAACATCCAGGAATGCAAGAGAGGAGGAGAGATATTGCCCAGGCTGTCATCAGCAAAGATGGACAGATGCCTCATCTGACTGTAGCCATTCTTGAAATGCAGAAAGAGCACTTGAAAAAACTCTGAATTAAAGGCAGTGTGTTAGGAATAGGTGATGGGACTGGATCCAGTGATAATGAAGAGGCCACTGTACTGATCATAAGTTTCACTGGGAGACGTCTCCAGGAGTGAATCAGATGCAACTGCCTGTACTGAGAATGACAGACAATGGAGTGCTGTGTTTGGAAATACTGAAAATGATAGATATCAATGGGTATTATGGTTAACCCATTTTCAGTGTTATGTGTTAAATGCATCAACGGGCGATGTGTCAACAAGAAAAACTTCCACAAGGAACAAGAAAAAGTAACTGCTTTTACTGAACATTGTAATACTGACTTTTTGAATGAAAATTGTATAACTTGTCTTGTTATTCGTTTACTTCTGATCAGTTATTTGATTTAGGGCTTAGTTTTAACTTTGTGCCTAGCAAAATGATTAATTTAGGATACACATTGTTAGATTTAAAAATTTTTGTCGTAAACTAAATTTAAGTTATGTTTTTTCTAGTAAGGAGTTTAATAAATGTCTGTTTGCCAAACCAAGTACCATTACCCCCCACTTAACTAACACCTTACGTGTTTTTGAAAATTGTTGCACTGAAGACATCAGACAACTTGTTCATACTAAGGAAGAGTAGAAGTTTTATAATCTTACTAGAGCTCGAAGAACAGCCTTAAAAGAACTGAGGTCTTTAAGCCAGCTTCGGTTTATGAAAGCTGATCAGGGTGAGGGGATGGGTAATTCTTGAACAAGAGAAATATGTCAACTCTATGGAAAATATGCTAATTATTGAGAATGAATATTCGTTAGTTAGTCAACAGCTGTTTTTTAAGGCATATTACAGTATATCTTCTATTTTATATGATCTGTGGGTCAATGGGTATATTACTAATGACATGTATGATTTTATGTTAGTTGAACATCCACTTTTGGGGGCCATGTTTGGCATCCCCAAAATTCACAAAAATCTTGAACCTCCCATTTAGACCCATAGTATCTTCACCTAATTCAGTCACAGAAGGTATTTCTTTAATAGTTGACTATATGTTAAATCCACTAGCTCAAAAATTAGGTCCATTTATTAAGGACTCATGGCATTTTTTTGGTTTTGATTAGGACTTTTAGTTCTGTATATTCCTTTGATTCTAAGAAGAATATTTTGTATACAGTGGATGTCCAATCATTGGTTACGAGTATCCCCCATGACCAAGGGGTTGATTTTGTTAGACAGTACTTGGGAAATGTAGCCCACCTTCATTCTGACAACATATTTGTTTTATGCACCTTAATAGAATGGGTCTATATTATAAACCCGAAAGATGAAGTCAGTCCATCTTTGCTGATGACAGCCTGGGCAATATCTCTCCTCCTCTCTTGCATTATACACATAAAGGTCGATGACTGCAAAGAGCGAACACCGTAAATGCCAAAAGAGAAAACGCCGAACATGATACCGGAAGCAACAGCGCCATACAGGTAAGATAAACTCAACCCAAACAACCTAACTAAAAACACTTTTAAAATGTTTTTGCAGGAGGGCAAGCTCCTCTGAATCCCCCACACCCCCCTACTTAAATATACCAACTCCAAGACCGCACTACAGTGGGGAAAAGGATTTACTTCCTCATCCCCATAATCATCCTGCTGGCTGAGGAAATCCGTTCGGTGTTCTCCCTTTCGGCATTTATTGTGTTCGCTCACTTCGTACATCGACCTTTATGTGTCGATGTACACAGATTCGCTGAATTCATCTTTCTGATATAGACCCAATAGAACTAGTGCTTAATAACAATTATTTTCAATTCAACAAGAAAATTTACAAGCAGCCAAGAGGGGCGTAGCTATGGGGTCCACTGCAGCCCCAGCTTAAGCCAATCTAGTTCTTGGGTGGTGGAAGCATAGTATTCTCAGACCTATAATGGAACAATATCATGTAGTTTTTTTTATGGCAGATATGTGGATGATTTGTTTTTTATCCTGAAAGCTGGCATAGACCAGGTTCATTCTTTTTGTGATAGTATTAATTTCAGTGATTTTTTTTTAAATTTGTATTGGGGAATGCTGGGCTATCAGTGCATTTTTTCGATGTTACTCTGACTTGGGATACTTCTAATAATTGTTTCATGAGTGGAATACATAGGAAGGAGACTTTTGTTAAGTTATTTGCATTATTTGAGCAACCATCCTGTTTTTATAAAAAATTAAATACCGAAGGGTCAGTTTATTCGTGCTTCACGAAGATTTCTGAAGAAGCTGATTTTGAATCAGAAGTCAGCTTTATACAGAATATGTTTTTGGTTAGAAGTTACCCCTTAGATTTACTTGGCAAACTAGCTAATGAAATTAGAACAAGAAGGGCTACTTATTTTTCACCGATTTTGAAAAATGGTTTTACTACTATTACAAATAAGCTACATGGAGACACAGGTGTTAATAATTTAAGTTCTAACAACACTAACACAAATGAGGTTTGGTAACAAACCAAGTTGTCCTGTGACATCTTCAGAAGGGGTTAGGCTGATATATTAATGGGAGTTAAGTGGGTGGGGAAGGTGAAAGGGTTAAATGGAAGCACGGATGATTGGGAAGAAATGAGATAAGGGTGGGTAAGGGCTTAAGGGGTTTAGACAAGTCGGGTAAGTAATCACATTTTGGCATGAACTTGCTACAGCAGGCTCTCGTCCGTGATGACTTGAAGGTATTAGCAGCCAGGTAGGCCTTGGAATGGTGGGGTTTGGAGGAGGTGAGTGAGGCTTAATTAAAAGGGTTGGTGGTAATGGTCCAGTCATAGGAGGGTGGGGGTTTTCCTGTGTCTTTGGCTTTTTGCTACTTGGGGCTTTTCTGTGAGGCTTAATACAGGGATTGATAATAATGATGATTTATTGGGGAAAGTGGTAATTATGTGCAGCCAATCATAGGAGGGTGGGGTTTCCTGTGTTTCTAGTTTTTGGGGGCTTCTCGGAAGTATAAAAAAAAAAACAAATCTTGGGTTGGCAAAGTGATTCCATCACCCATTATTTGTGTGCCAGAAGCTGTAGGATTTTAATTTAATTTGGTTTACCAACCTTGGAGAAGTAGGCAAGCTAGCCCTGGTTCTTGGGGGGCAGAATTTCATTTTCACTGTTCTGGTGTGGCGGTCCGGATGGTTTGTAATTCCACTTCTGCTTTGCTGAGGCCGCGGATGATTTTTCCCAAGCTTTGAGCAAGTCAGTCTGACTGTGGTTGCCATGCATGCGCAGTGGCAGTGTGTGTCTAGGGAGTGTGGCCATCGTCTTTTGGCTGCACAGATTCCGTGGAGTGTCCAGGCATGCCTTTCGGTGTTTGGAGTGCTCCTTCCACGTTTGTTCCTCTGTTCGGCTGGTGGCTCACTTCAACAATGAAATGGGAGGACATTATTTCTTTCTCTAAGGTTATTTCATTTCAAGTAAATACAGACTGCAAAATACAAAATGTATTTGGTGTTATTTTAGCATTATTTCATAGTAGTGTGTGATCTTGTAGTAGAACACAGAAGGGTTTGCCCATTTTCGTGCAGTTTTGCTTTTCTGGGAGTGAGGAAAAAGAAAAAAAAAGAAAGAAAAGAGAACTAACTAAAATTAAAATAAATAAATAAATAAATGTGAAAATGAAACCCTCGATTGTCATCCTGTGCTGTCATGGTGAGCAGCAGTGGTCTTCCTGCGGGGAGTGTGAGTGTGTTGCATGGATGTAGTTGGCAGGCAGGTTGCCGTCGCAATATGCTTTTGGGTTCAGTTTACTGGGATGGTTTTGCACATGCTCATGTGGGGACTCACTGAGTAGGAAAGTAGTTTTTTCTACCCTGGTTGTGCAGGTGGAGCATGGGTTTTATTGCCGTTAGTGAGGGTTGCATCCTCTCATTGGAGGGGGGAGCTCCTTTTGTCTAGATCTTGCATTCCAGTGAGATTCATTTGTGGTGTGGCTGTAAATAAAAACAAAAAAAAAACTTGGTTTCACGTTTTAGGAGTGTTGGCTTTGTTGCAGATCTGGCTATTGGCAAGGTTTCTGTTGGTGTATGCGCATGTGGTAAAGCTAACCTATTACCAACTGTTATCTGATAAGAATAACAAATGGGAGCAGCGAATGCCTTCTTGTTTGGGTAACTGGCAGTTGAGAGGGATCAGCAGTCACACTGGTAGTTGTGCGGCAGCTGATTTGTGCTGCTTGTCATGGTGATTGTTGTGACTTGCATTCCTCATTGCCTCTGAGTGTGGCTGCTTGCGGGTGGACTCCTGGGAGAAAATACTTAGACAGCTATATACTTAACATTTAGGATAAATATATATTTATATATTTAAGATACTTAATATGTATGTTAAAATACTAAGACTTGGGGGAGCGCTTGATGATGGTATTTTCAGTGGGATTGAAGCTTTGTCCCAGTGGTGATTTGTTGGGGGAGGGTTCAGATACTGCATAGCTTTCACTGGTTGAGCATCACCCATGAATAACTAATGTCTCATGCTCATTGAACTATTATTTTAAGTGTCACTGCAGTTCATAACTGGTTGAGAGATATGACCGGGACAAAGATTATTTGAATTTATTAGGACCCACTAAGGGAAGGTAATTTAAACAGTTGTTGGCAGGGGAGGAATTGGCAGCAAGCATGTCCAATCATTTAGTTATATTGGGGTATCTCTGCCATTTACAGGACAAGGTTTGTTTAAATACCTGAGATAGGTATGTTAAACCCATAACCATTTAACTATCAACTCTACAGGTTTGCAGAATATACAGCATTTGCAGAATATACCACATTTGAGTTGGGATTGGTTGATGATGGAAGCCACTGTTACTGTCTTGAGGTGTTTTCCTGGGCCATTAGTCTAATGTTTCATTGTGGTTGTGGTGAATTTCGTGGGCTTTGGGTAATGGGGAACACGCAGGTTGCACATGTGTTTATTTCTAATGTCAGAAATGGTTAACATGGATTTTTTTAGGAAGTAGGGCATGTAGATGTCATTGATTTGGGCTGCTGCTCCAAATACCTTTTAATTATGGAGATTTTGTGTCAGGTTTGGTCTATGCCTGAAATGTTTGGACATTTATAAACCTGTGTTTTTTTTGGCAAATTGCTGTCAATCAGGGTAGGTTGCAGTTTAAAAGTACTGACAGATATGAGAGCTTTGGAATTTATACACTTCAGACAGTGCATGATAATGCAAAATATCTTCAGCTATCAATTTTCTAAGGTGATAGCTGTAGCACTATAAGGTGTATACAGGTTTAACAAACTCTTTTCTTTTGCACTAAATACAGTGGCCACCCCAGATGTATCATTCAGTTCAGTGAGCTATTTAAATTCATGAAATTAGCACCAATTCACTCCTTGGGGTTAGCCAATGTTCTCTTTGCAGCACCCGCAACAAGCCCAGTAATGACTCCCTCTGCGATTCATATGGTGTTCCTTGAATTCTAATGGCTTTCCTTTAAAAATAAAAAAAAAATGGGGCCATAGGAAAGGAGTCAGTTGTCTGAGCGTATACTTGAAGAGGATCACAAGGTAATTTGGGGCCAATCAGGGAAAGAGAAGTTTAAGGCAACTAATCGAGTGACAGGCAGAGTAAGTTAGCCAGTGTAATTGAAGCTGCGGAGTCCAGAGCAACGGGTTCCACTCAGCTGAAGTAGTGAAGGTTTTGTGGACTGTAGGTAAAGAAGAGTTTCAGCTGCACACGCGCAGTTGTTAAGGTGAAGTTGGGGTGCTGTGAATGAGTGTCTGTGTAAGTAAAGATTGCTTGATCATTTAAGGTAATTCTCTGGTTGGGTATAAGTGAACATAAATGCAGTTGGGCAGTCCAACAAAGAAGTACTAGTAGTGTATGCAGTAGCCAATAGCTGTACATGAGTGGTGCTATGGTTCTAAATGTATTCTTTACTCTCGCTTTTGAAGTGGAGGTGTACTGATATTATAATAGGTGTTACCTCACACATTACAGTATTCTGCAGGAAGCAGTCTAGGTACGTTCTGTAAGATTTGGCTACAAGGGAAGTCTGAATCTACTTTGAACAACTGAGAGTTGTATGGTAACTGGCCTCATTGATGGGTAACTAGAGTGGATGGTAAGTACATTAGAGAGTCCTTTGGGTAAAAGTCGTATAAAAAAATGTTTTAATTGAATCTTTGTGCTCGGTGATCTGGCCCTCTTAATCCATCCTAACACTGGTGACTCTTGGGGGAAGGTCGTGTATTACATTCACTTAATAATGGCAGTAATTAAGTGTTATAGCAGTAATTAAGAGTTATTGATTTCTTTATTTTATAAAGGCATATTAGCATTCTTCTGCCAATGCTCCAGATCACTTAAAAGGTGATAGTTGCGACTTCAAGGCTTCAAGTTATGGCTGCTTGGTCATAAATGTGTTTGGCACTGGTGCATTCCTTCCAGGGTTGGCAGGATAGGTTGCCTTTGAGGATGTCTTTGAATGTGTGTCATGTATTTTAGATGATATATCTTTTACTTTCTTGCACATGGGCATTTTGGAATGCTGCTGCTGTAATTTGGAATAGGTAGGTATAAGGTGCAGCCTTTTTCTTTACATTTTAGAGGATTTACTTTTCCCTTTTCTTTGTAGATGGTGGTGAGATGGTACCGGTTGTGATGCTACACAGTGAGTTTGCAGATTATAGAAGCAGGGCGAGTGAGTGGTGGATGGAGTGGGGCACAATGTGGTCACTGGTAATTCCCCTTGTTGGTTCATTAAGGCAAGATAGGGTGATGTGATCAAGTAGCATGGGAGCTGATTATTGCGTTGGAATGTGTGGCAAGTTAGGTAGAAGTAGGTAGGGGGCTAGGGTGAAACCAGAGGGGATGGATTATGGGGTGTGGGAATCCCACAGGAGGAGTAGAGTCACAACATTCATAGGAGTACAGGAACTTATTAGGCTAAAGCCCCATGGCTCTTGCAAGCCAGTTGACTTCAACACCTTGCTTTCAGGTGGTTGGAACCTTGGGGGATTTAGTTACTCATCTAGTTGTTTAAACTGTATCTGGGGAAGGGCCAAACATGAGCTCGTTTTTTGAAAGGAGGCCTGATGGGTTCCTAATGTGTGTTTGGAGTGATAAATTTGTCCTTTGACTAGGTAGGGTGATTGCCATTTGGTAATGAGTTCACTGGTGGTGTTTATGGTTGGGCACGTAGATTACTTCATTGTTGGGCTTAGGTGAATTTTCATGAACTAGGTGGTTCTGGATATTAGTGTTAGGGTGTTAAGGCTTTGGAGTTAGTCTATTCCCTGCAGTAATCAGGTTACTGTACATCCAGAGCTGTGTAGTTTGGTGGGCTAGTGTGAGATGCTATAGTTGACAGGGTCCTGGGTTCAAGTCTTGCTAAGGGTTTTTTTTGACCAGGGTGCAGAATTGTGTTCAAGGGGTTATAGTTTCTGTGGCATTTGTTATGGCTATAGGTTGTCATTCTGGAAAGGTCGAGACATGGTTAGTGGCTTAAGGGAACCAGACTAAAGGGAATATATTCTCTTGGAGTGGAGGTGATGGTGGTACAGTGGGGTCATGGGTAATCCTACTTTATTTAGTTTCATTAAGGTGCATTCCAGTGCTAGTAGGTCAAGGTGTGAGGTTGATGATGGGGTTCTAAGGTAGTTTACAGATGATGCGTACACTGAATGATGTTTGGCTTAACCCTTCCCTTTATGGGAGGTCATTGGTGGGACAGTTTTGGGTAGAAGGGAGGGGGAACAGCCTGGTCAGGCTGGTTGGCAGAGAAGAGGGCCAAGCTTTCCCTCTTCTGTTCCCTCTCTGGAGTATGAAGGTTTATTCCAAGGATTTTTGGAAAAGAAATGAGCTGGAGGAAGTTTGCTGAATAGGTAAGCAAACAGAGGTAAGATTGCTGCTTATTTGGTTGGTAATTTGATAATTTGATGAATGGTTTATGAAGTGAGATGGGATGCTGCTTCATAAGTAAAGTAAGCGAGCAACGGTATGGATGCTGCTTACTGGCAGGATGAGGAGGTACGCTGTCCTGATTAACATTACAGGAGGTTTATAAGTAAAGTAAGCATGCAAAGGTATGGACGCTGCTTGCTGGGCAGGATGAGCAGGTACACTGTCCTGATTAACATTACAATGAGGTTTATAAGTAAAGTAAGCAAGCAAAGGTATGGACGCTGCTTACTGGGCAGGATGTCCTGATTAACATTACAAGGATGTTTATGCTGTGTTTAGAATCAACTATACTATGCCCAGTTGTAAATAAAATTGGTAATCAAAGTTATGGAAGTTTAATAAAGGTCGTCAAATGTCATTCGGTGTGATGTGTTTATTGAAGGAGACCGGGACAAATTAGGTTTGGTAACAAACCAAGTTGTCTTGGGACATCTTCAGAAGGGGTTAGGCTGATGTATTATTGGGAGTTAAGTGGGTGGGGGAGGTGAAAGGGTTAAATGGAGGGAGGGATGATTGGGAGGAAATGAGATAAGGGTGGGTAGGGGCTTAAGGGGTTTAGACAAGTGTAGCCGGGTAAGTAATCACATTTTGGCGTGAACTTGCTACCCTCCCTCCCTTTTTTTGGTAGTTTGGTGGGGATTTTGGTTATGTTAGATGGGGTAGATGGAGAAGAGGGACAGTCTTGCCCTGTTCTGTTCTCCCTCCAGTGTATGGTGGTTTATTCCAAGGATTTGTGGAAAGGAAATGAGCAGCTGGAGGAAGTTTGCTATATAGGTAAGCAAGCAGAGGTAAGGATGCTTCTTATTTGGTTGGTAATTTGGCAATTTGATGAATGGTCTATGAAGCGAGATGGGACGCTGCTTCATAAGTAAAGTAAGCAAGCAAAGGTATGGACGCTGCTTACTGGGCAGGATGAGCAGGTACGATCTCCTGATTAACATTACAAGGATATTTATGCTGTGTTTAGAATCAACTATACTATGTCCAGTTGTAAATAGAATTGGTAATCCAAGTTATGGAAGTATAATAAAGGTTGTCAAATGTCATTCGGTGTGATGTGTTTATTAAAGGGGACTGGGACAAATACTTTTGGTACTTCTTGTATTTTGGATATGTCTGTTGATGCATTTAACATCAGGTCTATTATTACTAGAAAGTGGAACATCTTATGTGGAAATAGCAAATTAATACAAGTTGTAGGTGATAGACCTAATTTTGTATATAAAAAAACTGACTGTTTAAAAAAAAATGTTTACAATTTGACTCCCTATAGAAAAGTACCCCTGACAA
Organism: Protopterus annectens; assembly: GCF_019279795.1. NCBI lineage: Eukaryota > Metazoa > Chordata > Ceratodontiformes > Protopteridae > Protopterus > Protopterus annectens. Next base: position 377,542,116 of record NC_056727.1, on the reverse strand, counting down.
CAGCAGATGCTGTAAGGGGATGTATAAATGGGGTTTTTGTTCTTCATGTCGTTTTATTTTAGAGGGACCCAATATTGATCTACCCTGTTTGAACAGGACACTTTCCATTGATGGTGCATACAACTGCAATACTAGTGGCATAGTCTATCTTGCTCTTTGTTCTGTGTGCAATTAATTTTGTGTAGGTATGTCCACACAACCACTTAGTAAAAGAATTAAAGAGCACTATTATTGTATTAGAACTAAGAATATCAGCAATGCTCTATTTAAACATTACATTACATGTAGTGGTTTAAAAAGTTTCTGTTTGCTGTTTTGGAACATGTATTAGAAATATAAGGGGGGGTCCTATAAGCACCAACTGGAACAAAGAGAAACTATGTGGCAGCTCAGGTTAGGTGCTGACAAAAAAACGGGTATTAATGACTCAGTGAATATTAAATGTTTTCTGAAGAATAGAAGAGTGAAGATTTTAAAATGAACTCTATATGTTATGTTATTAGATGTGTGCCGTTAAATGCCTATATTCTTTTCTAGTGCACTTTAAGTAATTGATTGTTTTATTAGGTAATTATTTTGATTTGATATATAAGGGGATGCTGTTGTGTGTATTTTATTTCATTCTGAAGAAGTCTTTTGTGACAAAAGCGATATTAAACTGTGTTTTTCACTAGTTGCTGGTGGTTTCCTTCATTGTTCGGTTAGACTGGTGGTTTGGTTTTTATTAGTTTTGCTGCTGCTTCATACTTGGGACTGTTGTTTTTTCCTAGTTGATGTGTCTTTTTTTGTGGATGGCTGGCCTGAACGAGGACCCACTTTTGGAGATGTCTGTTCATCCAACACCTGCTACATCTGATTTTCAAGATACCAACCTGCTTTCCATGTTGGTGTGCCCTATGAAAGACATGCATAAGACTCTTGAAATTTCGATGGCAAGTGATTATAGAATGACTAGTTTAAGTAAACTGTCTTCACTTAGTTCAGGAGACGAAAGTGTGGAGACTGTAACTGATAAGACTGCTTCAGTATTTCATTCTGAGAATAACAAGATTGCGTTTAATGACATCACTGCAGTCAAACTGTGATTCAGACCCATTTGATGCCTACAATTTAGCTTTAATCTCTACTATGTTTAATGGTCAAGATGTAGAGGTGGAAATAGAGGCTAAAAGACTTTTATATTTGTTGGAAAAACTACTAAAAAAGTACAGAGTTTTGGTTGTTGAGACTAAATACTTTGATAAATGCATACAAGTGGGAGGAGTACCTAAGTGTCTGCGTTTTTTAAAATGCCCTAATGGTGTACTTCCAACTGAGCCCTTTTCTGAATTGGTGTAATTTTTTTTAAAACAGGGCTTGACTGCTTAAAATTGCTTGTTGGTCACAATAAGAAATGAATTGAGGAGGTATGCAATGATATTATTAAAACAGGAGCTTCTTTGCAGAAGCTTATAGGAAATATACCCCGTTTAAACAAAGATTACTCTGCTGTGCTTTTTTCTATAGAAGAATTTGAGCAGGGTTTAATACAAAGAAAGCTAAAAAAGTTACAATGGGACATTGATGCATATTCCAACAATACTGCTTTTTCCCATTTCTCTGATGTTAAAAAGGCTATTGGCCCCTTTAAGACACAGAACCAACTTAGAGGTCGCTATAAAAACCAAGGAGCTTTTGGTCTTCTTCCTACTTCCTTTAGTGAAGTTATTAAGACAGGTGGTGATGTCACGTCCGGTCTGACTTTGAATTCTGACTGTTCCACAAGTGAATCGGCTGGTGTTGCTCCTGCTGAGAATGTATTAGATATGAATGCTATATCTGATACTTCTGGTGATGAGCAGAATGAAATTAATGGTTCTGGTTAGATTCCAGGTAATGGAGGGCGAATCCATTTAGAGAAGAGACCTGTGTTATGTCAGAAGGAGACGGGCGATGTGTCAACTAGAAAGACTTCCACAAGGAACAAGAAAAAGTAACTGCTTTTGCTGAACATTCTAATACTGACTTTTTGAATGAAAAAATGTATAACTTGTCTTGCTATTCATTTACTTCTGATCAGTTATTTGTTTTAGGGCTTGGTTTTGACTTTGTGCCTAGCAAAAAGATGAATTTAGGACAAACATTGTTGGATTTTAAAATGTTTTGTCATAAACTAAATTTAAGTTATGTTTTTTCTAGTATGGAGTTTCATAAATGTCTGTTTGCCAAACCAAGTACCATTACTACCCCCCTTAACTAATAACTTACGTGTTTTTGAAAATTGTTGCACTGAAGACGTCAGACAACTTGTTCATACTAAGGTGGATTATAAGTTTTATAATCTTGCTAGAGCCTTCCAAGATCTGAGGTCTTTAAGCCACCTTTGGTTTATGAAAGCTGATAAGGGAAGAGGGCTAGTAATTCTTGAACAAGATAAATATGTCAGCTTTATGGAAAATATGCTAATTATTGAGACTGAACATTCCGTAGATAGTCAACAGCTGGTGTTTAAGGCATATCACAGTATATGTTCTATTTTATATGATCTGTGGGTCAATGGGTATATTACTAACGACATGTATGATTTTATGTTAGTTGAACATCCACTTTTGGGGACCATGTTTGGTATCCCCAAAATTCATAAAAATCTTGAAACCCCTCCATTTAGACCCATAGTATCTTCACCTAATTCAGTCACAGAAGGCATTTCTTTAATAGTTGACTATATGTTAAATCCACTAGTTCAAAAATTAGGTCCATTTATTAAGGACTCATGGCATTTTTTTGGATTTGATTAGGACTTTTAGTTTTGTATATTCCTTTGATTCTCAGAAGAATATTTTGTTTTCAATGGATGTCCAATCATTGTTTACAAGTATCCCACATGACCAAGGGGTTGATTTTGTTAGACAGTACTTGGGAAATGTAGCCCACCTTCATTCTGACAGCCTATTTGTTTTATGCACCTTAATAGAACTAGTGCTTAATAACAATTATTTTCTATTCAAGAAGAAAATTTACAAGCAGCTAAGAGGGGTAGCTATGGGGTCCTCTGCGGCCCCAGCGTACGCCAGTCTAGTTCTTGGGTGGTAGGAGCATAGTGTTCTCAGACCTATTATGGAACAATATCATGTGTTTTTTATGGCGGATATGTGGGTGATTTGTTTTTTATCCTGAAAAGTGGCATAGACCAGGTTCATTCTTTTTGTTGTTGTTGTGTTGTTGTGTCTTTTGGCTTTTCCCGGTTAGGGGTCGCCACAGCGGAACTGTTCATTCTTTTTGTGATAGTATTAATTACAGTGATTTTTTTAAATTTGTATTGGGGAATGCTGGGCTATCAGTGCATTTTTTGGATGTTACCCTGACTTGGGATACTTCTAATAATTGTTTCATGAGTGGAATACATAGGAAGGAGACTTTTGTTAACAGTTATTGGCATTATTTGAGCAACCATCCTGTTCTTATGAAAAATAACATACCGAAGGTTCAGTTTATTCGTGCTTCACGAATTATTTCTGAAGAAGCTGATTTTGAATTAGAAGTCAGCTTTATACAGAATATGTTTTTGGTTAGAGGTTACCCTTCAGATTTACTTGGCAAACTAGCTAATGAAATTAGAACAAGAAGGGCTACTGATTTTCCACCGATTTTGAAAAATGGTTTTACTACTATTACAAATAAGCCACATGGAGTCACAGGTGTTAATAATTTAAGTTCTAACAACACTAACACAAATACTTTTGGTACTTCTTGTATTTTGGATATGTCTGTTGATGCATTTAATATCAGGTTTATTATTAATAGAAACTAGAACATCTTATGTGGAAATAGCAAAGTAATACAATTTGTAGGTGATAGACCTAATTTTGTATATCAAAAAAATGACGGTTTAAAAAAATGTTTACAATTTGACTCCATATATAAAAGTACCCCCGACAACAGCAGACACTGTAAGGGGATGTATAAATGTGTTTTTTTTTTCTTCGTGTCATTTTATTTTAGAGGGACCCTATATTGATCTACCCTGTTTGAACAGGACACTTTCCATTTATGGTGTATACAACTGCAATACTAGTGGCATAGTCTATCTTGCTGTTTTTTCTGTGTGCAATTAATTTTATGTAGGTATGTCCACACAACCACTTAGTAAAAGAATTAAAGAGCACTATTATCATATTAGAACTAAGAAAATCAACAATGCTCTAGTTAAACATTCCATTGCATGTAGTAATTTTAAATAGTTTCTATTTGCTGTTTTGGAACACGTAGTTAGGAATATAAGGGGGGGGGGTCCTATAAGGACCAACTGGAACAAAGATAAACTGTGACAGCTCAGGTTAGGGGCTGACAAAAAAACTGGTATTAATAACAGTGAATATTAAATGTTTTCTGAAGAATCAGAAGACTGAAGATTTTAAAATGAACTGTCTATGTTATGTTATTAGATGTGTGCCTTTAAATTACTGTAATCCTTTTGCTAGTGCACTTTAAGTAATTGATTGTTTTATTAGATAATTATTTTGATTTGATATATGAGGAGATGCTGTTGTGTGCATTTTATTTCATTTTGAAGAAATCTTTTGAGACAAAAGTGATATTAAACTGTGTTTTTCGCTAGTTGCTGGTGGTTTCCTTCATTGTTCGGTCATACTGGTGGTTTGTTTTTTATTAGAATAACAGTATTACTGCTGATGCAATGTGTCTGTTTTTGTAGTTACAGTCTTTTTTAATCAACCAATAGAAAAGAGAAACGTTTGCTGTCCTTTCTCAGTGCCTACATGCAGAAGGTAATGTACTTATTGTTGATTTTTCTGCACATTGAGCTGTTTTACCTGTGTTCTGTTTATCATATTCCTTAATGACTTTCATCAAGCCACAAAGAAAGGCAATATAGTCTAAAATGCTTATGACTCCATGTTAGTCTGTACAAACAAAAACTACTCAAAGCTCCATTCTGTAGCTCATCAGTTCTTCACATCAAATAAGCAATAATTCAAATACTCAATAACTCAAGCAAAACTAAACTAATGAATTTCTCTCTATAATCTAAGTAATGAAAAGCTAAAAACATCTCCATTGTGTCAGCTAGCAAAAAAAAAAAAAAACAGAACTAGTATTACAAACAAAACTCTTAGAAGTTACAATAAAAAATAACCATAAATGTGATCACCATATCGAAAATGTCATCCCAAAAAACAGCCAAAAACTGAGCATATTCCAGACCTTAACCCCATCAGTCATGAATAACTATAGCTCATACCATTCTGATTCATAAAACTAGCTGAAAATTGAAACTATTCTTTAAACTAACCCCCTTCAAGCATGAATAACTGCAGCTCATACTATTCTAGTTCGTAAAACCAGCTGAAAATGTAAACTGTTCTAGAAACTAGTCCCTTCAAGCATGAATAACTACAGCTCATAGCTTCCTAAGCTCAAGTTTCTCTATGCATCCTCAGTCCTAACCAACCAACGAGTAGATCATCTAGCCAAACTCTGACCGTGCTATAATAAAATAAGTAAACGTGCCTCTTGTCTGTACAATAGCACCCACAACAGCACAGCACTAAAATTAAATAGCTTGAACTATCTGATAGCCTTTCATACCATAAATTGATAAATACAAAATGTTTCACTTTCCAGAAAAGAATCTATTTCTAATTTAGTACAATGGTACAAAGCTACAGCTGCTCCTCACCAAAAAAAAACTTTATTCAGAAAACAACTTTTATGATGATTCTCTCTAATCCATGCACATTGTTAAACACCAGAATATTCTACCAGACTTTATACAACAAGCTCCCTCTTTCATGGAGTTTAAACACTCCCTTAATCACTTCCTATTCATACACCAAGGGTTCACAGGTATGTACTAGTCTAACAACTAGTGAGGACTTTTGAAGCCTTGCTATGCATCCCAAATCTCTAACATGTCCTCTTGCCATTGATAACACTAAATAGGAGCTTGGAGTTAGAATCAAACACTGTACCTTGTATCTGGGAGATAAACACCTTAACCATTTTGCCAAACCACAACCAGTGGTTATGTTCTTGTCCCACAGTTGTAAACAAACTAGTAAATAACACAAACCAAAAAAAACTCAAAAGTCCCAACAGAACTGAGAAGTCACGAACTCTAAATAAAACTGTTTTATTAAGCGCTTTTTGTTGCTGCTTATACGGCAACTTCTTCAGATAACTAAAACACAAAATACCAAAAAATTTAAATCCTAAAATGAAATCATGTGATTAAAAACAGTTACACTATTGCGTCGAGGCTCATTAATATTAAAACATTAGAAGCACACAATAAACTTCAAATCGTGTATCTGTCTCGCCGCTATACGGTGGTTTCTTAAAATACTTTTTCTCGTCTCGTCTTAAAGTTGTTAATTTAACCTGAACAATAATCGAAACCAAATCCATGTACATCCACAGTTATGTCATACAAAAGTAGTTGAGATGGTTTAAGTAATTTAAATAGACGACAACATTTCTCAAAGGTAATCAGACTCAAATTAATGGTCGTTCTATTATACAATTCTCTACTTCACAGTAGACTGAAAACCCCAAGTAACCATCCACTCTTAAAAAATCATCCAGTGTACTGATTTTGTATTTATACAAGGGTTACACAATGACAGTATGGCCAATGTAGATCTAAGTGTAGGAATAACAACTACCCTAATTACAAGTTAAGCCGAAACAATTTAACCAAAATTATCAGAGGTTGACGTAAAAGCTGATGTTGACTTAAGTATGTCATACAAATAAAATATTGATAGTCAGTTTATGATGGCACTATGCTTTAAAGATTGAACTTCAAAAGTTCAAGTGTCCACCTAATACTATTAACAACAATTTCTACCTGGCTAGACTTCTAAATTTGAGAAGGCACACAATGTTGCATGACTCATTCAGTCCTGGTGGTGAAAAGGCATTAAGCCTGATCTGCCAGGTTAGTTCACGCTCTTTGAGTAGCCAGTTCATTGGTCCACCTCTACTATTAGTGTGAACTTGATCTATTACTTTAAACTTAAAGGTACGATTCTCGTGGGTCATGTTGTGCATTGCGAGAGAGTTTTCAAATTTCTGTCTCTCTATGGCATAAGTGTGTTCGTAGACTCTGTCACGTAGTCTATGTTCAGTCTTTCCAACATAAAATGCTGGACATAACTGACACTTAGCCAGATAGACTACACATTTAGAATTACACTGGAATTTACCATTCAGTTTATACTTCCTTTTATTAACGCAAAATGTTTCACCTATCTCTATGTATCTACACATGCTACAACACCCACATATAGTCATACCAACTGATTTACAAAAGGACACCTTCCTATTCTTTTCGACTAAACTTTTAAGGTTAGCACCCCTCCTGAATACTATGTTGGGGGCTTGACTATATTCCAAAAGTAAAGTCTTGTCAAGTCTAATAAGATCCCAATTTTTGTACAAAATGGAACAAATTACTGTACTACTGATATTAAATGTAGTGATAAAACTAGTCCTGAAATCTAAAGTAGTGTTCAAGGTTTGTATATGCCCAAGGGGTCGAAAGGAGTTGTTAAACATGAGTTCTTCCGAATTACATTCTTGGAGTGTGTCAACTAACATAGGTCTATTGTTGAGGAGTGGTGATATAAGTCCCATGTATCTCTTATGGCTGACTTCTCCAATTAAAGATTCAATCAAATCCTCTGGGTACCCCCGTTGTTGAAACATATTACCCAAGAAGGTACATTCAGCCCTAAAATCTGTATCTAGGGATACCATTCTAGCTGCTCTGATCAATTGTCCCTACACGATAGAACGTTTCTGGTGGAAGGGGTGGCAGCTTGTAAAATGAAGAAAAGAATTGGAGTATGTCTCCTTTCTGTGTATTTTGGACATGTAACACTGGTTACTAATGTCCTTGTACAATTTACAGTCAAGGTAGTCTATTTCACTTGTGTTAAAATTAAACGTGAATTTCAAAAATTCTGTAGTTGTATTCAAGTAGTCGACAAACACTTGAGCTTGCAAGTTATTACCTTTAAAAATGACAAAGATATCATCCAGAAAGTGCGTGTAAAATAATAGGCTCTCCCTGTGGTTGGTGTTATTGAACACAAATGTCTTCTCCCAGAATGCCATAACTAAATTGGCAAAACTGGCACCACAGGGTGAGCCCAACGCAACTCCTTGTTTCTATAGATAGTATATGTCATTGAAAAGGAAAAAGTTATTTGTTAAAATGATATCCAATAAGGTTTCAACTGTATATATCTCCTGTGGTGAAGCATTCTTAGATTTTAACATCAAACTGGTCCACTCTATCCCCTCAAGGTGTGGAATTGATGTATATAAGTCTTTGACATCTATTGTCAAGAAATTGAGGTCTGGGTCAAATTTCAAACTGTTGATTTTATCCAAGAAGGACCAGGAGTCTTTACAGATATATGGTTCTGATGCCAGGTACTTCTTTAAAATAGTGTTGACTACTTCAGCACAAGGATACGTAATAGACCCTCTCCCATCAATGAGGGGTCTCATAGGGGGGTTACTTAAGTCTTTGTGGACTTTGGGGATGCCAAAAAGTACAGGAGTCTTGGGCCATGGGAGTGTAATAAAATTAAAAGTATCGATGTCAATTATAGATTCAATGAACAAGTCATTAAAATAATTTTTAATACGATTGTACACTATGTTCACTTCGTTTAGTGAAACTTCCTCGTAAGTGTCACTAAGTAACAAATTGAACATCTTCTGATTGTAATCAGTTAAATCAAAAGTGGCCACCCCTCCCCCTTTATCTGGTTTGAGTACCCTGATGAGAGAGTTCCTTAATAAGTTTAACATTTGTTTTTCATGTAATGTTGTATTAGAATTCTTGTTATTTAAACACAATTTTGTCAATTGGTATCTAAAATCAAGTTCACACACTTGTTCAAATGTTCTAAGTGTAGAGTGTAGTGGTGGATTGTATGTGCTTGGTACTCTGAACGTATGATTGTTGTTGACAGACATTTTCCCTAGTAAAACATCCAAGTTTAATTTTCTCACAAATAATTTCAGATCAAAAATTAGTTCAACAATGTCCGGAAGTTTACTTGGAACAAAAGTATTACCCTTAGCTAGTAATTCAACTAATTCAGGGTAAATTCTCATAGAAGAATAGTTATATATTTTAAAATCTCCTGTTTGGTTCACAATAATGTCCAAACTTGGACCTTCATCCCCTGTTATTTCCTGAACCTGTTGTTTCTTTTGGTTCTTTGGTTCTTCTGGTTGTTGTTCAAATTCTTTTTCGGAATCGCTCCTGTCTGGTAGCCTTCTTGAAAATTTTGGTTCGCTCTATTGTGTCGCCCCTTGGGGTCATTATATTGACCCTGTTGTGTAGTGAAGTGTTGATTCTGATTTCAAATTCTTTCACTTTGTCTCACTGGACTAATACAGGATTCAGTCTCCATAATAATAATATCCTCCATATTACCCATATTATTAGGAACAGAACTGTTACCTACAAACTGTGGTTGTGTTATATTAGTCAAGGCCTGCCCTACTTGAGCCAGTGATGGCTTAGGATATGCCCTGCTATTATCATATGCATTTCTGTCCCTTTGAATTTTCTTCACCTTGTTTTGTTTTAATTTATCTAGTAATTGGTCAATACTAACAAAGCATCTTTCATAGTCATATTTATATCTTGAGAAATCAAGGTGTTCTAATATAACATTGTTCAAGTCTAAAACTTCTTTAGTAAGAGATTCAATATAGATTTTGTAATGTTTGGTCATTAATCTCTTGAGGTCAAACCCTTGTTGGTCAAACAGAGAAGTGAGTTCAAGATGGAACAAAGAGTCAGCTATTAGGCCCATGGGGTATTGATAATGTCTTAGACCCTTTGGGACTATTTGTTGTTCCAAACAACAGTCAAAGTAGGAGACCTCAAGTTGAAGTTTTTTTAACTTCAAAAGTTTCATATCTAACAATTTCAAAAAGTCGCTAAGTTGCTGTGGGCTCACCTGTTGGTTATTGTGTAAAGAACTGGCCGGTTGCTCCTGGTTAGAGTTGTCACTGAAAACCAAATTAGTAGTGTTCATAATCCATTCGTTAAGTCGTGGAGCTCCAATAAGCCCTGTTCTACTTTGTGGCCGATTTGAACCATCATCTGGTCTTTGCAAAGTAGCAGCTGGTGTTGGAAACAATGTACATTGGCTGCTGGAACTGCATCACTGTCAGATATTACTGACACCAACCTGTTGCTTGAATTAGGCACATTGGTGTCCGGACTCAAAGAAATGATGTTCGATTCAGAATGTTGTTGCTCTACTCCCTGTAAAGCATGCAGGCTCTCTTTCTCTTTATGAGAACTCCGAAGAGTATTGTTAAATCCGTCCTGAAAAGGATGCTGTTGAGACAAAGTGGAATCCACTTTGTCTAATCTGTGAGAAAAAGTGTTCATATGCTGGTTCATCACTTGTAAAAGGGTCGTTAAGTTCCCCAGCTCTGAATGCAGCTGCTGTGACGTGAATAGGTTCAGTCTATGGGGTTTTCAGTCTACTGTGAAGTAGAGAATTGTATAATAGAATGACCATTAATTTGAGTCTGATTACCTTTGTGAAATGTTGTTGTCTATTTAAATTACTTAAACCATCTCAACTACTTTCGTATAACATAACTGGATGTACATGGATTTGGTTTCGATATTGTTCAGGTTAAATTAACAACTTTAAGATGAGACGAGAAAAAGTATTTTAAGAGACCACCGTATAGCGGCGAGACAGATACACGATTTGAAGTTTATTGTGTGCTTCTAATGTTTTAATATTAATGAGCCTCGACACAATAGTGTAACTGTTTTTAATCACATGATTTCATTTTAGGATTTAAATTTTTTGGTATTTTGTGTTTTAGTTATCTGAAGAAGTTGCCGTATAAGCGGCAACAAAAAGCGCTTAATAAAACAGTTTTATTTAGAGTTTGTGACTTCTCAGTTCTCTTGTCCCACAGTTACTGTGTGGCCTCAGTATTATCTCCCTCAGATAGCTATCAGGTTATTAGTTTATACATGTTACTGCTTCTAAACTTACATGTCAAGTGGACTCAAGTTTACCTCCCTTGAAGTACTTACGTCTTCTTCTACCGTAACAATAGAAGCACATATTCACCTTTTCCTCACTATTAGTATATGCAAAATATATAGTATTGTGCCAGCTGCTACTGACTTCATTCATCACTGCATAAGATAGACCAAACTCGCCCAAAGCTGTTGGCATAAGCTTATCATTCCCTACTTCACTGTTTTATTTGAATAAATGTCAATCCCTACATGCAACTATTATGATAATTTTTACCTGGGTCTATATTATGTTGTCGAAAGATGAATTAATCGAATACATCTTTATCAACACATAAACATCGAACACTGAAATTGCTGAATGGCAACTTCAGTGAATTATTTCCCAGGGGAAAAAAAATCACTTTGCCAAAAAAACAAAAAGCAAATGTTCAAACCATAGATAATGACGGTCTTCTCCCCCTACAGCCCCCTAACTAAATGTACCAACTCCGAGATCGCATTACAGTGGGGAAAAGGACAAATCCCAGATGACGGCCAAGAGATTATTTTCCCCTGTGAAAAAAATTAGCTGAATTGGCCATTCAGCAATTTCAGTGTTCAATGTTTATGTGTCGATAAAGACATATTTGATGAATCCATCTTTCGACAACATAACACAGACCCAATTACATTTATAGCATTATGAACTTTATCACACCTTTTATCATTTTTGTAAGTGGATATATTACTCACTAACAATTGTTTTGCTATAAATATATAAGTATTATATGTTCTATTTCTGTTCTTCATTTGTACAAGATGTCTTATGTTGCATTTCTTTATGTCTTGGATCTTTTCTCCCCAGGCTTCCACTGAAAATGGACACCGAACTGCTGGACTATCACAGTAAACAATAACAGGTCAACAAACAAACAAACAAACAAACTGATAGATAGATAGATAGACAAATAGATAAGTACATAAATGTATGACATACAATGAATAGATAACCTCCAGGAGAATTTAAGGTCAGGTGTAATACTTGACTGGTGCCTGGTTACAAAAATGGCAGACAGTGGCCTTTAGTTCTGTATGGAGTAAACTCTGGCTGTTAGGTTTGAAATGTCACAAAGTCCCTAAAACCAATCTGAACTTGTATCATGAAGCCAAAATGAGAAAGGATTTGCCTGTGTCAGGTTGTGATGGCGTACCATGAGTTTGCTTGCAGTGGTAGGTTTGCCTCTGCAGGGATCAAGGATCCATGTGATCCAACAACATTAAGTAGCCCCTAGGAGAATGCTGTCTAAGGAGACCTCTCAGTTGATCCCTTACTGATGGAGGTGATATACTGCAGTTGTTCCTTCAAGCGTGTGCTGAGTCATTCAGATTGCCCTAAGCCAATAATACTGGGAATTCATAAGCCTGTATGAAAGATGATCTGCCCACCTCTGTATAAAAGCAATTTCACCAAGATTGGCTAAACTGGTGAGTTTGTCCCCTGAAAGGCTTAGCACACTTGTAATCCAACAAAATTAGGCAGCCTCCTAGAGATAAAAAATTGTAGCGGGCAATAGTAGGAGTTTGTGATCCCTTTTGCCTTGTGGCTTGCATTTACAACTGACATGTAAATACTGAATCTCTGCTTAAAATTATGTTATGACAACATTTTCACAAACAATAACAGATCAAACACTTTTGTATCCATACCCAGTGTGCACTGGATTAGATTCATATTCTCTGTCATGGTAATGATGAAGCTGAAGTCTATTTCAAGTACACCTGAGACTGTGGTTTCAAGCTGGATTATGTCAGCTGTGCATTATGTCATACAGAAATCAAAGAAACAGGATCAAGGAATACAGCAGAGTCCATGGCAAAAGAACAATATAAGAAAAGAACGCAACAGACTCTGAAATTCCAGCAAATTTATTCGAAAAAAGCTTTTGGGTTAAAACCCTTCATCAGTGCTAAGATAACAAGTAAAAACAGTCAGTAACACCATTCAGAATTGGTATCAATGTTTGAGCTTCATGGCTTTCTTAGAGCTCAGAGTTGTGCCGAGAGGGCTTAGAATCTTAAAGATGCCTGCATTTGCCAATGCCTATCCGGAGCTCCTTAAAAAGTGGCAGGAGCTCAACTTAAAACTAAGTGCAGACTACATGAATTTAATGAATCAATTTTTTTTCTTAAGCTTGAAAATGACTTGCAAGAGGAAATAACATCAATGGAGGGAAAAATATCAATAATGCACTCATTTAAGGATAATGTGCATTTATATAATGAAATGTTAGAGTATGTGTCTGCCTATGAATGAAGATATGGAGTTAACTAACAGGCAGAAACTAGAGATATCAATGATTTTAAAGCAGGGAACATTTTTTCCTGTCTTAAAACATTAGATAGTGTGAATAAGCCAACTCCTAAAGGCTCAATGTATGCCCTTGATAATATCACCTTGTTAGACCCTGCTAATAATGATGATATAAATTGACAGGCTATACAAAATGTAGATCAAGTGCCTCCCCCTCAAATAATCTCAATGAATCCAACCACTATACTTCCAGTTAACATTGCAGTAGCATCATCTACACTAGGAACCATGGTGGGTGTGAATCTGGCTAAGGATTTTTAGCAACCATAGATTTTGACGCAATACAATTTACCAGGAAGGGTAGAAATGCACAGTTGCAACACCTTCAGGGTTTGACCACAAAGAATAGGTAGAGGAGGAAAACAATAGCGGCATATGTACTGTCACTCTCTTCATCAGGCACAGTGAATGAACAAGCGGTGGTTAACCTATCTAGTTCAAGTTGACTTCAATGGATTATGCATTACTCAATAAAGGCCTTCAGTTCATTCTCTCCAACACAGATACTATAGTGGAAGCACTGACTGATCTAAACTTATTTACTAGAAATCTAAATTTGAAGTTGATATTTAAAGATTCTTCAACTGCGGCTCAGGTATGTAAAAAGTCTAGTAAGTTTGCCCCAGTCAGTTCCCCAGTGGTTACTGCTTTCCATAATACTTGTTAACAGTAGCTCCGCAATTGGTATGAGAATCATAGAACACTTAGACTGTATAACTTAGCACAGAAAATGCACAATGCTCTAATGAAACTACAGAAAAATGTAGATGTTGTTATTAAACAAGCAAACAAAGGTGGAGACAGTTATTATGGACAAAATATATTACTTATCTTTCATGAATGACTTTTTAAATAATGAAGAGACTTTTGCTAAAATTGACAGAGTTGGTCTGTTAAATGTTATACGCAAAGTTAATATGTTAGTGTATGACCTACAGTTGTCTGATGATATTTCTCTTGAACTTTTTAATTATTTTAATGTGCCTTTTCCAGTGACTCCAATATTATATGGATTACCTAAGATCCATAAAGACCTGAGATATTCACCCATGAGATCCATAGTGTCAGGCAAGTGGTGAATAACTGACCCTATCTCCCTGTACCTAGACCATGTCTTAAACCCATTTCTTAATAGGGTTAAAAACTATATTTGTGTCACAGGGGATGTTTTACATAACTTATATGAATGGTAAGATTTAAAACAAGTTACTGATTTTATCTTTGTAGCCCTCGTTATCATCGCGTTATTCACTGTGATTCAGAATAGCTAAAGAGTTGGGGCAGTACATGAGTTTTTGTGCTCTAACACTGGCCCTGTCCAGAAGAGAAATTGAAACATTGTGTGAGCTGCCTGGTATTGTTTTAGCAAGCAGTGGATTTATGTTTTAGGACCAAGTGTACCATCAAGTGTCTGTCTTTTCGATGGGTACGTCCGTCTACAATACATATGCCAACATAGACTTAAATCAGTGTGAACTTGAGTATATCTTTAGTCCTTCATCCAGATTTGCATCTATGATTTCTTTTTTCAACCTCTTCATGGATGATATCTTCTTTGCATGGAAAGGAAGTCAGCAAGAACTCAATGAGTTTGTTAACTGCTTAGATGGTGCCACAAGCTTTTTAATGTATAAGCTGCATTTCTATGAGGATGGAATCTGTTTTTAGATGTTAAAATAGGAAAACAAGGGAATGATTTATGTGTTAGTATACACAAGAAAGAGGTACAAGCTAATAAATATCTCTATAGGAGTAGTATGCATGCAGGACATGTTTTTAAGGGCATTGTGAAAAGCCAGTTATTAAGGGTTAGTCGACTGAATACAAATCCTGAAGTCTGCAATGAGCAAACGGAAAGCATGTTGCAAGATTTTAAGGTCAGACGTTATGACAGTAAATTTTTAGATTGGCTTACACATCAGGTTGTAAATAAAAGGGAAGGGGTGTCTCAACCTTAGTTTAAGAAAATTGAACATCAAGACAATAGTGTGGATTCAGTGCAGGGGCAGCACAATGTATGGTAAGTTACTACCTTTAATAGAAAAACAAAAGAAGTTAGGAAGGTCAAATCGAGAAACTGGGGAATTTTGCAAGTACTGCCAGAATTAAAACAGTATATTGGGGAGAAACCTTACTTTGGCATATAGAAATTGTCGAAATCTAAAACAGTATCTTGGTTACAAAGATGTGAATGGTGGGGACAGACAGGAGATAAGTAACTGATCTGGTATATTTCCATGCTACAACTGTTCCTATTGTTAACTTATACAGAGTGGCAATGAATTTGTGCACCCTACTACAAATAGAAAGTATGTTTCGAGATGCTTTGCAACTTGCAGTACTAATAATATAGTTTAGCTACCTGCATGACATGTTCTGTGCCCTATGTAGGTAAGAATGGTAGGAAGCTCAAAGAATGGATAACTAAGCATCGGTCTGACACAAGAAGAAAAGTGAATTCTCTAGTGATTCCCTAGCCAAATATTTGATGGAATTTGGCAATAACCATGTATTTAATTTCAGAGCTACTGGTACTGCTGTAAATAATTTAAGAAGTGAGGGTATTAATAACAAGTCACAAGTAAATGAATACAATTGAATACTTTGTTTACAAGCTGATCAAAAACAGGTTTAAATTCTGTCATTAATGTTAAACCAATCTTAAAGTGGAAACAATTGTGTTTTAAATGAAGTGGTTGTGAAAGATTTTAGTAATAGTTATATTGTCTAAGAATTTTTTGCTTTATTATGTGCCTTTAAATTCTCTAATATTTATTAATTAGTTGTGAGATCTCATTGAGAAGCTGTGTCTTGTGACCAGTTTTGAATGGTGTATTTAATTTACTGATTATTTTTACTTGTTATCTTAACACTGATGAAGGATTTTAACCAGAAAACTTTGTTGGAATAAAATTTGGTGGCATTTCAGCGTATGTTGCTTTCTTTTCTGGCATTATGTCATACAGTCCAGAAAGGAACAAGGCCACAATACCTTGTAAGCCTGTGGATTCTCTGATCTGCCTCCCTTATGGAAGTCCTTATCATCTTGTCAAGGACAAAGTTCTTGATGTGAAATTCTATATGAGAGATAGGATCCACTTATCTCCATGCAAGAAGAATTCCATGAGTAGTATGTTTTTACCCTTGAATGCTCCGATGGCTTATTAAATCCAACATGGTTAGGTAGCCGCTCTGAGAATGATGGGCTGGGCACAAGGCAGGAGGTACCTCCTATGAATCTCCTAAACTGAGAGTTGTAGCACCATGTAGAAGTTTGGAAGACATCTCATCCTCCATCTGCTGTTAAACTAGGAGTGCTGTGGCCTATGAAAGAGGAAGCCCAGGAGAGTGCCCCCCATCCCCCAGAATCTCAACAGCCATAGCAAGAGATTGGCCCTTGCTCAGAAGTTGAGATGATAGGGGATCTGGCAATAGCAAGTTTGGGGGGGGGGTTCAAAAAAGGATAGTTGTCTTTCAGGGAGTTACAATAAATGAATAATTCCACAGAATCTTTAAAATTGCTTCACTCATCCACCACACTGTTACTGATAATATTTCCTTACTATACATAAAATTATCTACTGATTTTAAAAACAGAAGTCAAACACTTGCAGCAAAGACAACTTTGGTAACTCATATCTTCATGCCTGACTTCTGACAGATTTTTTTAATAATATAGAAGAACTTCAAGACATAGCTATGGTAGGGTAAAATGAATGCCTGACCTTGGTACAAGCTATCAGGGTAATGAGTGACAGTTGCCAATGATGAAAAAAGTAAAGCAGCACCATTGATAAATAAATGCTGATGCTTCATTTATGGCTTAGCTGGCTCAGCTTAAGCACAGAAATACTTAATGCAAGGTGAGTTTGTGCAAGTAACTGCAAGAAGTTGTTTGTTGCAGTTTTAGCAAGCAGTTGCTACAGTTGGAGATAAGAAGAACCATTTTTTTATTATCAGCTTTGAGAAGTCCCTTTTTTCTGCTCAACTTAAAGTTGAGGGGGTACCAGTCTGGGGATCTGAATAGGATGCTAGATGAACTAGCTAAATTTACAGAAGAACAAGAGGAGGTTTTGTAGCTAGAGTTTCCTTGATGATGTTTTGAAAACTATTTCACAGGAGGTAATAAATGGTGGATGTTCAGGTAATAGAGTTATCCTACATATGTTTTAAGGAATTTACCAATGAAATAGAGCAGATTAAAGCAATTTTGATACTACAGTGCAAAGGGTATAACCCAATAGCAGTGAATATATATATGGGTCTACTTTGATTCATTGAAAACTCATTTCACTGAATTTCAATTCACCATCAAAAAATCGCTGAAAGCTCAAATCACTGAAAACTCATTTCACTGAATCACATTTCACTGAATGTAAGTACTGTTGTCAAATAAAATGGATATGCCATTTTTCCCACTGTAGTGTGATCCAAGAGTTAGTATATATAGTTAAGGGTGTGTGGGTGGCACAGCCCCCCACATTGGGGGTGTGGGAGGCATAGCTCCCAACTTACTTAGATGTTGTATTTATGAGTCTCTTTTCACTGAACGCTAACAATATAAAACCAAAAGTAGGTAGGGGCGGTGCCCCCAATACACCGCTAACTATATATATTAACTCTGGGATTGTTCTACAGTGGGGAAATGGCATATATGTTTTATTTGCACAACAGTATTTACATTCAGTGAAATGTGATTCAGTGAAATGAGTTTTCAGTGATTTGGTGTGAGTGTTTTGAAATTCAGTGAAATAAATTTTCAGTGAATCAAAGTAGACATATATATATATATATATATATATATATATATATATATATATGAATAAACAGGCATAATATACTATAGAATGATTTAACTAACAGTGTCAGTAATGGGCCCTATTTTGTTAAAAAATTAATAATCTAAAAAATTATGTTAGAGAACCAGTATGCGGGTTTTGAACAGCATATGTTGAATGGACCAAACAAAATGTAAATCTGGGGCTTGCAGTCAATGCAGGTATAGTACTTACTTTACAAAATCATCATACAGTTTTTGCTGAAAAAGGCCCTTTTAATTGTTTAACCAAATCTGGTATTTATGTTGCTATTTGTACATGATGTGTGTGTTTGTATGTGTGGAACTTTTTATAAAACACTAAAATTTATGAGGGTCATTATGTGATTTAAATGTATTACATAGGCAGGCCATAGTCTGTGATTATTTAAATAAATGTATTTTCTGTTTTGGCTCATGAGCACTTTAAATTATGAGGTGACAATTTTGAGTCTTTGTTAGAAGAAAGAGAATTATAGCTGCAGATAAAACAAATCACTGGCATATATCTAGGTTTCATGATCAAATTAGTGTACAAAGTATTTTTAAACTGTTCTCACTGAGCTTGTGTATGTGAATACGTGAGAACTGTATGTAAATATCTTTTTGTTATGTGGCGGAATCATGAATTTACTCGTATTGTTCTGTAATAATTATTCTGATAAGTCCAGTGTTGAGGTGCTTTTTGGACAGAAGAACTAAAGAAATTGTTTTAAAACCCATATAGTTACTGGTTCTTTGTACCATTTGGTGATTTTTTTTTTTTTTTGTCATTGCCTATAATACTGCTATATTTTCAATTGGTTTTACTTATTTATTCTATTTCTCAGAATCTGCATATGCTATGGATGAATCAGATAGATCACCCACTTTCTGTGCACAGAGTTTCAGGTTGTGTGTGAAATTTGCTGATAAGTCATGGAGGAGCAGCAGAAAATGCAAGTGACTCCTCCTTGAATTTGTCTGAGAACTCGTTGACTCCTGGTACAGAACCTATTTACTCTAAACACTTACCTTGTTAAAGCATGGACTATGTTAAGGAGCACTCTGAAGCTCCTTCTCATTATGTGACTCTCTTGTAGCTGCTAATATTACAACTTTAATAGGTTTGAAAAAACTGCTTTGAAAGATGGGTCTCATTTCAGATGTGCTGTATTTTGAGGAATTGACTTGGCAGAAATTGATTCCCAAAGGTCACTGGATTGAAAACATATCAGAATAATATATAAGTCCAAATGACCATTTGTTTGCTGAGCTGGCTAAATTATTTAATGAGATGGACTTAGAGTTAATGAAAGGAGATTGGAGTCATTTAAGAAATAAGTTGCAAACTATGTGATGATATTATTGAAACATAAAGTGCTTCTTTTTTCAAATATAGAGTAGGTGCTGTTTCTACAAAACAGAGATACATGGTGCTACAGTCAAGCAGTGGAAAGAGAAGAAATTATTCAGGTACAGAGGTGCCTATGGTAACAATGCAGCATATTCCTAAAAATGCACCAAGTGGAAGACAACATAATATTCACTCTGGAAAAATGTAATCAGATCTCCAGAAATCAACAAGAATTAAAATTGGGTGTTTCAGCTCCCCAAGCATATTCTTAAAAATGCACCAAGTTGAAGACAACATATTATTCACTCAGGAAAAATGTAATCAGATCTCCAGAAATCAACAAGAAGAAAAAATGGGTGTTTCAGCTCCCCAGTGACTCAGATGAAACAACCCAGGTTTTCATAAAGACTGGCTACAAACATGCTAATGAGTCTTCTAACAGGTTTTGTACTGAATATCTATTTAACTGTGACATAAGTAACTTCTGTTCCTAAAAGAATTGGATAACTATTCAGTTGTACCAGGAGGAGAAGTTACATATGCCATCCAAGATGGAGAATAAGATCTTTTCAAAACAGACTAAAACAGCATAAAACTGAAGGTGGCAGAATGCCCAGTGCCATTAAATTCAGCCTTTGAACATTACGTTTCCAGGTTATGATTTAACAGACATGACATTTTCTGAAGATCCTTTACATTTATTGCCAATAATATTTTTGCTTTCTCCAGCAGTTGGAAATAATACAGTAAAATATCTTACTAAATTACAACTGTTTGAGCACTAAATTAAAAATATATACTTTAAGTTTTGTTCATAGTAAATTTTTTTGGATAGATAGCTACTGATATAAAAAAGTTTTATCACTCCAATCTTAATCAGCATGCAACACACTGTCAGATATATGTGTGCCATTGATATTAGGGACAGCCTTTCAAGACCATCAGCAAACCACTTTTATATTCTTAATGGACAAGAAATTGAAGTAGTTTTTAAGTTGAGGTTTAAGTTTTAAGATTTATGAAAAGTGATGAAGGCAGCAGACTGGTTATTATGGAGCAATAGGCTTATTTGGCTTTCATGAATGAATTGTTACAGAAATAAATGATGCTTAGAAGAATATTGATCAGATACTTTTGGTTATATAATGTCCAAGATGATTTCCACCAACTTATATAATTTTTAAATGGATTATAGAAAATTGGTGGCATTAATCAATATTTGTATGATATGTAAAGATCAGTCAAAAAAACATTTCCCAACAAAGTATTGGCATCTAGATTTAAATCTGAAACTTTGGCCATGCTGATAGATATCAAGTTAAAGTAGATAATAATGTGTGAAATAAAATCCTGCATTAGTCATCAAGGTCATAAGAATCCACTTCTGATAGAGCAGTTTCTGTTATACAACATGCACCTCAAATTAAGTGCTGGTCCAACTAGAATTCCTAAAACTGGATAGTTTAAAGAAGTACTCTCCATGGGAGTATCACAGCAACCCTCTATCCAGGAGGAATAACATATGCATTTAGTTTGAAAAGCTGGTATTTATTTATTTATTTATTCATTCTCTGGTGGACATGAGTCCTTGTTATTAACAACTTAATTAGACTATATAGGATTTTTCCTTCTTATAAGTGTTTTCTTGGGAAGAAGGAGTTAACAAAGTTGCAAGGGGTTGGGCAGATGCCATTGCTGCATTGGTTGTTAGAAATGCATCTCATGTGAATATAAATGAGGGTGGACCAATGATTCGAATCCCTCTTTAGCCTCTCCTTCGCAGATTACATAAGATTAATTTACCTGGTTGGTTTAAAGCTTAAGATTTTAAAATGACAGATCAACGCAAGGATTGTTGTTCATTCCACTATATAAAACTAAGATGACAGATAATAATTAGAGTTACAGACCGAATTTAAAATAAAAAGGTGGAATTAAAAACATTTAAAAAAACATTTAGAATAATAAAAACAAAACATTTGGATAACACTTTGTAAAGGCTGCTTCATCAGATACACAGAAGAGGAGCCTCTTTTATTCTGTTTGATAAAGTGTTATCTTTAGCTTTGTACAAGTCTGATTCATGCTTTTAATTATTTCCTTGATCTTTCTTCATCTCTATAAATTATGCCTAATTATATTGCTAGGTAATTTGGTTTACTGTTCAGCTACAATACTTATAATTTCCATATCCATTTCATCTCAAAAGAAGTCTAGCATCCAAAACCAACCTGTAGTATATTTGTTTGTCTCAGCGCGTGTTTTGTTCCAACAATTTAGCCAGATACCTCTTTTATTTTGGTTATAGTTCAATAGTTTTAAAAGTAAGAGTAACCTTTTTACAGGGTTTTTTTATATTTAATGGTTTCTGCTCCATTCATTACCAAAGCTTTGTTATGCCAGAAAATAATAACCTCATACTTTTAAATTATTATTGTTATTTATTTATAATTAACCAGTTGTTTTCCTGTTGGGGTTGTTATTAACTCAGATCTTTTTGCTAAAAATAAACTCGTGTTTTTCATTCTGCTTATATTTTACCTGTATATGTAATTGTTTGCCATACCCACTTTTAAGAGGCTCATTCCATATAAAAGTCCATTACCAATAAAATGCAATGAACAAATATAGCGGGGTAAAAGCATAAAATAAAATGTCTTAACATTTACACAGGGCAATGCAGCAGAAACTGTAGCAAAAATGATAAATAGAAACCCAGAATGGTATAAAACCTATAACTCCAGATTTCTTGTTGTAAGGATCACCATGGAGATTACTTCTTTGTTCTATCCAGTTTTAGGAAGATTAGAGAGTCATGGGATTTTATAACAAAATTAAATAATGTCAAAGTGGCTTGATCTAAAACATGCGTTAGCTACTATAGATATAAAATCATTATACACCTACACATATAGTTTGATTTAATGATGCTAGCTTGGAGAATAGCACCGAAGGCTTTTCTCCAAGCTAGCATCATTAGTGCTATTCTCCAAGCTAACATTATTAAATCAAACTATATGTGTGGATAGCAAGCTGGCTACAATACAGAATCCATAAAGTGTAAACTCAGGTACCTCATCAGAAAGTATG
Organism: Protopterus annectens; assembly: GCF_019279795.1. Classification (NCBI taxonomy): domain Eukaryota; kingdom Metazoa; phylum Chordata; order Ceratodontiformes; family Protopteridae; genus Protopterus; species Protopterus annectens. The sequence goes on along the minus strand of NC_056727.1, from coordinate 377,519,477 downwards.
AAAGTAACCAGCTGTGTGTCTCAGGGCTGTCTGCTTGGACCTCTCTTTTTTGACAGTACAGATCTCCAAGCAGAGCGGTAAGATCGCTGGCTACATTTCCAGATGATTGCTACCTAGTGGGCATTGTAAGTCACCATCTGACACTCAAACTTTCCAGAATGAACTCTTCCTTAGTAAACTTATGGTATACTTAAAATGAGCTCAATCCATATTCTAAAAACATTAGTATCATTACTTTTGATGGATTACCCCTCCCCTCACCATACTGTACAATCAACATATCAGTAAAACATGAAAATGTAATCAGGGACCTATATTGACAATTCCATCCCTTTTGGCTATCCTATGACAATAGTGGCTAAGAAATCCTTTATTTAGCTCAGGTAATTGCCAAAGGAATATCATCAAAGTCTAGAGAGGTATTCATTCCTTTATACTCAGCATTGATCAGAGCAATTATCAAGTGCAGTGCCCCTTTTGGGATATATCTCCCTAAACATATCAATCAGTTAGAAAGACCTCACATGTTCTTAACCAAAAGCAGCACATCCCTAGTGTCCTTGTGTTATCAAAATAGGCTGGAAGCTGCATAAGCTTATTCAGTGTCAGTGTCTTACAGATGTTAGAGGAACTATTTCTGTCTTGCTTCTTATGTCATTATAGACCTGGTTGTCCTGGGCCTTTTGTGCTTCCATAAGTCCGATGGCTTCACAAATACTAGAAACAGTGATCCAAATCTTCTCCAACAAATAAGCAAGACATGATGAAGGGACATATTTATAAGTCAGTTGTTCTCTAACCTCTGCAGTAAACTTTCCCTGCATGTTAAGCAATGTGACTCACTTTCTTCCTTTAAATATCACCTAGATTACTGGATTTCATAGACTGAAAGACTGGAAATGCATAAATGGTTATAAGATTCATCAGGTTTAGAATATCTTTCAGTCTATGAATCTACGGGATGGTACAGTGTAACAGAAATAATAGAAAAAATATTGAAACATACTGCAATATGTATAACATATGACATTAACAATTTAACTGTAAAAATATATCAGAACAAAATAGCAAGCGGTACTTGGGAATGCTGCTTTATCTACCGCTCTTGGCAATGAATTGCTTTTGTTAATAAATACTGACTAATTAAAATATATTTAGAGAACCAGGATGGGGATATTATCCAGCACATATCAACTAGTCCAAAGAGAAGGTATAAATGTGGAATTGTTGACAATGCAGGTTTATTTTTGAGGTTCATTTTATTTACTTAACAAAAAATCAGGATACTGCATAACTAAATGTTTAAGCATATTTGTGGTTCTTCTAGCTATTTGCACATAATGTTCCAGTTTCTATATGGGAAAATGGTAAGACAATCAAGTAACAGAATTTATGAGCATTGTTATGACATTAGATCAAAGGACAATGTAAATGTATTTTGCTGGAAGTTTGTTATTTCTCTGTTTCAGATTCTACACAAGAATTTATGGTGTGACTGTCTGTTAGAAAAAATAATTATTTCTGGCAGCTAAAACTGTATCATGGTCTTAATGATCACATTAGCATATACAGTATTTTAAAACAGTATTCAGTCTTTCTACTTGACTGTGGTGCTTCCCTTGTGCCTTATCTTTTTTTATATATATATATATATATATATATATATATATATATATATATATATATATATTTGGGATGCGGACACATGCTCAACTAGCATATGTCCAAATCACAAAACATCGAACACACATACAAGAAAGCGCTTAACATCGACAAGCGCTTCCATGTATGTGTGCCTGTTTCGTAGATCAGACTACAGTGCGGGTAAGAGAAAATTCCCTTTTCCCCACTGTAGTGCAATCTCAGAGTGAGAATAATAAAGTAAGGGGTGTGTGGGGAGTGCAGGGGGGCAAGGCCCCCCTGCAGAAACGTAGATTTTTTTTTTGAACTACACATATACAGAAGTGCTTTTCAATGTTAAGCGCTTTCATGTATGTGTGTTTAATGTTTTGTGATTCGGACATATGGTAGTCGAACATGTGTCCTAGACCCATATATATATATATATATATATATATATATATATATATATATATATATATATGTGTGTGTGTGTGTGTGTGTATATGTGGGATATCCATTTATCCATTTTGCAAATTGAAAGGACCTCATCCTACCTTGCTATTTGTGCTTGTGCAAGCTTTTAAGACATATATATATATATATATATATATATATATATATATATATATATATATATATATATATATATATATATTTTTTTTTTAGTGTGTGTGTGTGTGTGTGTGTGGGGGGGGGATATCCATTCGGCAACTTGAAGGGACCTTATCCTACCTTGCTATTGATCTGGCTGATCCTTTCCTATTGGTGGAGGTCCCTCATGGCATGGCTCTCCCAGTCGCTGTGCATAGAATGTTTCTTTACCCAAGGGACAGATGCTGTTTAGGACATGCCAAAAACCTACTGCTTCCTACTAATCATGATAAGACCTTTAAGATTAGACTGTAACAAAGGGGTCTTGACAAGAGCTGAGATGTATTATATTGTAACCATTAGTTGTGCCTCTGTCCAGTAGGAACTGCTGTACAGGATATTATTTTTATCTGCCACTCTGTACCTCAATTATTTTTAAAGCTCTCTCGTTCTATTTATATATATATATATATATATATATATATATATATATATATATATATATCACGCTTTGACTTTCAACAATATTAATAATATTTCTCATATATATATATGTGTATATAATACAATATTATACAATATTTTAATACAATATTATACAATGACTGGCCATTAACATTCAATAAGAAACAGTCTGGTTGGTCTGCCCAACCAGCATGCCTGTTGTAAATCAAGAATATACTAACGATAAAAGTCCAGTTGCTAAAGTATCATTGAGTGGCCAAATTTTTTTTTCGATTATGTTCTACACACGTAGTAGTCTGAATGAAAGAAACTCTGGAACTAAAATGCACTTTATCATTTAGTGATGTAATTCCTCATCAAATTTGCCTTTTTAGACAAATCACTGAGGAACAAAATCACTAAATAATGACAATAATAATAATAATAATAATAATAATAATAATAATAATAATAGGATTCAAAGATGGCTGCCGTTCTGTGAACACTGCTGAACTGCAGCTCTCCATTTAACCTGAGGAAATCAAAACCCTGAGTGGATACTACAAAGTTTTCAACATCAAAACTTCAATAAACTAACTCTAACTACACTTATTTATCCTGGATTGAGAAGAAAAAACGGAAAAAAGGAATATATTTCATTGGATTACAACAGATTAGCTAGCTCTCCAGAGATGAATACACAAAGGAACCGTGTGCTTTTTTATATTGCAACTTTTTATGTTCCAATAAGATGTCAAAAGAAGACAAAAGCATGGATATAACTACGACTAAAACAAAATTATCAGAATTGCAATCACCAGAAAAAGATGTGACTACTAAACGACAAAAAATTACTAAAGCACAGGAACAACAGAAACTAGGGACTAAAACTAAAGCTGATCAAGCTTTAAATATGGAGGATATCAAAACTGCACTTCTGCCTATACAAGAAGCTTTAAAAGAACTGACTTGTCAAATACAATCATTTGGAATTTCATGTACTCAGTTGCTGGAAAGAATGGATAAGATGGAGGCTCGAATTTCTGATACTGAGGACAAATTAGTTTTACTGGAAAAAAAAAACTAATCTGCATGATGTGGATATACAGGCTATACAACATAAGCTTACAGACCTAGAAGCAAGATCCAGGAGAAACAATATCATTGTCAGAGGGATTCCTGAATCCATTCAGTATAATGAACTGAGTCCATCCATACTACAAATATTTGCAGTGCTTTTAAATGATTCCTATACTGTGAAACAAATCATCATGGAAAGAGCACACAGAGCTTTGAGAGAGGTACAAGCATCTAATTTTCCTAGACCTGTGTATGTTAAACTGCTTAATTATCAAGATGTAAATAGAATACTTATTACTGCAAAACAAGGTGGAGGCTATATTATGTGGAAAAACAATAAAATATCTCTGACACAGGATCTACCTATACAGATCAGACAGGCTAGACAGTCTCTGTCTCCTTACTGCAAATTTCTTATTGACAAACAAATGAAGTTTCAAATGAAATATCCTAATATGCTTATATTCACTGTGGATGGGGCTAAACATTCTGTTTCCACCAAAAATGAGGCAAGAAATCTGTTTCTTAAAATTTTCAAGACTTTACCTGCATCAGAGACTTGAATTGAACTTTTTCTGGGACTGGAGTATTGCTATGTTTACTGTGCTTCGAGGACTGGGTAATCTTTTGTTTGCATTTGTGAAGCTTAGGCCTATTCCTGAGCAATAAAACTGTTTGCTTTTCCTTATCTTGATCTCCTGCACTTGTTTCCTAACATTTTATGGCTTCTACGAACTGTTTTCAATGAGGAGGAAGACAGGAAGTGCTTAAAATGCTGTTGAGGGTATAGATTTCGTTGTGGCACTTCCGGGAGTCCGTCTGCAAAAGTGGTCCCAAGTCACAAACATTTTACAGGACTTCCTGGTTTGGAAAACTGAAGAGAACTGTTTTAAACACTCTCTTGCTTATTTAACATTAAATAACACTGTTCTATAGTAATTTAAGCACATAGGAACTTGTTAGGAACTTCATTTATTAACTTTTAGTCAACATTTTGTAGTTATATTATTTAGAGAGGGTGCAGGGATTTAGCAATGTTTATTTAACCTGTCAGCATAGTTTTTAATGTTTTGTGTTATTTTCATTATTTTATTTAGTTAGAAGCTTGCTTTATTATGAAACTAGTAGAAGGTGAATGTATAACAAAGGATATTAATAAATTTGCTGTCTATTTGCTTTAATATAGGGTTATATATTAGTATGTATTTTTTTTCTCTTCTCTCTTTTAATGCATGTGGTTTATGTATCGATAGCTAATCCAACTGAAAGTGCATTATTATAGTGAAAGTGCATTATTATAACCTACTGAAAATGCATTATTTTTTTTACTTTATTCTTTTTACATGTACTACTGTTACATTTTTAATTTGATTTGTTTAAATAGTAATTAACCAAAGAGATGCAGTTTATGGCAGTGTTTGTTAGGGAATGTTTAGTTTAGGCTTTGTCGTAGTGAAGTTAGATTTTATAGGTCTTAATTGTGATACATGTGTGAAATTTTACATTGTGGTGTTTTTATATTTGTTGTTTCTTTTAAACCCTTTGTCATTTTATATTATACAGGACCTATTCATCTCCTGGTCCGGGGTTAGAGTGGGTATGCACTGGATGAGGACGGGATATAAGGATTGCTTCCAGATTATGTATGGTTTTGAATTTACTGTTTTTTTGTTTTTTCCATGCTCTCTCTCCAAAACTTTCATCTTACAGTGAATCTTTGAAATGTGGAAAGTAGATTCATGGAACGTTAAAGAGCTCCAGAACTTGAAGAAGAGGAAACTGGTGTTACATGTATTGTTGCAGGCTAAGGCGTGGTTTATCCTACTCCAAGAAATGCATTTAATGAATGATCAATGGGGTGATGTTAAAAAAAAGAAATAGATTAGAAAAGTAGTAGTATCTGAAGGTAAGTCAAATAGTGCTGGGGTAGCCATAATTATTAAAGATCAATACAAGGAAAAGATATTAGATTCTAATACAGATAAAAATGGACGGTGGTGCTATGTTATTCTTTCGTCTACCTTATTTGATAAACCTATTTTACTTTTAAATATATATGCTCCCTGTAATGACCAACAACTATTTATAGCATCACTATATTCAATTTTAACACAATTTGATAGATGTTATGTAATTGTTGGAGGTGATTGGAATACCTACCAGAATCCGAAGTTGGATAGATCTTGTCCACAAAGAGCATTTAACAAGCATGCTCTATTAGCACTGAATGATCTTAAAGAAGACTTTCAATTATATGATCCATTTCATTATCTGAATAACGATAATAGTACAAGCAATTTTACCTTTTATTCCCCATGTCATAAAATGTGGTCCAGAATTGATTTCTTCCTGATTTCAAGAGTATTGATCAATCTAGAACCTACAGTTATGGTACATGCCCATTATATATCAGACCATTCTAAAATTTCGTTGAGTTTTACTAAGGGGGTAAAAGATACTTTGAGACAAAGAGGTTATAACTGGTCTCTTAATCCAAATCTATTGAATAAGGAGGATATAATACTGGAAATTACAAAGTACCTGAAAGACTTATTGATTGGTTTAGAGAAACAACAATTTGCCCCAGATATTGAATGGGCAACAGTTAAAGCTCAAATAAGAGGGACACTTTTGCAAAAAGCATCTTATTATAAAAAGATATTAAACAAAGGTATTCAAACTTTAGAAATAAAAATTAAATTACTTGATCAAGAACTGATTAGAGATTTTAATGAGCAAACAGAGCAGGAACTGATTAAATGTCAAAAGGATCTCTTTTTACTTCAGAATAGTAGATTAACATTTCAAGAGTACAAGATGTTAGTGAGGTATGCCAGTCATGTTCAAACACCATCGAGAGCGTTAGCTAGGATCATTAATCAAACAAAACCAATCATGCAGATTTCAGAAATACAATTTAATAATAAAATATATTCTAATACTGAGGAGGTTCTTAATATCTTTGAGAAAATATACACTAATATTTATGCTGGACAAAAGAATATGACCCCTAACAGGAATTATGAACAATTTCTACAGTCAATTAAGTTTCCAACAATAGGAGAGGACATTCAAAATGACTTGGTTAAACCGATATCTGAAGAAGAAATAGTATATGTAATTCTGCATATGAAATCACATAAATCACCAGGTCCTGATGGCTTGACAGTGGAATTTTATAAAAAATTTGCAGATATTTTCGGTAAGATACTTTCAGTTGTGTTTAACTACATAATTAGGAATAAAATTAATGATCCACACCTTAACGCCTCAAAAACTATTTTTATACATAAAGCCAATTCAGATCCTCAAAATCCGGATAATTATAGACCGATATCATTAATAAATGTAGACATGAAAATTCTAACCTCTATTATAGCATCTAGACTGAAGAGAATCATGACTCATATAATTTCTAAAGAACAGACTGGTTTTATGGCAGGTAGACAAACCAGTGATAATACACTCACACTACATACTATGTTAGAGCATGCTAAGCAAAATAATTTAAATATTTATGCCCTTATAATTGATGCCCAGAAAGCCTTTGATAGGTTTGATACAAATTTCTTGTTTGATCTTTTACTGTATTTTAATATATCACATGAGTTTGTCCAAATGTTACAAATATTATATAGTAATCCCTATACTACATTGTATATTAATAAAAACTTCTCTAAAAGAATACAGATTAAGACTGGAACACGCTAGGGTTGCCCTTTGTCCCCTTTATTATTTAATATCTATCTTGAACCATTGTTTTTATATGTTAAACAAAATGTTTATCATAATGTCCCAATAATTTATGGAACTAAAATATTAATGGCAGCTTTTGCTGACGATCTTAGCATTTATTATGCATCTCCATTATCAGATACTGAAAAATTATTGAAGGCTGTTAATGAGTTCTCAAAAGTGTCTAATTATAAAATTAACTTGAAAAAAAAACAATATCTTCCCTTTAAAGACACCTAAACCCTTTTCGTTATTGCCCTTAGTGGGACAGGTATCATTTAAAGAAAATATTAAATATCTAGGTATTGAGTTCTCTACTGATAATAAAGACTTTTATAATAATAATATTAAAGCAATCTGGGAACAAATAATTTCTGATTTTGGGAGATGGAAAAATTTACGACTGCCAATATTAGCAAAAGTTTCAATTATCAAAATGAACATATTACCACGATTACTGTATATTTTTAGGTCAGCCAATTTATTACTTTTGAAGTCGTTTTTTAAACGGATTCATAAAGAATTAGCTAAATTCATTTGGAAACCAAAGAAAACCAGGATATCTTATGATAAATTAATGACCCCAAAAAATAGAGGAGGACTGGAATTACCTAATTTTGAAATGTATTATTTAATTGTAAATTCTAATAGAATTTTAAGAATTGCCAATTATGATATAAATAATACTAAGTGGACACCACCTTGGGTAGTTCTGAATTATAAATATATTCTAAAGTTAAATATCAGTCCTAAAGCAATACTTTTTTTAGGTAAGGATACATTGAAATTCTATGGGATTATTGAACACATCAAAACGAACATACTCTCTTTACATAATTTATTTCATTTCTTAGATTTGGTTCAACATATGATGGTTTTTCAACCCTTTCATAAGAATCCTAATTTAAAATTGAATAATCAACTAATTGATCTCAACAAGTTTCCATTGATAGTTAATCTAACTTTGATTGATATATATAAACATCTTGACAGTTCGGCCAACCAAATTAGACAAGAACTTAACTTACCAAAAAATTATCTGGTTATTCTGAGGCAAATTAGAGAACTCACTATAAGCTATTTTAAAAGTTTTAAACCGGAAGAAGAGGCTATTAATAGATGCTCTTTGTTGTGGCAAGCTCTCCAACAGGATCTTAAATATATCATGACAGCAAATCAATTAATTAAAGAATTTCAATTTCATGATAAAATTTTGTTATCAAACTACTGGGAAGAGAAAATCTTACTGACAGATGGAAGTAATATGTTAAAAGCCATTGACTTGACCATCAAATCTACTTCTCTTCAAAAATTAATATATACCCAGTTGATGATTTGGAACAATGCATATTATACACGTCTTACCCTGCATAAATGTAATCCCAAAAATTCACCAACTTGTCCATACTGTAAGAATCAACCAGCTGATCTTCTTCATATGTTCTGGAGTTGTAAATGTATTTTCAAACTTTGGAATTCCCTTAAGATCCAACTTCAAAAGGTGGGTTACCAGAGTACAACGTTATCATGGAAATTTATGATTCTGCATATTCCCCCGAGAGAGATCCCTAAATCACAAATTATTATATATATTAATATTTTTCTATTAATGAAGCTTTATATAGCTTCATATTGGTTAGACCAATCTAAAACTTCATGGCAGAACTTTAGAGTTCTAGTGACAAAACATATATTGGCTCATAAATTACTATTAAACCCACAAAATAAAAATGTTAATAATCCAAAAATTTGGGAACAGATTTTTAATATTATACTAGCATAGTATTTTCAACTTGGAAATATTAATAATTATTTATGTGTGTGGAGAGAATTTAGTAATAAGTCTATTAATTGCATTTATTCTTATGCTTTTTTATATTTAACTGTATTACATGGAAGCAGTCTTGTAAATATTGTATATAGAGTGTGGTTATTAGTGATATCAGTTAATGCGTGATTTGTGAATATATGTTATTTTTGTTCTTATTTGTGTTTGAAAATAATATAACAATAAAGATTTATTATGGAAAAAAAAATAATAATAATAATGAAAATTTCAGTTTCAGACTGTCTTTCCTTCAGACAATGCACATATACTCACATTTTTTTTAAATAAAAGATTGAGAGATACATACAAGACCACAGAAAATACAAGAAAAAACAGTTACATTCTACAAATTAAAACATACCTGATTTTTCTTGTGTTTTTCTGTCTCTCTTCTCCCTATAACCAGTCAGGAGGTTACACTTTTTTTTTCTTTAAAAAAATAGCAATGGAGATCGTCCTTTATCTATTGCTTCCTTGCTAAACCAGTGACATACTGCATAAGCCTGGGAAAGCAAGTCTCATACACATGCACAGTGCATCATTAAAGAACACAATTAGGAAACAATGTGGAAGAACACCATGACGCTGTTATTAACAAACACATACTGACACTCCTACAAACTCTGCTAACCTATGGTGACATTCACCCAAATCCAGGTCTCTTCTCAGCCAGACAAACATCTGACCTGCTGATCCTAAATCTCAACATAAGAAGTATTACCAACAAGCTAACAGACCTACATGCATTCATAGCCCACTACAACCCTGATATATTCGCCATTACAGAGACCTGGCTTAAACCCAGTATGCAAGATGAAGACTTTCTCCCCACAGGGAGATCTGATAGAACAAACAGGAAAGGAGGAGGAGTAGCCATTCTCTTTAAAAACACTCTTAACCTCCAGCTCCTGCATACCACACCACCCACTTTTCAAAATGCTGAAGTCCTGTTTTCTATCCTAGCCACAAGAAACACCAAGAAGATCAGTATAATATGCTGCTACATACCTCCAGACAACAACTCACTCATAATAGAAGACATCCTACACTGGACAAAGGACAATCTACCCAGGAAACAAAACACTCTACACATATCAATCTATATGGGTTCTCTCAACTAAATGAAGAACCAACTAGAATAGATGAGAAAACAAAGAGAGAATCAGTATTGGACTGGACACTAACTAACTATCCCAAACAAAACTATACAGTAGGCTGTCTCCCAGATGACCTAAGTGATCATCTCCTCACCTTCCTACTCCACAAACACTCCAATCACCCCAAACCAGTAGTCTACAAATTCGTACAAGATGACCGTAACCTTACCCCACAATACCTAAATACTGTCCTAAGCCACTGCAACTGGGAACCACTACAGACACTTGGGTTAGACCAGGCAGTAGACTACTTTAATACTACCTTCTCTAACATCCTTAACAGTCTAGCTCCCAGCAGAAAGATCAGAGTTAATGCCAACTAAACACCCTGGCTAAATAGAGATGCCAGAGCCTTACTAAAAGCTAGAGATAAAGCCTGAAAAATCTGGAAAACTGACAAACCCCCTAGCTCCAGGCAATACTATCAACAGCTTAGAAACAAGGTCAAGGCTGAAACCAAAATAAGCAAACAAAACTATTTTCTTAGCGCCCAAAGGAAATATTCAAATCCACAGAAATTCTAGCATGCCATTAACTCCCTACTAAAGTCAGGCAAAACCACTACTCCAGCACCCAGCTCTACTAGCAATACCCTAGACATAGCATCTCAATTTAATAACCATTTTACTAAATCCATCTTAGCCTTGTCCAGTCAAATAACCAAAAACAGTCTACCTCAATCACAACCTACCCTATCCCACATCACCCCTTCTTTCAGCCTATCACCAGTGCCCACCTCAACTATCAAAAAACTCCTCCTAAAACTAAAGCCAACCACATTAGCAGCTGATAACATACCTGCTGCATACCTAAAAATGGCTAGTGACTCCCTGTCATATCATGTCTCCATCCTAATCAACGGCTCCATACTAGAATCCTATATACCCAAACTCTGGAAAGTATCTCACATCATTCTTCTCCATAAAGGAGGTAATTCTTACGAATTCTCCAACTACCGACCTATTGTCATCCTTTGCCCCTTATCCAAAATTCTTGAAAAATGCATCCAATTGCAAGTGATGACATTTCTTAACACACACAATCTACTATCTACAACACAACATGGTTTCCATCCACATCACAGCACTACCACAGCCCTTCTATCCTTCACTAATCATATAAACCTTCACAGGAATGATAACAAATATGTATCAGACATTTTTCTAGACCTCTCAAAAGCATTTGATATGGTCTCCCACTCCATTCTACTAGACTCACTAACATCATTATCCTTCACCTCCTCTACCATAGCCTGGTTTAGAAGCTACCTATCTGACAGGCAACAATCAGTCCAGTGGAAAGGAACTCTGTCTATACAACTTCCAACCACCATAGGAGTCCCACAGGGCTCTTTACTGGGCCCGCTGTTGTTCTCTATTTTCACAAATAACCTCAATAGCTCTATACAACATGCCACACTCATACAATATGCAGATGATTCAACCCTGATCTGCACCGCCTCATCTCCCACTACCCTACATACACTCACTCAAGATACCTTTAACTCAGTAGAAAAATGGATATCAGGTATCCAACTAATTCTGAATCCCAAAAAGACAAAACTGCTAATATTTACCCCTAATAGATAAAAAAAAAAAAACTCTCCTTTACCATAACATATAAAGACGGCACCACCATCTCCCCTTCTAACCACAGCAAACTTCTGGGCATTGAAATAGACAATAATCTTCACTCTGATGTTCACATCTCATATACCATAAAACTAGTACACAAAAAACTAGGGTCCCTATACAGACATAAGTCCTTTCTCTCACAAAAAGTAAGAGTCACTCTTGCACAAAGCCACCTCCTCTCAACTCTATTATATGCAGCAATAGTCTTTACCCAAATCAGACAATGTGACCTAGACAAACTAGAATCATGCTACAATACAATAGCCAAGTTTGCTACTAACTCAACATATAGAACCCATCACTGTGCTGCACTAAAAGAACTAAAATGGCTTGAGCTACCACAGCTACCTAACTATCATCAGCTGGGCACAGCCTACAATATTCTCATATATCCTGAAAAAAACCCTCATTATCCAACCTACTTACTATCTGTACTGCAAACTGGTACCTAAGATCCAGTGAAAAATCTCTCCTCTCCATTACCAAGGCTAATAATAATGCAGGGAAAGTGCTTTACTCCCACACCCTTGCCAGAAACTGGAACTCTCTTCCCCTATCCGTGTCCACTGCCCCCTCCACATCCATATTCAAAAACTCCCTCAAATCACACCTTCTTAGTACCTGGTTATGCCCTTGTATCACATAACCCTACCCATACTACTATTAACTTCCCAAACTCCTCTCTGATCAAGTGTGGATCTCTGATCCCCTGTAGGCTTGGTCATCTGAAAGGGTACTTTTAACCGTAGAATCTTACTTGATATATTTTCTTTTCTTACCAATGTATTACTGACATTGTCTTTTTACCCATGTTCTATATCTTCTTTTACCTGGAGTGTTTTATTAATTTTTTGTTTTATTACTATGCTCAGCATATATGATAAAACCTGTTTTGTGTATTATGCTGGCTGTACTGTAACTGACATTGTCTTTTACCCTGTGTTCTAGATCTTCTTTTACCTGGAGTGTTTTTATTAATTTCTTGTTATATTACTATACTCAGCATACATGATGTAACCTGTTTTGTGTATTATGCTGGATGTACTGTATTTGTATAACTTGATGCTGGAGCTTTTCTACCCGGGCCTCCACTGAAAATGGACCTGGTCCAGTCGGAATTTCCTGCTTAACAAATGCAAAATAAATAAAATAAAATGTTATTTAAGAAAAGTAATTAATTGTTGTCTTAAATAATGTCATTGTATAGTAGCAATAACTGACTTAATCCATGGTATGGTATATTGAAGATTTACCCACAGATGGCTTTGCTTAATCACTTGGGCTTTGACCTTGTGATTAAACCACACCAACCATGGATAAATCTTCAATATAGCACACCCACATTGTTGGATATTGCTATATTATTCTTAACATCGTCCTTACCACCCTGCATTTTCAGGTGTGTAGAGGTGACCTCCATTTAGCAATCAGGATGTCCTTCATAGGAAAAGCTTTTTTTGAAGTCGCAGTCTGGGATCTGTTCCTTCCTTCCTTCTCTTGAGGTGCTTCTAGCTAATTATCCTGTCAGTATCACACGCCTGTCTTATATTAAGCCATGCAAGTCTGAGTAGAAATGGATGGCAGAGTGAAATTCTAAGTATTTCTTTAAAGTTATGTTTTTTTTTTTCATTACTCCAATGTTATATGCACAACTGTGATAATTCTAGAGCTAATATACACTGACAAGTGCTAATCTACAGAGACCTGCATTTATCAAACTAAAATCAATATGCAACTTGGCCTAGTAGCTTTGATGACTCTAGATACTCAGAACAGTTGCATGCCCTTCTGACAGTGACATACTGTTGGGAAGTCTGCTCTATCAATTTCTGATAGAAGTATCTGCTCTTACCATGGTGACTGCATGTAATGGGGAATCACGTATCTATCCTCTGTCAGCTGGGCCTCTATTCCCAGCTCTTTATCCAGTTTCTCTGTAATCAACATGACTCACTCTTCCCTATATTAACAAAACTGTATAACCTCAAGACAAAACACCTGTTTCACTTATGAAGGCAACCCCCCCATCTCTCAGAGACAAGAAATGAGATTGCTGGAAGTCTGACCCGACTTATTCTGCTAGACAACACCATTCCCCCCTTAAAAACCTGTACAAAAAAGCAGTTGTATGTCATAAGAGCCATCATATGAGAAAACAATAATCAAACCTTTTCACTCCCCTAAACATTTCTGGGTGAAGGTCAGTTAACAGGTCATAATACTCCTGCCAATGCTCACTCTCCCTCCGCTTCTTCTCTCTCTCTGTCATCCTGAGAGTTTAGCAGTCACTTGAATACCCTCCCCTCCATCAGCTCACATACTTCACTTCCTCACTCAACTTCACCAGCACTTCTCGCTCACCCACTTTATAGTCCCCTCTTCCTCTATAAAAGATCATAACCAAATATATTACACCTCACCCTGAAAACCTAAAACTTGACTTACCTGTATGGACAGATACTCTCTTCCCCTGGTTCATATTTCAATGCAGGGAGTACATTGTTACTCCTCTGCTACATATCTGCAATATTTGCTTAACTCAAAGCTGTATGCACAATATATGGAAAACAGCAAAAATCATACCTCTCCACAGAAAAAATCCAACCTCAGGCTACCTGTTGATAACTCCCTAATCTCCATCCTATCTACCCTTGAGAAAAAATGGTCTATAGTCGCATCTCAAACGACGAAAGTCAATACTGTCTTCTCTATCCCAAACAACATGGTTTCTAGTCCTGGCTGTAGCACTTCCACTGTATTTGGACCTTCACTGATCTCATCCTTTAAGCTATTGACAAAAGCCTCTTTACTAGAGCCATATTTATAGACCTTATTAGAGCCTTTGATGTGGTTAACCACTCAGTCCTATTTAGCCACCTCAATGACATTGGGATTAGCCTTCATGCTATTCCATGATTCCAAAATTACCTAAACAGGCAACATTTCTCAGTAAATGTTAATGACAGCACATCACCCACAACTCTCTTACTTAAAGGAATCCCTCAAGGTTCCAAACTAGCCCCTCTTATTTCCTCCATTTTTAAAATAAGTCTATACTTGACCTTTTCTAACTTCCAAATTTCTATATGCTGGTGACATGATTATCTGCTGCTCCAAATACACAACTTGCTCAATTCAACATGATCTGTAGAAAGATTTCCTCTCCCTCGTTAACTGGGTGAGTAGTAAAAAAATATATTACTTAATTCTAAAAAGCTAAAACTATGTTCTTTCAATCTTCACTAAAAGTTGAAAGAACCCCAACTCACTTCTTATTGCTGACCACCTTAACAATGCCATTGAGCAGGTTAACACTTTCAGATACTTAGAAGTCTGGCTTGATCTTCCGCTTAACTTCCACCATCATCTTGAGAACACCTAGGAAAAGATAAACTACCTACACTTCTGGGTGAACAAAATCTCTTTCCTCTCCTGCCCAACAAAAAATGCTATTGGCAAATAGATTCTCCTAGCCCAGCTTGATTACTGCCTACCTCTGGTAGCATTTGTCTCCAAAGGAAACTTTACCACCATCCAAACAATCTCCAGTTCCATCAGCTGCTTAATTACCCTTTTCCCAAAGTATGAACACCACTGTGCTACTCTAGACAAACCCAAATAGCTGCCAGCTCAGCAGCTAGCCAATCTACTCATTGGATCCCAACTCTTATGGCTCTGGAAAGAAATCTCCTACCTTCATCTAGGTTACTCAGATAGCCTCTGTCACATAACCTTAGATCTCACAGCAACTCAGGGCCTCTCTTGCATGCACCTACATCCAGAATTCAGTGCCATAACCACTGCCTTCCTACCCTTGGACCCAAGCTCATCTTCCATCAAATGTTAAAGACCTGTCTTTCAGAGCAATTTAAAGAACATCTCACAGCACAAGCTGGTTGTAAATGCTCTTCTTCAGTTCACTTAACCTAGTCACTTCAGTGCATGCCTATCATTTTCACTTCAGCATCTCTTGTATAACTCCTAACACATTGATTTTCTAACAGATGTAAATATTATACACAGTGGTTGCTGTTGGTTACTTTCTTAAATTATTTGTTATATTGTATATTAACTATTCCTTTGTTTCTAGTGTGCCGTTTTATTGTATAAATTATTGTTATTTTTTCTACTTGATGTTTGTTCCCATTCTAGGTTGAGACTGTAATTGGTCCTTTGTGATCGGTGGTCTACCCTTGTTAACAAATTGTGTAAATCAACAACAAATTGTATAAATAAATAAACAAATAAATATAACAAGTGATTATTTCTAGAGATGAAGCATTAACATGTCTACCACCTGTGAGGAAGGCAGTAGGCATATAAATTACCCATTCCTGTCACGGGAAAATAGTGATGAAAAATAACAATGCACGGTTTCCTTGTGGCCATATCATTAGAAGGAGAATAATTTAAATGCTTCAATAAGGATCTATTGGAGGGGCAAGTGTGTTGTCAGCAGCTACTGAAATTCCATCTCAAACAGTATATGTTAATGGTGAAGAAACTGAGGAGCTGATCATTGCATCTTCCAATTGGACTACCACTTGGGTGATTAGTGCCTCTCCCAGCCCCTGCTTTTCAATGCACTTTTGATGTTCTTAATTGTGTCCCAGGGGTCTGAAGCATTTGCTTTTGAAAAATAACATATTAACTCTGGCTGGTTGCTTGAATTCTTCAGAAAAGAATAATGGAGTAAGACTCTGGCTCAGTTTGTCTGTTTTCAAAATTAGGGCTATAATTAAGAAAGAGGGCCAGTGGCATTTATGTAGTGTTGTTCAAGTTGTAATTTTTTGTCTGGTTCAAGATATACACAAGTAAAAGCATTTGCCAAATAAATTTCATTAATAGATAACAAAAAGGGTGGTTCAAACATGATAGGGTATTGTTATGGTTGCAACCATGAATGATGCTGATTAGTGATTTGGGGTGTTATTCCCATACCCAGCTGGAGAACTTCTGAGAAATCACACAAAACATACCAACAAAAATCTCGAAAAAACACTTCAGGAGCCAAGCGATAAATGCTGCTAGTTCTTTATTAATGCTTCAGGTACCTCGGCTAAAAAGCCTTCAAGGAATAACATCATATCCCGCTGCAGCCTATTTAAATCCCACCAATAACATATGCAAATTACTCCATTTTCCCATTGTAATTGAATAATATAAAAATCAGCACCCAATTTTAAACACACAGTTCCACTTAAATGAAGTGAAGGTCAAACACACACTTTAATATAGCTTTTACAATGCCCAACCTGCAAAATGAAAAATATATGTTAAATATTAAATATATACACAAACTAACTACATTACCCAGCTTCATCTGTATATAACAACACTATGATAATTCATAAACAGCAATTCATCAATATTACATCAAATATTACATTAATACATCAAGCTATACACCTGATACATAATATTGAGCATAAACATGAACAAACCCCTACAATGTGCCTGAATAAATGTTTTACCAGTTAAATATTTTCAAATAAATAAATAAATATTTTCAAATAAATATTTTACATGCCCTAATTTACCTCTAAATTCAATCCACGTGGATGCATGGTCCCTAAGTTGATAATAAGTTTGGCTTCTAAATTTAATAACCTATGAGTAACACCCCCCCCCCCCATAATATTAGCTCCAAAAGATCTGGCCAGGATACTAAATAAGAAACTCTCTATATTTCCCTCATGGACAGAACAAAAATGTTGGGCCACTGGGCTCTAATCTCGAGTTCCTAATGTCGCTCAAATGTTCCAGAATCCTCAATTTGACTTTCCTTTTTGTCTGTCAGTTGTACCACATGGTCGGCGAACACCCACAACCTAGACTATATATGACTCCACATGAGTCACAGTTGAAATGATTTTTAATCCAAAATGTTTTCCCATTAATGAGTGTGCCATGTATGCCATCCTAGTACATACTTTTCACTTTCCACAGGGAAATGCACCCAGATTCTCCCCAACTTTTCTCTGTGCCTTCTGATTCAGCAATTCTTTAAACTTGCTGAATCTGCCATAAGAAAAAGTGATTTTACTAGGGAATAACTTTCCCACTACCTCATCTCTATAAATTACTGGCCATAATTTATTAATAAGTTCCCTAAGAATGTCCGAGAAAGGGGAACATTTAGTGACAAGAAATATGTCCTCTTTTTCAGCAAACCATTAACATTACCTCCCAACCTGGGACCGCTGTTCTCACGATTTCTACCTGTTAACCCTTTGACTTCTTCCAGTAGCCTCCTGAATGCAATCATTATTATAACCCCTCTTGAACAGCCTATTTTTCACTTTGGAAAATTCCCTCGCCAACATTTGTTTGTCTGATGTATTGAAAAAAATACATTTGAATTGTCCATATGGCAAGGATTTCAACAAATGCAATGGATGAGAGCTGCTAGCCTCCAAAAAATTATTAGCAGCTGTTTCCTTGTGAAAGGGCCTATGTTGGAGCATACCCTTATCATCCACATAAAACTCAACATCAAGAAATTGCATTAACATCTCACTAGTACTATAAGTGAACTCAAGGCCAAAGGAGTTGGAGCTCAGCAACTCTATGAGATTTCCCAAATTCACTTTGGTCACCCCTACACACAAATATTAAATCATCTGTAAATTGTTTGAACAAAATAACATTGTTCTTGTAAAACACTTTATAAGCACTTACACGAGTGCATGGATCATGCTATCCCTAATAGAACCAAGATGTTATCCTCCAAAAAAAGGAAGCCAATCTGGTGGTCCTCTGCCATAAACAAACTCTACAACAGAAGAAAGAAACTGTTGCAAAAAAGAGTAAAATCCCATGACTGGAGGAACTCCCTGGTCAACCTCAGTAAGGAGTTGAGATCCCTGATAAAATCCTACAAAGCTAGTTACGAAAACAAAATTGCCACTGACTCTAAAGACAACCACAAAGCATTCTATAGCTATGTCAAGAATCTAAATGGGAACACTCAGATCTGCTCTGAGTTACAGCATAATGGCGCTAAATATACAGAACCAACTGATATTGCCAACATCCTAGCAGATAGGTTCAGTGCTAACTTTACCCCCCTCTCACCCCCTAGAGGGCCCATCTCTATACCGGAAGAATGCAAAGTTCCTATAATCACGGCTGCACAGGTAAAAAACACACTCTCCAAAGCCAAGAACACAGCATCCATGGGACCTGACAATATCCCAGGCTGCGTGCTACACGAACTACAGAATGAACTGGCACCCTACCTAAGTACCATGTTCAAGCCTCACCTCAGGCTTTGTACCCAATGAATGGCGCACCGCGACAGTTATCCCACTCCACAAAGGCGGAGCCATGACGGACCCCTGGAACTACCGCCCCATTAGCCTGACGAGCCTGGTCTGCAAGGCCATGGAACGTATCATCATGGAACTCATAAACAAAGACATTGGTAATCTCCAAACTCTGGACCCTACTCAGTTTGCATTTGTAAAAGGCAGATCATGTCTCCTAAACCTGATTGACTTCTTTGAAGCAGTCACCAAAGCCATAGATGATGGTAAAATGGTTCACACAGCTTATCTAGATCTCGCCAAGGCTTTCGACACCATCCCCCACTCTGGAATTATAGATAAGCTCGCTAAACTAGGTATAAATCCCTATGTCATAAGATGGGTTGCCAACTGGCTCACGGAAAGAACCCACACTGTGAAAGTAGCGGATTCCAAATCCGACATCAGACCAGTGACAAGTGGAGTACCACAGGGTTCAGTCATGGGTCCTCTCCTGTTTGGTATCTACTTCTCTGAAGTGCAGGCCAACACAGAAGGTCTTTGGCTAACAAAGTTTGCAGATGACTGCAAACTAGGAGCCATAATCGAAACTCCTAATGATGTGGACAAACTACAAAAGGGCCTCACTGAGACAGATTCCTGGTGTCAAAGCCATGGCCTGAAGCTCAATGCCAAAAAGTGTATTGTCATCCCCTTTGGTAAAAACTCTGTACCCATGAACTACCACATAGCTAGTAGTCTACTTAATGCTGAAAATGTGATAAGAGACCTTGGGACACAGGTGGATAGTAGTCTCTCCTTTGATAATCACATTGCCACAGTGGTCAGGAAATCTTTCTACGTGGCTCATCTCATCACAAAAGGATTCTCATCCAGAAAAAAAGAGGTCATTGTTCCCCTCTACTCATCACTCATTCGACCCATTATAGAGTACAATGCCCCTTTTGGTATGTACCTCACAAGACATCTACAACAACTGGAAAGACCACAGGAATACCTCACAAACAGGATTACTGGCCTCAAATAGATGCCCTATGCAGACCGTCTCAAAAAACTACAGCTTTACTCCATCGCATATCACCTACTCAGGGGCGATCTCTGCCTAACATACAAAGCTATGTCAAACCCAGAGCTGCTGGACATGCTCCACTTAAAGAAATCCCAATCCCTCCAAGCTACACGCTCTAGGGACCTTAACCTTGTCACCACAATAAACAGAACATGCTGGAGGGATGGATTCCTGTCCCAGAGACTTCCCATACTCTGGAACAGACTACCTATATATGTCAAACAGAGCTCCTCATTAGCACTCTTCAAGAAAAATCTTGATGATTGGATGGGAAATGGGAAATTCACCCCGGGGATCACTTCTGTGGCTCTGCTCGACAGGGGCATAGGAAAATAATTTTCTTGGGTGGTGAAAGCCAGGGTACATTTTTTTTTGGCTAGGCTTGTATGGGCCCTAGGGCCAATAGTCTAGTACCTACCTATGAACCTATGAACAATGTAGGATAGATGAACATGTTCTCAAAATATGACATAAACAGGATAGCATACGAGGGGGCAAAAGCCACCCCCATCACAGTACCTTCTATCTGCAAGTAAAATGTTTGTTCAACTGAAAAATAGTTGTGTGTGAGGGCAAATTCCAATAACTGACACACAAAAGTTGTACGTGGACCCTCACCCTTCATTTTCACAATGGTCTCTAAGCCCTGTTCTATTTTGATGTTTGTATACAGGGACTTGATATCCACACAGGCCCAATAATAATCAGGACTCCACTCTACTTTACCCATGCACTCCAGCACTTGAGCAGTATTCTTAACATAAGATTGAACCCTGGGGAGAAACACCTTTAACTGTGAGTCCAAGAAGATGCCAATGTTCTGCAGGTACACTCCCACCCCGATACAATCAGTCTTCCAGGTGGTTTAATGAGCGATTTATGTATTTTCGGAATTGCAAAGAACCTGGCATCCCTTGGACTTTTAATAAACAGCTTCTTAAGATCTGATGAATTAAAAAAGCCCAACCTTTCACCTATCTCCAACAATTCAAATAATAACTCATTAAATGTACTTGCTGGATTCTAATCTAATTTCCTATATAGTTTATCACTGAATAATAATTCAAGCACCACGCTGTTATAACCTTCCCTGGTCAAAATGACCCAATTTCCCCCTTTGTCAGCCTGTGTAAAAACATACTGATCAGCTAACCATCATAACTGCTTTAAGGCCATCCATTCCAATTTGATTAAATTAAATATGCTATGTCTTTTGACAAAATTCAAATGCTCTACTTCAATTTGTTTACATAAAACAGTTTCAAACACACTAACTGCTGAAGAAATGTTGGGAGGTATAAACATACAGTTTTCCATACCCAGTGGTAAACCCCACATTACATTCATCCAATTGGACAAAGTCATTGCTGGTATCCAAATCAATCACATTTGTAACATCTGAAAGGATTGTCATGAATGGACACATTTAATAAAGAATTATCCGAAATAGATTCATTACTCATCAACACTTCTTCACTACTTACTGACTGGTTGTTGGAGAAAAACATCCTTATATGCAGCTTTCTACAAAACGTTTTAACTTACCCCAAGTCAGCTAAAGTCAGCATATGAGTAGGGACAAATTTAATACCCTTCAATAAAACACTAACAGCTTCAATCAATAATGCCAGGTCCAACAAGTTCACAGTATTTAAATCATTCTGCTGGTCATGTTCTGAATCAGAAAAAACAGTACTTACAGGACTCATATAATCCTCGTCCTGTCTATTAACACAGTCTAATTTATTTTTCCCTTTCCCTGGTATTGTCTGCCTCGTCCTTTGCCACGAACCGAAACCTCAGAATGCTCCACTCCTCCCGCTTGTGCCAAACTATTTCCTTGTTCATGTCCTCATGACCCTTTGGAGCTAATATCATGGGGGAGAAGAGTTTACTCATAGGTTATTACATTTAAGCCGAACTTATTATCAACGTAGGGACCATGCATCCATGTGGATTGAAAAATATTTATTTGAAAATATTTATTTATTTATTTGAAAATATTTAACTGGTAAAACATTTATTCAGGCACATTGTAGGGGATTGTTCATGTTTATGCTCAGTTTTATCTACTGGGTGCATAGCTTGATGTATTAATGTAATATTCAATGTAATATTGATGAATTACTGCATATGAATTATCATAGTGTTGTTATATACAGATGAAGCTGGGTGATGTAGCTAGCTTATGCATATATTTAATATTTAACATATATTTTTCATTTTGCAGGTTGGGCATTTTGAAAGCTATATTAAAGTGTATGTTTGGCCTTCACTTCATTTAAGTGGAACTGTGTGTTTAAAATTGGGTGCTGATTTTTATATTATTCAATTACAATGGGAAAATGGAGTAATTTGCATAAGTGCAGGCCAACACAGAAGGTCTTTGGCTAACAAAGTTTGCAGATGACTGCAAACTAGGCATAATCGAAACTCCTAATGATGTGGACAAGAAAATGTGATAAGAGACCTTGGGACACAGGTTCTCATCCAGAAAGAGGTCATTGTTCCCTCTACTCATCACTCATTCGACCCATTATAGAGTACAATGCCCTTTTGGTATGTACCTCACAAGACATCTACAACAACTGGAAAGACCACAGGAATACCTCACAAAGAGCTGCTGGACATGCTCCACTTAAAGAAATCCCAATCCGTCACCACAATAAACAGAACATGCTGGAGGGATGGATTCGGAGACTTCCCATACTCTGGAACAGACTACCTATCTATGTCAAACAGAGCTCCTCATTAGCACTCTTCAAGAAAAATCTTGATGATTGGATGGGAAATGGGAAATTCACCCCGGGGATCACTTCTGTGGCTCTGCTCGACAGGGGCATAGGAAAATAATTTTCTTGGGTGGTGAAAGCCAGGGTATATTGTTTTGGCAATGTAGGATAGATGAACATGTTCTCAAAATATGACATAAACAGGATAGCATACGAGGGGGCAAAAGCCACCCCCATCGCAGTACCTTCTATCTGCAAGTAAAATGTTTGTTCAACTGAAAAATTGTTGTGTGTGAGTGGACCCTCACCCTTCATTTTCACAATGGTCTCTAAGCCCTGTTCTATTTTGATGTTTGTATACAGGGACTTGATATCCACACAGGCCCAATAATAATCAGGACTCCACTCTACTTTACCCATGCACTCCAGCACTTGGCAGTATTCTTAACATAAGATTGAACCCTGGGGAGAAACACCTTTAACTGTGAGTCCAAGAAGATGCCAATGTTCTGACCCGATACAATCAGTCTTCCAGGTGGTTTAATGAGCGATTTATGTATGAACCTGGCATCCCTTGGACTTTTAATAAACAGCTTCTTAAGATCTGATGAATTAAAAAAGCCCAACCTTTCACCTATCTCCAACAATTCAAATAATAACTCATTAAATGTACTTGCTGGATTCTAATCTAATTTCCTATATAGTTTATCACTGAATAATAATTCAAGCACCACGCTGTTATAACCTTCCCTGGTCAAAATGACCCAATTTCCCCCTTTGTCAGCCTGTGTAAAAACATACTGCTCAGCTAAACATCATAACTGCTTTAAGGCCATCCATTTCAATTTGATTAAATTAAATATGCTATGTCTTTTGACAAAATTGAAATGCTCTACTTCAATTTGTTTACATAAAACAGTTTCAAACACACTAACTGCTGAAGAAATGTTGGGAGGTATAAACATACAGTTTTCCATACCCAGTGGTAAACCCCACATTACATTCATCCAATTGGACAAAGTCATTGCTGGTATCCAAATCAATCACATTTGTAACATCTGAAAGGATTGTCATGAATGGACCCATTTAATAAAGAATTATCCGAAATAGATTCATTACTCATCAACACTTCTTCACTACTTATTGACTGGTTGTTGGAGAAAAACATCCTTATATGCAGCTTTCTACAAAACGTTATAACTTACCCCAAGTCAGCTAAAGTCAGCATATGAGTAGGGACAAATTTAATACCCTTCAATAAAACACTAACAGCTTCAATCAATAATGCCAGGTCCAACAAGTTCACAGTATTTAAATCATTCTGCTGGTCATGTTCTGAATCAGAAAAAACAGTACTTACAGGACTCATATAATCCTCGTCCTGTCTATTAACACAGTCTAATTTATTTTTCCCTTTCCCTGGTATTGTCTGCCTCGTCCTTTGCCACGAACCGAAACCTCAGAATCCTCCACTCCTCCCGCTTGTGCCAAACTATTTCCTTGTTCATGTCCCCATGACCCTTTGGAGCTAATATCATGGGGGAGAAGAGTTTACTCATAGGTTATTACATTTAAGCCGAACTTATTATCAACTTAGGGACCATGCATCCATGTGGATTGAAAAATATTTATTTGAAAATATTTATTTATTTATTTGAAAATATTTAACTGGTAAAACATTTATTCAGGCACATTGTAGGGGATTGTTCATGTTTATGCTCAGTTTTATCTACTGGGTGCATAGCTTGATGTATTAATGTAATATTCAATGCAATATTGATGAATTACTGTTTATGAATTATCATAGTGTTGTTATATACAGATGAAGCTGGGTGATGTAGCTAGCTTATGCATATATTTAATATTTAACATATATTTTTCATTTTGCAGGTTGGGCATTTTGAAAGCTATATTAAAGTGTGTGTTTGGCCTTCACTTCATTTAAGTGGAACTGTGTGTTTAAAATTGGGTGCTGATTTTTATATTATTCAATTACAATGGGAAAATGGAGTAATTTGCATATGTTATTGGTGGGATTTAGATAAGCTGCAGTGGGATATGATGTTATTCCTTGAATGTTTTTTAGCCGAGGTACCAGAAGCGTTAATAAAGAACTTACAGCATTTATCACTTGGCTCCTGAAGTGTTTTTTGGAGTTTCTGAGAAACCAAAGTTTTGGTTCCATGTAGAAAATGGCTGTGAAGCTGAAACTTAATGGAAATGAATAACCAACTGAAGCTGGAAAGCAGTAATAAAGGCTACGCAGTTCCACTGTTGATCACTTTAATATATAAACGGCAGAAACAAGACAGAATATGTCACATATAGAATGAACACAAAATGTAAAATATACTGATGTTAAGCGCTTTCATCTGCCGTTTGCAGACTTCATCAGAACATAACAAAGTGCTACTGTCTCTGAAATTTAAACAGTATTTGGCGCCAAACCATGCTAAATGTTTTAAAGACACATCCCTATATATATTGCACATCTCTCTATTGTTAGATAGTGTATAAATATTATAACATAAATAGTAAATTGCTATAATGAATATTGTTACTGCAATTACTCACTCCTACATGATTATGAAACATATGACTAATAAAATATATAAATTATTTGATAAGAATTAATTAATAAAATATAAATAAATTTCATACTTTTATATGATCTAAAAAGGACATAAACTGGAATCATTATATAAATATATATAATATAAAAGATGTCTTACATACAAATATAATATCTTACCATAATAAAATGTTATTACCAATAAATAAATTTATATAATGTTATACATATATAAATAAATAAATCACATTTTAAGGAAGGGTTTAATACTAATGAAGTCATTAAGTCCTGGGGTTCTGGTGGCATCTACTAAAATCTGCCACTTACTCTCCCTACATGCAAGTTTATTTTTCCAGTCACCCCCTATTGGATTAATAAACTCCTGATCTATTATAGTGAAAGTAAAGAAGTGTTGTTCTCCTACGTCTTTAATGTGTCTGTACAAAGCATTTTTGGGATCTTTGATTTTGATCCTATAATAGTGTTCATATATCCGCTTCTTTAATTGCCTCTCTGTCTTTCCAATGTAGAAAGCTGGACATAAATTACATTTAGCTAAATACACCACCTGTTTTGTATAACAATAACCTCCCCTACTCCTAATTTTAGTATGGTTCACATCTTCTAACTTGATGTATGGTAAAGTGTTTATGTATTGGCATTGTTTACAGTTTCCACATTTCTTAGTATGTATTCCTTTATCCTTCTTGATCACCTCTTGACTACCTACCTTCTCCAATAGTTTCTTGATGTTGGGTGCAGTCTTCTATACTATGGTCGGGAAAGGACCCAACTTTTCTCTACTAACATCTGTGACTGTAATAATGTCCCAATATCTAATCACTATCTCCTTGATGTAATTAACGTATGGGGAATAGGTTAAAACACATACTCTACCTTCCTTGTATATGTTCTCAGTTCGTGTTATTTGTTTAGTGTCATGTTTACCCAATAAAGGTATGTATTTTTGATCCCACTGGGAGCTGACAAATTTAATGGTGACGTCCAATAAATCTTTAGGATAGCCTCTATCCTTAAATAATTGATAAATAAAATTAATTTCATTTTCCATCTCTGTTCTCGTGGAAGACATTCTGGCTCCCCTAATACATTGACCTTTGACAATATTCTTGAAAATATGTCGTGGATGATTGCTGGTGAAATAGACGTAGTCATTTGAAAAAGTTGTCTTTCTATACACCTTGGATGCAAATCCATCTACTGTCTTGTATATGAAAGTGTCCAGATAAGATATACCACTATCACTAATATTAAAAGTAAACTTTAAAAACTCTGTGGTAGTGTTGATGTACTCTATAAATTTGACTATATCTTCCTTATCACCCTTCCATAAAACAAAAATATCGTCTAAAAATCTAGCGTAAAAAATTATATTTGCTTTGAATACACTATTAAAAACATATTTAGTCTCCCAGTCTAACATAACTAAATTGGCAAAAATGGGTGCGCAAGATGCACCCATTGCCACTCCTTTATTCTGTCTAAAGACTTCTCCTTCAAATGATATGTAATTATGATCCAGTATCATTGACATCATATCTAAAATGAGAACAATCCTGTCCCAACTTAAACTAGAATAATTTCTCAGGCTATTACAAAAATGGTCTAAACCTTCTTCTTTCGGAATACAAGAGAACAAGTCACAAACATCTATCGTCACAAAAATATATTCTGTGTTACACACCAAGGGTGTTAATTTACCTAAAAAATCCCATGAGTCAATCATCAAATGTGGAATATTACTATAAATATGTTTGACCCATCTATCTATAGTATAACCAACGTTGAAAGTTTTGGATTTAGACCCAGAAATGATGGGTCTAAAGGGTGGATTAGATATTGATTTGTGGATCTTAGGAATACCCACTATATGAGCCAACGTAGGAAATTCTATACGTATAAAGTCATATACTTCCTTGGTAATTCTATTATCCAATAAAAATTCTTCAATGGATAAATCTATACGTCTATATCCTATATGTACTTGGTTCAAAGATATAACTTCATAATTACCTGATTTATATAGAATTTTATGTATAGCAGCTTTGTATTCATGATTCGAATAAATAACCACCCCTCCCCCTTTGTCTGGTTTCATTATTCTGATGTCGGGATTTTTAATTAGTTCATTCAAACATTCTCTTTCTTCTATACTTAGGTTGTCCTTAACTAAATGGCACTGTTGATTATTTCTTATAACATGCTTGTTAAATTTATAAATGTCATTACAAACCATGTTTTCATAATTACTAATAATAGGGTTACTAGTTGGAATGTAACTACTTTTTTTCTTTAACATACCATCTGAATGAAATCTATCATGTTCACCTGTATTGAATTGCATGACTAAGTTCAGCTTTCTACAAAACAACTTGACATCTTTAATACTGTCAACTAAATTAAATCTGGAATTTGGAATGAACTTCATGCCTTTGGCTAATAAGTTATATAATTCTTCTTTAACAATTAAGTCTGAATAATTAAACACATTAAAACCATTAAACGTGCTCATTATCTTCATACTATTGAATATAGTATGCTGTTCATAATCTAATGTAGTTTCACCTGGAGATGAAATATCCTTTTCAAGAAATACTTCTCTTTCAAATGTAACAGTCTCCACTACTTCCTTATCATCTAAAATTTCCTGTTGGATAGGTTGTAATGATATGAATTTTTCTTGAAATTGGGGTGGAATCTGCCTCCCTGAAAATTTTCCTTGTATTCCTCTCTCATTTCCCTCTCACTATACTTCCTATCTGTTTGTGTGAACTTTCTTTCTTGAGGCCAAATGTAAGCTTTCTTAACACGATATGCTTCCACATCCCTATCTAGCTTGCCATATTTTCTATTGAAAACACTCTGTGCTTGTTTGTCAGCTAGATAAAATTGCTTGTTGTACAATTCCTTCCATGCATTAAATTCATTATGTAGTAATATACTATGATTAATTATTTCCACTTCATGAATAAGAGTTGACATTTTCTCATCATTATGTTGCATTAACGAATTCATATATTTGAACCCAAATTCATCAAACAAATTGTACACATGAGTTAGTTTGACTCTACACAGGAAATGACACACAGCTCTGACAAGGAAATGATCAACTCATTTGACTGTTCTTTCTTAATTACGTAGGTGGCAATGCATGCCTGTTATTAGATTGTGGAATGATTTGTTTGGCTAATTTGGACACTGAATAATACTTCTGCAATATTAATTAGTTGAGTTAAAGTTGGCTTATTTAATCCCCATTGCTGTTCCCTAATCAGATGCCCCTCAACTTAAGGTTTCCTGATATGATGCCCATTTATTGTATAGCTTGGTCCATTCAGTCTGCTCTCCTCAAAAAAAAAAAACCTCCTGAACTAAATTCAGTTTTCTACTAAAATTGAGAAATTTTGTAACAAATACCGGTACTGCATTAATGCTCAACTAGCATCTTCCAATAATACCTCCTTACACCTTATGACCAGGGTGGTTGCCTCCTTTGCCCCACCATAGCTAAACCTCTGCTAACTAGTTATGTGGCTGCATGTGGTTGTCTTCAAATTATTAGAGAGAAAAGTAGTTTTCAACAACACAAGACTGAGCAATCTGTTCATTCAGAATCAGTGGTTCGCTTCCCATGAAGGCTCAAAATCAAGCACAATGGCACACAGCTTTCAAAACAGATGGAAGGAGAGGAGACAGTATTGGAAGTCAGCAGGTAAGATGAGAGTGTTCCAGCTAGGTATGAGGAGCAGCACACTTGGGGGTTGGCCAGAAGATGGAAGTGTTTAATGGGGAGAAGCAGAGGGAAGTATCTGGGAAAGAAAGTCTTCAGTCAGACATAAGGAGCAGGGCTTAGGGACTTGCAAATCTATAAGAAAAGTTCATCAGTCAACATCCTGGGACAGAGGAATCCAGCCCATGTAAAGGAAGTCAGGAGCTGGTATTGCATAAGATGTCCTGGGTCCTCCACCAGAAAGAAAGTTTCTTTTTTGGAAGTATGAACTGGAGTGCACCTGTCTACCTGGGTCTGAGGAGATTACCAGGATGTTTGTCAGAATTAAAAGATTAGAAGACTTTTCCTAGGAAGCCTCAAGCTCATGTGTGATCTGACATGGTTAGGTAGCCTCCAGGAGATTTGAGAGAGAAAATTGGAGCAGGCCCTACCAGTAGGTGGCAGTCAGGCAGGAAGACATCTTGAATTGTCAGGCAGAGCAGTGTTTGTGGGTTTTTGACTGATGAAAGACCCTCAGGGAAGCATCGATAGATGGTGGCTAAAGAATGAATGCCAAGATAAGATAGGATGTTTGGCAGACATCCAGAAACCCCTTGTGATGATGCCCAAAGGCAGAGCATCTGCCTATCTGAAGCTGAATTAAGTTCCATTAGGGTGA
Source organism: Protopterus annectens (assembly GCF_019279795.1). Lineage (NCBI taxonomy): Eukaryota > Metazoa > Chordata > Ceratodontiformes > Protopteridae > Protopterus > Protopterus annectens. The sequence goes on along the minus strand of NC_056727.1, from coordinate 377,489,335 downwards.
CTATAATCAGCTGGTCACACTCTGTAAAGGCTTAATGGCTGTTATGATCCCAGTATTAGTCAGTTTCTTGGAGAAATGAAAGTGGTGTGGACTAAAGTGAAATTCAGCATCCAGGCATAGACAGCTCCCAGATGGGCAGAAGGAGCAAGATGCATGAAGGGGTTGGCTGGTGGACATATCTAAGGAAAACATTAATTGGCAGTGGCCAGGAAGGGTGTGTGAAATCCTGAGTAAGATGTGTCAATAGGGGCAACCCCATAAGTCTACTGGTTAGAAATGCAAGTGAGTGTTGCTCTGCCTACATGTGGTAATGTGGAGTTCCACAAGAGCAGCTACAGCTGAGGGTGTTGCTCACTGGAAAGAATGAAGTGCTGGTATTCCATCACCTGATTTGGCATTCCAAACAATACTTCATTGGGTGAGTTTTCGGTTTGGCTAGAGAAGCAATGCTTATGGAAGAAGGGAAATTGACTGAAGTGTCTAAGGAAAAACTTAGTAGCTGGTGGCTGGGAGGAGAGTGGTCTAGCCTCTGCAGAAGGTTCTTTAATTGCTCCTTGATGGATATCTTCTAAGTAGAACTGATAGTGGAGCTGCTCACATGTGGCTGAATAAAGATCCGTTAAGTTGGTGATAACTGAAGGGTTGCTCCTCAAGAGGGGTCGGAGTTGGAGTTATGCAAAATGATTATGCAGTCTCTAGGAGATATGGAAGTAGGGTAAAAAATAACTGTGATCAGCAGTCTGGCTAGGAGGGATTTCCTCTGGCAGAAGAAGCAACATTCATGGGTGGTTGCTTTACAAAATTCACTAAAGGAATCCTTGATGATCAGCAGCTGCAAGGGAGTGCTTGGCCTAGGTAAGAGTGGGGTTGCAGGTAGACCCTCCAAATGTCCATTAGATGGAAGTCTGAATGAGAGTGGATCTGCCTGCCTGCAGCTGACATTAGTTAGACTTGGTCTCTCATAACTGTATGTTCACTACCTGACAAGGCTTTGGGTCAGGTGTGATCCAACCCAGTAGGTAGCTTTCAGGAAGTATAGAAGAGAATGGGAATGTTCAGTCAAGCCATGGCATGACAGGTGGTACTTCCTTTTTGTCTCCTGATTTGACAACACACCTAACTTGTGTAAGTCTACATGGGACGCCATCCACCGCTGCTAGCCAAGTAGTGCTGTGGGACCCTTTTGGGAAGTCTCAAGTGTTTTATTTTAAATTAGGTCCCTCTTCTCAGTAGTTCAAGTGTGAAAGGATTTCCCTGTTTGTGACTGCGGGATTTTCTAAGAGATAGCCTGAGATATTGTGTTCATCCTCCTGAAGTCTTTGAGGGCTGACATGATCTGACATGAATAAGGAACTTCCAGGATAATGGAGGGCCAAGGCACCCCAGAGGTTGTCATAGCATGTGGTAAGTGGTACCTGAATTTGTTATCATGAGAAATAAGATGCCCCTCACCTTGCAGTTGTTTGTAAGGTACACCATCATCTGATGGATGTGTGTCTAGGACCGCTGAGTCATACATTGCAAAATACTAAGTCCCCCTCAGACGTCAAGCTGAGAATGGATCGGCCCACCTGTCATTGAGAGATATTCCACAACACTGGCTGAAGTGGTGGGTTTTTCTCCATGATGAGCCTGAAGACACATGAGATTTGACTGTACTGACAGCCTTCAGCAGAAGGGAGAGTTGGGTGGAACCCTCACCCAGTTCTCACCTACAGAACAGATAAGCAGGATCCTTCAATCTCACAAATATTGGTCTTCTGCTCATGAGCCTGAAATGTCACAAAGATCCTTGAGCCACAAGGGACCATAACATCTGGAAATTCGAAGCCTGAACGGTAGATGATCTGCTCACCTGTGTACAAGGGTGTTTCAAAAGGTCTGGCATGGTGGTGGATTAATCTTCTAAAAGGCAGTGCACCTGCAATATGATGCAAACAGATAGTATCCAAGAGAAGTAAGTATCGATGCATCTTTTGGGTAGTCCTTGTACATGGAAATGAGGTGCCTGTCCTGAATCTCTTGAACCAGTCAAAGTCCACAAAATGTGGCTGTCTATAAAGCACCTTGTTCTCTATGTGGTAGGAATCCTACATTCTTCATACTAGTTTGCCAGTGTTACCCCTACCAGAAGCCCCTCATTCTTTTCCAAAGTCCCCACCCCTGAATCCCAGTTGAAAATGTATCTTCCTTTCTACAAAAAAGGAGAGGATACTAAAGTCACCTGCAGTAACGGTTCCTCCTGAGTTAGAGGGGAGCATGTGGGATCCAACATGTGTAGGCAGCCTCTCGTATACAATAAGTGATTGCGGGTTTTGTGGTAACTACTAAGACTGTGTACACATTGGAGGGTGCTTCTGTGCTATTCTGTAGACATAGCTGAAATGGATCAAAAAAATCAGAGTCCATTTTTTACCTCACAAAAATTTTGTTGGTAAAAGTTCAGGTGTATATCCACTGTGGTGTTGAGAGAGTTCCCTCTTGTTAAGAGTGGGTGCTCAGGTGCATGGCTATCCTCCTGGTTTTGTCACAGACAAAATATGATAGCATTGTTGATAAGAACATTAGGCACTGTCTTGGTGACTATGTGTGCAAGAATGTGTTAATATTTAAAAGATATGGAGTTTGTTGTCAAATAATTCTAGGCGATCTGTGTCTTATTATGGTGAGATTACTCTTTGAATAGTTAAGAAATAACTCTTGACTATTGCAGTAGTAACTGCATAAATCTTTATAAATGATTTTTGTACAACTTGCTACATGTAGCATTAGCAAATGAGAGTAGAGTTATTAAAGGAACCAATATTCAGGAAGGGGGCATAAAATGTTTCATATAGTTCAGATCCTTTCTTATAATGCTTGTTTTTCTTATTATCTACGTTTTTAATTTTGTTTTGCATGTAAAAAAATATTTTGCCTTAATAATGCAAGACAGTTTTTGCATTTTGCCCTGCCTTAGATGGATTCTATGAGAGATGCCGTTCACTGATTACTTGTAACAATTCATCCACATTGTCAGTCGATACTGCCCATTTATATCAAAAGTGACAGCTGCTCTTTTTGATTGTATGTTGGTGTGCAATACATAAGCTCAGACCTAGTGATGCATTTATCACAGTGCATTTAGTGTGCCCTCTCAGCAGGTCTTCTATCAACAGTATGCAAAAAGGTCAGAAATTTCTCAAGTTCACACTATTTTAAGGCCAATGAGACAGACAAGGGTCTTGCTGAGACACACTCTCATGATCTATTTCAGAAGCTTGGCAGTTAAAGTCCTTCTAATCTTGCTATTATGTTAAAGCAGAAAGGAAGATTATCATAGATATCATCATCTCCTTTCACCTTATCCTGGTTAAGGGTCACCACAGCAGAACAAAGGTCCACAGAATAACTGGCAGTGAAGTTTTACAGTGTCTAGTTGCCAGCCCGGTGCCCAACCTTCCACAGTAGGCACAAACATGTACACACTCACATCTAGGGCTAATTGAGAGTGTCCAATCCACCTACCTACAGCATGTCTTTGGGATGTGGGAGGAAACCGGAGCACCCAGAGGTAACCCACGCGGCCCCAGAGAAGACATGCAGACTCCACACAGAAGGCACCCCAGCCGATAATTGAAAAAGAAAATCTCTTACTGTGAGGTGGCAATGCTAACTACTGCACCACCGTGGTTGCCCTTAGATTATCATAGATAGCACTAGCCAATATTTCAGTGTCCCATCTGCTAATTTGGGTATAAGGGTAGAGGTACTCTGTGGCTAATGTAACAGTAGTTCAAAACTGTGGCTACAGAAGTATTATCTCAAATCAACATTGTAGTAAGAAGGGGTTGAATGGAGTTAGTTTTATTGTATTTATTTTTTCTCAAATAATTGATATTCTAATACAATCATTTAGGCTAGTGAAATAATTTTGGCTATATTTTTCACAATGTAATGGATTTTGGAAACCTTAATATCCTTTTGAACTCATCATTAGGTGGTATATAACTGTCTAACAACATGTCTATTCCAGTCTTATATGCCATATATCATATCCTATATTGCAACGTTGCTTAAGTACAGTATAAGATCATAGTAATATGTTAACACATCTCATCCCATTTTGTGCCATACCAAACTATTATTCTGTTGTTTGGTTATCAAACATTTTATAATAATTATTAGCCAAAATGCACAGCAAATTGCTTTCATACTATTGATGACCAGTTTCCCGATTTTAGAAGTCACAGTCAACACAGTAACAATTAAGTTTGTAATATTTTGAAAAGAACTTAAATATCTCAGCAACCACTGCTATTAACACATATACTGTTAGCAGCATTTTATTCATCCAGCAGAGATCTGTCATATGAGGCTAAGCAGTTCTGTCTGTGCCTTTTGGCTGTAGAGATATTTAATATAACTAAGTATTATATGAACAACAATGAATATCTCTTTACTTTCACTGGGCAGATGCCAAGTATCATTGCTGTTGTATTGTCCATCATGAAACATTTAAGATGAAATAGCTTGTAAATAGCATGGTTTTGGAATTAGTAATGTAAATATGGATAGGCATCAGTAGAATGTAACTAAAGAAATGCCTGGAAGCATCACTAGGCTTTGATGAGTTAATTTGCATGAAGTTTCCAAAATATGCATGTGTAGAAGGTAAGGATAAAAAAAATATTAGTATTTTGTTATATACATCCCCTTCGGGTTACACAAAATACACCATGGTAATATGCAACGATACAGGATACAGGGGATAAACACAGACACATTAATTATCTTAATGCACTAACCTGAAAGAACACTGTAAGTGGTCCAGAAATGCTGTACAAATGCTTATTACTGGGCTTGCAATAGTGGGCTATGAAACTGATAGAATCAGCTAACTACTTGATGGAGGAAAAGACAGGTCTTAAACAGCTGAGGTTTAGATCACTCACAATAATCTGATTATGTCTGCTCAGATATAGCGCATATGTTATTACTTACAACAATGGTCTGGAGGATGGAAATTGTGTGTGTGTGTGTGTGTGTGTGTGTGTGTGTGTGTGTGTGTGTGTGTGTGTGTGTGTTTGTGTGTGTGTTTGTGTGTGTGTGTCTATATGTGTGTGTGAACACACATGTAAAATATTTATTTTTCAGTTTCACATTGCTGACATAAAGCTATGTAACCAATTATCTATTAGGAGAATGTATCCAAAACTGTTATGTCTTAGCTGTTAGGAAATAATTTGTAATCAAGAAGAACTGAGACATTCCCCGATCTCTGTTCAGACATATCACTGATAACAATGATGCTTGATAGCAAAGTTGTGACAGAATACATGGCATACTGTTAAGCAAACTTCTTTCAGTCTTGCAGTATGTGTTTTGTGGACGGTAAAGCAAGATGGTGATCTCTTTTAGTATGGTCCCAGATTCTCTGGAACTTTTGTGAGTGCTGGGAATGAATGCAATGTGGGTAAGGAAATAGCCAGTTGCCTGAAACATAGCTAGCAACATTAGACCTCAGGTTTTTCTTAATATCCTCACTCAGTGGCAAAGCTTCTTATAGCATTCAGCTGATTGTCTTTTTCAGTGAAATTCCTGGTGAAGCTCATATATTTAAATGTATTTCAGTAAATACTATGAGTGCAAGCATATCGATTCCATAAGTTACAGCACATAAGAACACTATACAAAATCTTAATTTCTTGAAAGAAAATAGCTAGAAACAATTGGTTCCCAATGAGGTACAGTATTCGAAGATCAGCCGACAATCCAGGAATGCTGCTGAACAAAGATCGCTAACATCAAGAAGTACAAAGTAGTGTAAAAAATAATGAGTCAACGATCACTACAGCTAAATAAAAAATACAAAACACTTTAATATATAAACAAACTAAAGGTAAGTGCCTTTGCGGTTCACTGACCGCTTCATTAGACAAAATAAAACAATAAAACTCATCTATTTATACTACTCACAGCCAATCGAACACTGGGACTGAATACATGAGCAGTAATCAAATGAACGTTACTAAAACATGAACTTTAAAATTAACCAGCTATATGTGCATTACTTACTTTTCCTTATAACTATCTAATATATACATCAATGATACTTTCAAAAAAGAAAAGAGACATAAAGAATGCGATAAAACATCAAAAACACATATCCAAACCGGCATCAGTGAGGGAGTGTGCATACTCTCAAAGCTGGTTTTAAAGAGACAGATTCATTAATGCTGAGAAACTTGTCAGCTCATAGATTCAAAATCCAAGCTTGTTCTCTTAATTCAGTTTTATTCCTAAGATCCCCCCTCTATCTGCCAATAGAACTTCCAAAACAAAAAAACTTATAAGCATGATAATTGCCTGCTTCCTTAGTATGTCAAGCTAATTCATTAGTCATTTTTTCATTCCTGATAACTTTCACATGTTCGAGTATTCTCTCCTTAAAACTCTGGTTGGCTTTACTTACATACAACACACTGATCTTAGTGCAGTATGTGTAATAAACTAAATCTCTGGTGCTACAAATCTGTATAAAAAGCAAATTGTATGGAATATCTCAATGTTGGATGGAACATGAGTGAGTATAATGGCAAGCACTACACTTTCTACAGGGAATAGTTCCTTTACATTGTGAAATCAGCCAGGGTATATCAATGTGCCTTGTATAACAGAGCTGCCTATTTAATGACCGGTTATTCCTAAAGGAAAACATAGGTACTTCACTAATAACATATATATAAACAACAAAAACCAGCAAAAGATGAAATGAAACAACAGCAAAATCCACAACTTTCGAACAAATTTATTCTCTCACTCTCTGACGTCTCGGCCGTAGCCTTCAAGGAGTATAAACCTTACAGTAAGCAGAACTACATTTATACTACTACACAAAAACAATATATAATAAAACAATTAATGTAAATTAATTAAATTCATTACATTAAATCAGTACTTTCCAATTAAAATCTTCATTAAGGCCATGAGGCTGCAGTGTGTTGAATTTCAAAATATATACAGCTTCTTTATATAATAAAGTACGCTTAATATTGACCTTGGCATGACAAGAATGGTGTATTTGCTCTAAAACAGTACCTTGTAACCCTTCATTTTTACTTTGGTGAAAATTTTTAAAATGCATAGCCACAGAACTTTCCTCCTTAATATTAGTGATGTCTCTGGCATGTTCTAAAAGTCTGACCTTAAATGCCCTTTTGGTCTCTCCAATGTAAAATTTTTCACAAGGGCATTTAAGTGCATATATCACCCCTTCAGAATTACAATTGAAAACATTACAAACACTACTCCATTTGATTTATCTAATGAGACTGATGCTGCTTTCCAGAAGCGCTGGGTTGCAGCAGCTCATAAATGTGTTTCCGAATGGATACACATATTAATTGAGCGTGATAGAATTAAACAAAAGGAACTGGGTATAGAGATAAAAAAATTATGTGATAATTTATTATCTTGTACTCCTGCTTCTACCATGGATGATTTCCTTAGCACCATGAATGGGAAATTAAAAGATTATGAAACACTATTAGTAGAAAGAAAGAAGGGGAAATTACTCAGAGATATACGGGATTATGAGAACAACAAAGCTTTCTTGTCGAGAGCCAATCGGAACAAGCCACGTAAGCGTGTTCAGTTTCAAACAGATTCTAGGAATGATAGCCATTACAACTCGTCACTTTCAGCATCGGAAGGTGGCTATACTTCATATGAAGAGGGGGAGAACATTGACGCAGAATTTCCTGTGATGCCAGTGCCACAACTACCTGAAAGATTTCACCAAACTTTTCGTGGAGAGACCAACAACTTCAATAGGGGTCAACAAGGAAAGAAACGCCAACGCGAATTTTATGGTCCCTCAACAAGAGAACAAGCATTTCGGGGGGACATAAAAGAGGTAAATGGTGACATTTTGTTACCTTCTACAAATGACTATATTGTGAATTTGTCTGGACATTCTTTTTCTGATATTGAAGTGACTGTTCTTAGTCGTGGACTGAAATTTATTCCCACTGTAATTTCTCGTGTACATGAGATGAAAAGTGATGTATATAGATTTGGTAGAAAGCTACATTTAAAAAGTTTTTTTAGTAATATACATAACCGCTTACAGTCTACATCTTCTGAAGATAGTTCAGATGTCTCTTCAGAAAGTTTTTATTCTTGTACATCAGATGTATTTCCTGATGCATATTATAGATTTGATATTGATTGCGTTCAAACAACTAGTGGTTTTATACCTCCAGTTTTAAATAATGATGTTTTGCATTTTGTGAACATGTTAAACTTTTCCATTGAATCTGGATTCAGTGAATATATGAAAAATAGTGGTAATATACATTACAATCTATGTTCTAAAGAATGGAAAGCTCTAGTAGCATTGAGTAAGAATAGAGAAATTATTTTTAAACCATCTGATAAGGGTAACAAGTTGGTTGTCATGCATTTTTCCCAATATTATAAAATGTGTATGGATCTTCTTAATGATACTACTGTTTATGAAAAGGTGGAATGGAATTTATACAATGTTGCTTTAGATGAGTATAAGGAATTATTAGATAAAGAACAAAGGTTGGGATATTTTTCAGCATCAGATGTAAAAAATAAATTTAAAACCGAAGGCTGCCAAATGGCATCCTTCTATTGTCTCCCTAAAATACAGAAAGACCTGAGAGTTCCACCTGGGAGACCTATTATTTCTGGGTGTAACTACTTTCTACATAATTTAGGTGTTTTTCTTCACAATTTTCTATTAACTAAGGTTAAGACTCTGCCATCTTACAACTCTGATGTCTTTGATTTTCTGGACAAGATAAGGGATGTTAAATGGAATAGATGTATGTATTGGGTTACACTTGATGTTAAGAGTCTTTATACCAATATTAACCATTCTTTTGGTATAGAAGCTATTAGTTTTTTTCTAGGTGATTATCCGGATACAGAGTATATTGTTGAACTAATTTATTTTTCTTTAACTAATAATTTTTTTTGAATTTCATGATTGTTTGTATCGACAAAAACAGGGTACTGCCATGGGGCAGCTTTTGCCCCCATGTATGCTAATCTTGCTATGGGCCTTTTTGAGTCTGAATTCTTATATAGGAATTCCTTTTTTCATAAATATGTTATTAAGTATTATAGGTTTGTGGATGATTTAATTTTTTTGCTGGAAGATGGTGAAGCATTGGTAGATCAATTTATTTTAGATTTGCACAATAATAGATTCTCGTTGAAATTTGATGGGCTCAATAAAGGTGTTTCTATTTCTTTTCTTGATATTGTGTTAAATATTATTAATGATAAAGAACTAGTTACATCAGTTAATAGGAAGTTTGAAGGAGGTACATAATATGTACATGGCACTAGTTGTCACCCTCCTCATACAATAGAAGGTCTACCATATGGTGAAATGATAAGAATCTCCAGATTGTGTAATAAGGAGAGTATATTTAAAAAGGAATTGAGTTTATTAATGGAAATGTTTCAACATAGGGGCTATAGTGAAGACATAATAATAAATAGTTATAAACGATTTTTTGGACATGGGTACAAAAAAGTTATTAATAATTTGTCTAATAGAGATGTGTTACAGTTAAATGATATAAATAATAAACAGAAAGATATTATGTATTTTGTTACAACCTTTGGCTGTTTTAGTGATGAATTGGTTAAAATGGTTAATTATTTTTGGAAATATTTTAGTTTATTAAGTAGTGTGTCTCTATGGTTGAATGTACATCTAAAATTTTCCTATAAAAGAGGAAAAAATATTAAAGATTTTTTAGTAAAAAGTAAGTTTACTATGCCTGTAGTTAATATGCAGCATAGTCTATCTATGAAGGGCACTTTCAGATGTGGTAAATGCAAAGCTTGCAGCTTTGTAGTGCCTCATTTTTCTCACATTAATAATGTATGTTTTAATACATGTAATGTTTTCAATTGTAATTCCGAAGGGGTGATATATGCACTTAAATGCCCTTGTGAAAAATTTTACATTGGAGAGACCAAAAGGGCATTTAAGGTCAGACTTTTAGAACATGCCAGAGACATCACTAATATTAAGGAGGAAAGTTCTGTGGCTATGCATTTTAAAAATTTTCACCAAAGTAAAAATGAAGGGTTACAAGGTACTGTTTTAGAGCAAATACACCATTCTTGTCATGCCAAGGTCAATATTAAGCGTACTTTATTATAAAAAGAAGCTGTATATATTTTGAAATTCAACACACTGCAGCCTTATGGCCTTAATGAAGATTTTAATTGGAAAGTACTGATTTAATGTAATGAATTTAATTAATTTACATTAATTGTTTTATTATATAATTGTTTTTGTGTAGTAGTATAAATGTAGTTCTGCTAACTGTAAGGTTTATACTCCTTGAAGGCTACGGCTGAGACGTCAGAGAGTGAGAGAATAAATTTGTTCGAAAGTTGTGGATTTTGCTGTTGTTTCACTTCACTAATAACACCTTGTAATTCATCACGTTAAAAATATTCCAATTCCTCTTAATGATATTGCAAAAGATGATAACGTCACTTGAATATGTAAGTGAAAATCACACTTGGCTATTAAATGATTGTCCTTGTACATTACGTTGCTTTGACAACTGACTGGAAAAATGGGGTCCACCTCTCTCATTCCTTTCAGAACGTACCTCGGCTATACAGTTATCTACTTCTTTATCTTTATATCCCCTCTTCCAGGTTAAGTCAGAAAAGGCTGGTTCTAAAGACTCTTCATCATTATGTTGCCTCACTATTCTGAGAAGCAGACCCCTAATAACATTTTTCGAAATATGTCTGGGGTGCATGCCTATTTTGTGAAATAAGGAATCCTTTTGCAAGCTTTTCTATGTATCCCTGTCTTAAAAAAAACATTCTATTTCTAGTAATGACTACATCCAAGAAATCTATGCAGTCCAGGGAGCATTTATAAGTGCATTGCAGAAATGGTGTAGTAGTGTGCAAAAGTCAATACAATCTTGTAATAGCTCTGCCAGGCCATCCCACAATAAAATAATATCATCCACAAACCACTTATAATGAATCATATGTGAAGAGAATAAATTATCCTTCAAGACTTGACTCAGCTCCCATTTTGCCAGCACAAAGTTGGCGTACTTGTTGGCACAAGCTTTGCCCATAGCTACACCAACCTGCTGTAAATAAAACTCCTTACCAAAAACAAATCCCTTATTTTGCAATATTAACTATAAAAGAGTACAAAAGACTGTCTTACTTTTTTGTGAAAATATTACTCTGATTTAAAAACAACCAAATATTGTCAATCCCCCATGCACTGGGAGACGCTGTAAAGAGTGATACTGTGGCCATTGTTACACAATACTATTCTCTAAAATAAGGGTTTGGCATGCAGATCCTCCACAAAGCTCTTAGTGTCTTTCAGTACCATATCTACTGTGTTTAAAATAGGACATGAGGTTTTTTCTATATAAGTGGAAACAGGTTCTGTTGGCCAACCCTTGCTCAAAACTATCAGGCACATAGATGGGCAAACAAAGATCCTATGAACTTTTGGGACCCCATAAAGAACAGGTACAAAAGAATGCTCTACAACAAAATATTTAAAGAGATCTGCTGTTATCATCCCTGTCATCAAAAGGTCAAACAAAAGAAAAGCAATCTTTTTAGTAGCACCTACTACTTGATGTTTAAAAATGGGTAAATAAGTGAGCACATTGTTCAATAATTCTCGCATACACTCTACGTAAAAGCCCTTGTCCATCACAACAATCACCCCTCCCTTATGAGCTGGGTGTATCTCTCCTGGGGACAAGTCCTTCAATTCTTCCAAAGCATTCTGTTCAGATGGAGTCAAATTATGGAAGGAAGTTGCATGCGGCTGAATGCAGTTAACAGTGCAGTGGTGCAGCAGTAGCATTGTTGCCTCACAGCAAGGGGTTTTCCAGTTCGATTTTTGGCTGGGTGCCTTCTCTGCAGAGTATGCATGTCCTCCCTGCATTCATGTGGGTTTCCTCTGGGTGCTCCGGTGTTCTCCCATGTTACAAAGACATACATCTGGAGCATTTTCCTTGGGCCTCCACTGAAAATTGGCTTTGTTCCAAGTCGGACTTTCCTGGTTAACAAATGTTAAATATACATAAAATAAATAAATGTCCCTTCACAAATACTTGTCTCACTTCTTCCTCACATATTGTCACAAAGGTTTCCACAAAAGGATGTATCTTGGAAACATAGACATTGGGTTTCTTGAATCTATTTAAATCAGTAACTTGCTCAGGGAACATGACAGAGAGAGAAACATTCCTCGAAAACATTTTCAGATCCATGAGCACATCAACCAAATCAGATCTCATAGGGATAAAAGAAAGTTTTTTATCAAAAGGGGGTCTCTGTTCAAGTGTCAAAACAAAGGAAGATAGATTAACTACTAGGTCATTTGAGTTTTGATGCGAGTTTTCATCCTCGTCTGTCTGTCTACCTTTTCCCTGTAGAACATGTAGTGCTTTTAAGTTTTTAGTTTTGAAAGCTTTATTGGCAGATATTAGAGGGGACAATCCTAGAAATAAAACTGAACTAAGAGAACAAATTTGGATTTTCAATCTACGAGCTGACAATTTTCCCAGCATTAATGAATCTATCTCTTTAAAACAGCTTTGAGAGCACGAACACTCCCCCCATTGAGGCCATTTTTGGATATGTGATTTTGATGTTGTATCTAACTCTTTATATTGTTATTCTCTTTTTGAAAGTATTATTGAGGTATATATTATATATTTATAAGAAAAAGTAAGTAATGCACATATTCTGGTTAAGTTCACGTTTTAGCAACATTCATTTGATTACTGCTTACATATTTAGTCCCAATTTTTAGATAGTCTGTGAGTAGTGTAAATGGATGTGTTTTATTGTTTTATTTTGTTGGATGAAGTGGTCAGTGAACTGCAAAAGCACTTACCTTTAGTTTGTTTATATAGTAAAGGGTTTTGTATTTTTTATTTAGCTGTGGTGATTGTTGACTCATTATTTTTTACATTATTTTGAAGAATATCTGTGGTAGCAAGAAAAAAGTTGTTCATAGGTTCATAGGTTGGTACTAGGCTATCGGCCCTAGGGCCTATACAAGCCTAGCCATAACAATTTCCTGGCTATTTCTTCCCACACTATTTACTTCCCTGGACCCCTGTGTAGCAGGGTGACTGACATGATTCCCGGGGTGAAATTATGTATAAATGTTTGTGTTCAGAGATATTAGGTGATGTAAACCAATATGACCACATCCTTTATATTCTACATATCATAACACATAATACATATTAACAGTATTACAAGAGAATAAAATGAGGGTTCTTATTAGAAGAATGAAAGTCCAAAATCTCGAATGGCTATATGCGCAAAAATGCCATTCATCAATGTGTTTTTCATGAGATTGCGGTACAGAGAAGATCGTGAAATTTGCACTTTATTCACTGTAGTGTGATCTCAGAGTTGGTATATATAATTAATGGGGGGTGTGGGGGCCACAGCACCCCACAATAAGGAGGTTTGAAGTCCGGCATTTTCGCTGTTTACAGTGCTCGATTATATGAACTTTGGCTCATGTAATATAGACCTATAAAATGATAGCAGGCAGTTTGTTAAAGCTATGGTGCTATAATTGCTACTCTGTTATTCTTTTCCTTCTATTTTACAGACTTGATTAGGAAGTGGTGCTATGAAAATCACTAATTCATTATTTAATTCTGAAATATATTTTACCTCTTTTATTCACATTCTAGTGGATGCAGCTTGAATGCTTGCATTACAAAAACAAAACAAAAAAAAAACATTCCCAGTGTTTATTGCAAAATAATCAGGAAAGTGAAACTACAATGCAGGGTAAGTATAGCATGCCATTTGTACCTGCTTCTACACTAGTTTCCCATGATACCATTTTGAATGATATGTATTTATACATTTATGATTCAACCATCTTTGTAAAACTTCAGCAAAGGATTTTACTTCCAGCCTGACTTAATGGAAATATATATGATTCTTATTTGCCCAAGCCATGGCTTGCCTTTTTATATATATGAGCCTATGTACAATTATGATAACTAAGAAGATATAGAAGTACTAATATAAAGGAGTACTAATGTGAGACAAACATCCTGATTCATGGATGGAAAACAGCACCACACTTTTATTTCTTATTACTAGCTAGTGCTTCATTCATAGTTGCCTTCAGTAGTCTTATGAAGGCCACCATTACAGAAATGCTAGTCAGAAATTATAAATAAAAGTTTGGTATTGGTTTTGCGCCTTGAGCTGGATGCATCCAATGAAGGCCAATGGAGCTAAAGATCTATTCAGTAATTAAAAATAAAAGTTCAGTGTAACGATTGGGGAGAGATGGGCGAAGGCTGCCAGCCTAGTCAAATAGAATTTGATATATAATTCTGGCATTTGTAAATTAATGTAAAATACAGGCATGTTTCTTGAGTGTAATGAATACTGTGAAATGTGGAACTGCAAAATATGTGACAACATTGCACTCTACTGGCCAAGTGAAGCATGTTGTACCCTTTCATGTTAGAATTCGGCTCCAGGGCGGCTGGATGAAGATTTCATGCCCATTGTTTTAAGGCTAAAGTTTATGACTAGAATTTAGATGTGGAAGGTGCTTTATTGCGCTGGTTTCCACTAGCATATACATGTGAAATGTTTTGCATTGTTGTAAGTTTCTGAGGAGGTGCTAGGTTGCTAAATAATGCAGTTGATGGCCTGAGAACTCAGACCAGGTGTTAAGATGATGCAATATGAATACTGGGAAAACCTAAGTGTCAAAAATGATGTAATTTTGGGAGGGCCTTAGAGACATGTTTGTTAGTTATGTTTAAATACTATTTCTCACAAGAGACTGGAAAGCATTTTGATCTTGGATATTCAACTTACCAGCACTCTGCCTTATGCTCACATGTAAGTTTTAGCACTCTGATTTCTTGTAGGAATAGTTAAAGCTAGTAAAGATTAATTAGGTATTTTTCTTTGAAATCAGGCCTGTCCTACTGTATTATTTTAAGTTTCTGTGTGATCTCTGAACTCTTAGATATCTCTGTGATGTAGTAGTTTTTTCTTGTGTTTTAATTATTTATTATTAAATATTTTTAAAACCTTCTACCTGTGGCTGATTTGTGTAGAGATAAGCTCTAGAGTACATTGCATATTTATAGAGGTTATTGTAATAGGCCACTCTAGAGTAAGCCTTGACAGTCATAATACCATTGGATATTAATAGTGCACAATAATAACTAAAACATCCTTTTAAGGGCCTTTTAGTAGCTGATATTATTAACTATGTGGTGGCAGTAATTACTACCATATAGTCTGGGTAAAGGGGCATGGTTGGAGAATCTGTGTCAGCCTTTCCCAGGAGTGTCTGTGAAGTTGTATAAATACTTATCTCAAAGTGTGTGTGTGTGTTGTGTCAGCTACTTGGCAGGGACACGAAGCACTGGTTGGACAGAGAGGGTACTGGAGGTTTTAGCTTGCCCAGTTAGGCTGAGACCTGGACCCTATAGCTGTGCTAGTGGGGAGTCTTATTGGGGACCTGGTGATCAAGGGAGCAACCAGCCACAGACTGATTGTGTCCTCCGTGTGCACTTAAGGGAAATTGTACTTTACTGTGTGTATTAATTATCCTTTCCTCTTCCCGGAGACAACCTCCCTGGTTTTAGTGGTGAGGATTGAGGTTCCTTGATTGCTGGGCCAGGGCACAGTCATCACAAGTGTTTGGCAGTGGTGGGATCTACTTCACATACTAATTGGCTTGTAGTGGTGTGGGTAGAGCAAATTCCTGTAGCTTATATACAGTGATCTCTAAAAGTGTTTTGTACTCTAAAACAGCCACACAGTGTATACTCAGAGTTCAGATCACAATTGTTTTATTTCTTTTGTTAGCTTAGTGTTAGTCAGGGTGAGCAGGCAGCATGTCAGCAGAAGAGTATGGAAAGCTGGCAAGAAACCAGCTGGTGGAGATGTACCAGGCTAGGGGACTGGTGCATGGAAACCTGACTAAAGCAGACCTGATTGCAGCCTTGTTTACAGTTGCATCAGAAAACAGCAGCCTGGAGGACAATCTGACTGATAGTGAAGATACAATAGCCTCAGAGAATGGACAGCTCAACCGTTCTGCAGTGGACTTAAAAATCCAGCTGGAGCTAAAGAGACTTGAGTTGGAGACCAGGCATATGGAACATGAAGCAGTCATGAAAATGAGGAGTCTACAAGCTGAGTAAAATGAACAGCAGAGGAAGCATGAGAGAGAAATGCTGACTCTTCGCCAGAGTCATGGAGGTAATAGGGAAGGGAGTAACTGGACCCCAGAAGCACAAAAGGTCAGTAAATTTATTCCACAGTTTAAGGAGGGGGGTTATTTTGATAGCTTCATTCATATGTTTGAGCAGTTATGTAAACAGTATGAAGTTGACCAAGGGCACTGGGTACAGTTCCTGAGCCCCTTACTCCATGGTAAAGCTGTAACTTTTTTAGCAAAAATGCATGATACTGACTGTTTTGATTTTACTGCTGTAAAACGACATTTATTAGAATGTTTTAAGCTAACACCTGAAATATATAAGAAAAAGTTTTGTGAGCATAGATGCAAGGCAGATGAAAATGTATGTGAATATGTTGTTGAACTGAGCACTTATTTTCATAGCTGGGTGACTGAGTGAGTTGATGTCAGGTCACCACTTTTGAAGGGCTGGCAGACCTTTTGGTAAGGGAACAAGCCCTTAGCACTTTGCCTGAGGACATGAGGACCTGGTTAGCCGATAGACAGTGTGCTACTTCAGAGAAGTTGGAAAAGAAGGGAGACCTAAACCTAGAAAGCAGGGCAGCCCTGCACAGGAAAGGGATCCCCAGTACTGCTCATGGGTCTAAAGGAACCCATGATGAGCAGCAGAGACTGCCCCAACAGAATCTACCAGTAGCAGGGGAAGCCACTAGTCAAGGTACACATCCAGGAGCTATGGTTAAATGTTTTGAATGCAACCAGTGGGGCCATGTGGCATACAGATGTCCATGGAGGCAAGTGGGCAACCAAAGGTGAGGGAGCCAGTAAGTGGTAAAGACAAAATACCAATAGTAGGTTGTCTTGGACAACAGGGGTATAGAACTACCATCCTGCAGATGTCCTGAGAGGGAAAGATTTGGATGAGACAGTACTATGTACTTATGCAGTTACATGCATTGAAGCTAGGAGACAAGCATGTGGGTCTGGTAGCCTGGGGGAGACCCAGACTGACAGCATACTTGCAACCAGGACTGCTGAAGTGGTTACTTCAGGGAGTGAGCTATGCTGTAGCAGTGAGACTAAATGTGAGCCACAGCTACTTGTGGGTACTGATGCTCCCTTGGACAGGGTAATTGCAAAGGTAGAGGTGAGTAGTAGTACCCAGGCTGACAGTGAGGCACCACTGTCAGAGGATGCCAGACGTCCTGTGGAAGGGGAGCTGGGAAGGGTTACAAGGAGAGACTTGAGACAGGCTCAACTCTCAGACCCTACATTGCAAGGCCTGAGGCAGGTAGATAGGGAGGTACCTGATTCTCAAGGGAAGGGAGAATCTGTATACTGGAACAAAGGGTTACTGTACAGGGAGTGGACCCCTGAAGGAGGGCTAGAAGGTGAGAGAGTACAGCAGTTGGTAGTGCCTAGAGCTTCAGTAACCAAAGAGAAACACACTGCCAGGTAAAGCACTCTCCTCTAAAACTTCAAACCATGTAAAAAAGAGAGGATGAAGAGTGCACCACGAGCTGATATCCAAGGTTCAGCAAATAAATCCAAAGAAATAACTGTTTGAATAAAATCTTCGTTTATTACAAACAACAATGACTGCAGCAAATAATCAGAGTAAGCGCTTTCGCGTTGACACCCAACGCTTCATCAGACATAAAAGGCTGCTGAAAGTAGTTCCTTATAAACATCCAATGACATGATGTCATAATTAACTTAAAGAGACAGTTATGTCCCAATGATATAAAAATAAAAAATAAAAAATAAAAAATAGTAATAAAATATGATTACTAAAGACTTTAATACAAAAACATCCATACAAAAATGACATGAAGGATTGACATCAATGTTTCAGAGGTCTGGAGGCTAAAAAAGGCTTAATAGAAAGCCTTTCATTAAGCCCAAACCTGTGCGCTTGTAATTTAGTAATCCACTTGCCTTCTCTTTCTTCAACTCTATTTTTGGCATTACCTAGTCTGCCATCTATGTTCACTAATTCAAGAACAAGGAATTTGAAGATGTGGTTTTCACCTGCCTCAACTACATGTTTTGCAAGGGCGTTTAGTATATTGCCTCTAGATATTGCATAAATGTGCTCCCTAATGCGTTCTCTCAACGACCTAGTGGTCATGCCTACGTAAAACTTCCTGCATAGTTGGCACTCAGCTAAATAAACTAGGTTAGTGGATTTACAGCTTGCGTGGTGTTTAAAAACATAGTTCCTATGCGTGTCAGGATGTGTAAACATATGGGTATTGGCTATATGTCTACATTGATTGCAAGAAGAGCAAGCAAAAGTGCCACTTCGTGTATTTGTACTAACATTGGCCTGAGGTTTGTCATAACAAAGTAGCCTATTCAATGAAAGCATATTCTTGTATGCTATTCGAGGTGTACTATCAACTAAAGATCTTATACTGTTATCTACCATGAGGAGATTCCAATGTCTGTTGAAAATCTTCAAGACATGTTTGTTCTTATTGGTGTACGGAATCATGATCCTGTTAGTCTGAGGCCTGGCTGCCTGTGTGTGATGTGAGCTCTGTATATTCAGTCTTTTAATGATGGGTATAGCTTCATTATCCCTCTTATTGTCACATTCAGAAACTGCTTTGAGTACAGACTTTCTATTGTAACCCCTAGTAGTAAAATTAGTAACTAAATCAGATTTCTGTCGTTGGTAAGCTAAGTGTGTAGAGGTTAGTCTAGAGGCTCTCATAGCTTGGTTCTGAACAATGTTCCTATAGATGTGTTGAGGATGCATACTGTCCCTGTGGAGTAAGTTGTTCCTCCAGCAATTCTTCCTAAATAGTTCAGTGTCAAAACCATGGCCATTCTTGAATATACTCACGTCTAGGAAGTCTATGTGTCCAAAGGAATATGTGTAATCAAAACTCAAAAAATCAGTGGTTGTATTGAGATAATCAATAAAATCTAAAAGACGTTCAATCGTACCTCCCCATAAAAGGAAGACGTCATCCACAAATCTATTGTAGAATAACAATGAGTCAAGAAAAACAGAATCCTGGTTAAACACAAAAAGCTGTTCCCAATGTGCCAACACTAAATTGGCATAAGCGTTGGCACACGGGGTGCCCATCGCTACTCCTTTAGTTTGTAGATGGTAGGTGTTCTCATAACATAACACGTTGTTCTCAAGGATAATTTCAAGTAGAGATACACATCTATCAACCATGTGAGGTGTAAGATCGCTATGTATCAAAAATGCTCTAATGTATTCTAAACCTGTATTATTAGGAATTGAGGTGAACAGTGACTTGACATCTAACGATACTAATATACAAACATCATTAAAAGAAAAAGACTGCTCAAAAATAGCTAAATTCTCAAGAAAGTTGATGGTATCTTTCAAAATGTGCTTAACATTTAGAACAATAGGCTTTAAAACCTTGTCGAGATAAATAGAAAGAGGCTCAGTTAGCCAGCCTCGACTGGATACTATTGGACGCAAAGGTGGATCAGTTGCGTCCTTGTGTATTTTGGGAAGACCTCTGAAAGATGGTACTAAGGGCTTATCAACAAGTAAATACAGATACAAATCATTGTCAATCACACTAGTCAACATTAAGTCATATAGCATAGCGTGAACATTCTTGATAAGACTATTTAGACTATATTTAGGTATGGGTAAATAAGTCTCAGCATCAGAGAGCATGGCATTCATCTTACTACTGTATGAGGAGCTATCCATTACAACGACAGCTCCACCTTTGTCCGCTTGTCTAATCGTAATGGCCACATTTCTTCTTAGGCTGTCTAAAGCTAGTTTCTCTTGTTGTGTCAAGTTTGTAAAATGAGGTTTAGCTTGATTATCATTGTATAACTTAAACAAATCATCCTCCACAGCTTGCTTGAAAGCTTCCAGAAGAGGATGTGAAGGAGGAACAAATGTGGATGGCTTTCTAAAAATAACGTGTTGGTTTGCAAACTCCTCTATGTGCTCACCATAGAGTAACTTGAGAGCCAAATTTCTTGTAAACATTTTTACATCCACGATGATGTCAGTGACATCATTGCTATGGGAAGGAATAAATCCCAAACCCTTGTTAAGAACAGATTGCTCAAACACACTCAAAACATAACTTGAAATATTCACTACTAAATTGTCTGAATAAAGTGTCTCAGAAATTAAAACATTACCACTCATGTCTTCGGTCGCCATGTCTTCTTGGTTAGAGGCATACTGTCCTCCATAAACTTCCTTTTGTTCGTTCTCGTCGACGGGGACCAAGTTCTCTTTTCTTGAGGTCTGAAGGGTAGGGGAAAAGAAGGAAGACCTTCGCCCAGTGCAAACAGCTCTTCTTCGGTTGGAATGATGAAAGAATCAATGCTAAGTTGTTTATTCCGTGGTTCAATCGTTTTGGGTCTCACAGAGGCTGCCTTGTCATTCCGTGACACCGGATCAAGACCTGGATCAAAGTGAACCTGTGCTTGTGTGGTGATAGCGTGGGAATGTGGCGTAGTACCCTGGTTGAGCTCGTCAATGGTCTCTCTGTGTGTTTCTGTGTTGGTAGCCATAATGGGTTCAGGCTGTATAACTCCTTCCTCTGATGTCAAAGAAATGGAAGGGTTGAGCTGAATGACGCATTGCTCATCTGCGACAGCGTGAGGTAGACGCAAAACCTTAGCGGAAGTGCTAGTGATACTGAATCTTGTATCGTTGTTCTCTTTGGGCCAAGAGAAAACTCGGGACAGGGTAAAATCTACGAAGTCCCTCTGTAGCTTGCGTTTCTTGTCGCGCAGGCACTTGAGATCTAAAGAAGACAGCATGTGTTTTAAATCATTGAGCACAATACTGCACTGCTCGCTACTTAACATGCCATTCAATTCAGTATAAATGGTTGCAACATCAACTTTTAACTCTCTAATAGAGATGTCATAATGCTCAATTAAAATATTTAAATAGGAGAAACTTGTGTCGATGTTGCATTTTTGCCATTGTGCTAAGAGTCCGGGTTGAGAATCACCGAAAGTCGGCATTTTGAGAATCCTCAAACCTCGTGGCACTAACTTAAACTTAAGGCAGGCTTCCATATGAAGTCTCTGCCACTGAATAGTACGCATGATTCTCCCTTGGACAGGGTAATTGCAAAGGTAGAGGTGAGTAGTAGTACCCAGGCTGACAGTGAGGCACCACTGTCAGAGGATGCCAGACGTCCTGTGGAAGGGGAGCTGGGAAGGGTTACAAGGAGAGACTTGAGACAGGCTCAACTCTCAGACCCTACATTGCAAGGCCTGAGGCAGGTAGATAGGGAGGTACCTGATTCTCAAGGGAAGGGAGAATCTGTATACTGGAACAAAGGGTTACTGTACAGGGAGTGGACCCCTGAAGGAGGGCTAGAAGGTGAGAGAGTACAGCAGTTGGTAGTGCCTAGAGCTTACTGTCTGGTGCTTCTAGCCATAGCCCATGATATTCCCTTTACAAGTCATATGGGCATAAAACATACAAAGAGGTGTCTTATGTAAAACTTTTATTGGCCTGGAATTTCCAGAGATGTAACAGGGTACTGCAGGACCTGTGAGCAGTGCCAAAAGATAGGAAAGGCAGGAGACAAGGTGAGAGCTCCTTTGATGCCTTTTCCCGTGATTGAGGAGCCATTTCATAGGGTAGCTATGGATATTGTGGGTCCTCTGAGTACCCTAATTTCCACAGGGAAAAGTTATATCCTAGTGATTATGCTACACGATACCCTGAGGCAGTGGCTTTGTTCTCCATTGAGGCAGAGAAGGTGGCAAATGCTTTGCTAGAGATTGTCATCAGGGTAGGTTTCCCAAAGGGAATACTGTCTGACAGAGGTGCCAATTTTATGTCAGACCTGCTGGCTTGTCTGTGGAAGTCCTATGGGGTGAAGCACATGATGACCACCCCCTACCATCCCCAGACTAATGGTCTTGTTGAGAGGTTAAACTCTACAATTAAGTACATGCTACGCACATTTGCAGATCAGTTTAAGAGGGAGTGGGGCAAATATTTGCCCCATCTGTTGTTTTCTTACAGAGAGGTTCCCCAGGAATCCACAGGTTTTTCACCCTTTGAGTTGCTGTATGGGCATAGGGTGAGGGGACCTCTAGATTTAATTCGAGAAGAGTGGGAAGGTGAGTGTGAGTCTCACAAGGAGTCTGTTATGGCATATGTTTTGAACCTCAGGACTAGGCTCAGAGAACTCATTGGCCTGGCCCAAGAAAACCTGGCAGAAGCCCAACAACAGAAAAAGGTGTGGTATGACAGGAATGCTTGAGCTAGAGTGTATGCTGTAGGGCAGCAGGTAATGGTTCCCATTCCTGTCAGAGACAACAAGTTGCAAGCAGCTTGGGAGGGATCCTACAAGGTGGTTAGAAAGGTAAGTGATGTTAACTACATGGTGGAAGTGCTAGGCAGACAGCAGGGGCACAAATTGTACCATGTTAACACAATGAAACCTTACCATGATAGGGAGGCCCTTGTGATGAGCATTTACAGTGGATTGCAGGAGGAGTCTGAGAGAGATCTTGTGACTGATCTCTTCAGTGAGGCTCGGGCTGACACCTCGGTGGAAGGGGTAGCAATGTCCCAGCAGCTATCTCCTACCCAGGTTCGAGAAATCTGAGCAGTGTTGCAGGAGTTTGGGGGAATGTTCACTGGGAAACCAGGGAGCACCCACCTAGTGCAGCACCAGGTGGATACAGGACCCCAAAGGCCTATCAGGAAGGCCCCTTATAGGGTGCCTGAGAGAGTCAAACAGACTCTGAGGGAAGAGGTACAGGAGATGTTGGAACTAGGGATGATTCAAGATTCCAACAGTCCCTGGGTTTCACCAGTGGTGTTGGTGCCAAAGAAGGGGTAGCAACAGGTTCTGTATGGATTACAGGAAATTAAATAGTCACACAGAGGCAGATGCTTACCCCATGCCTAGGACAGATGAGGCCCTAGAGCAGCTGGGTGGGGCTAAGTATCTTACAACCATTGATCTTACCAAGGGTTACTGGAAGGTGCCCTTGACTCCCAGTGCTAGAAAAAAGTCAGCCTTAGTGACTCCTTTTGGCTTGTATGAGTTCACAAAGATGCCCTTTGAGATGAAGAATGCCTCAGTGACTTTCCAGAGGCTGTTAGATCATATCTTAGCAGGAGCAGGAGGGTTTGCCCTTGCTTACATGGATGATATTGCTATCTACAGCCATTCCTGGCAAGAGCACCTTCAGCATGTCAGGGTGGTGCTGGGAAGATTACAGAGGGCAGGGTTGATTATTAAGCTGAGCAAATGTCAAGTTTGTATGGCAGAGGTCTCCTACCTAGGACATAGAGTGGGGAGTGGTAAGATAAGGCCAGAACCTGCCAAAGTGGAAGCCATTCAGGCATGGTCTTCACCTGTTACCAAAAGGCAGGTGAGGGAATTCTTAGGGACAGCAGGGTACTACAGAGAGTTTGTTCCCAATTATAGTACCATAGCTGCTCCCCTTACAGACCTGACTAGGAAGAACAGGCCAGATAAGGTACTGTGGACCCCAGCATGGGAGCAGGCATTTCAGAAGCCTAAGGGAGCTTTGGGAGAACCCCGTGTGTTAGCCAGTCCAGACTATAGCAAAGAATTTGTTGTGCAGGTGGATGCTTCAGACTATTGGGTGGGGGCTGTACTTAGCCAGATTTCTTCAGAGGGAGAAGAGTGCCCAGTGCTTTATCTCAGTCGTAGGCTCCAACCCAGGGAGGAATGCTATGCAGCGGTAGAAAAGGAATGTCTAGCCATAGTGTGGACACTACAAAAACTTCAGCCTTATCTGTATGGAAGAAAATTCTCTGTGATGACAGATCACAACCCTCTAACATGGTTAAACAGAGCCAGTCAGCAAAATGCCAAGTTGCTAAAATGGAGTCTGGGGTTGCAAGCATATGATATGTTAGTGGAACATCACAGTGGGAGTAGCAATGCCAATGCAGATAGGCACTCAAGACAGGGAATGGGGTGAGGTACACCCAGATAGACCTGACACTCTCAAGCGATGTTTCTCAAGGGGCACTTGAAAAACTTGCTTGAGTTCCCCAGGGTTGAAGAGATGTGATGATTGGGGAGAGATGGGCGAAGGCTGCCAGCCTAGTCAAATAGAATTTGATATATAATTCTGGCATTTGTAAATAAATGTAAAATACAGGCATGTTTCTTGAGTGTAAAGAATACTGTGAAGTGTGGAACTGCAAAATATGTGACAACATTGCACTCTACTGACCCAGTGAAGCATGTTGTACCCTTTCATGTTAGAACTCGGCTCCAGGGTGGCTGGATGAAGATTTCATGCCCATTGTTTTAAGGTTAACATTTATGACTAGAATTTAGATGTGAAAGGTGCTTTATTGCTCTGGTTTCCGTAGCATATAAATGTGAAATGTCTTGTATTGTTGTAAGTTTCTGAGGAGGTGTTAAATTGCAAAATAATGCAGTTTGTGGCCTGAGAATTCAGACCAGGTGTTAAGATGATGCAATATGAATACTGGGAAAACCTAAGTGTCAAAAATTATGTAATTTTGGGAGGGCCTTAGAGAGATTTTTGTTAGTAATGTTTAAATACTATTTCTCACAAGAGACTGGAAAGCATTTTGATCTTCGATATCCAACTTACCAGTACTCTGCCTTATGCTCACATGTAAGTTTTAGCACTGTGATTTTTTGTAGGAATAGTTAAAGCTAGTAAAGATTAATTAGGTATTTTTCTTTGAAATCAGACCTGTCCTACTGTATTATTTTAAATTTCTGTGTGATCTCTGAACTCTTAGATATCTCTGTGGTGTAGTAGTTTTGTCTTGTGTTTTAATTATTTATTATTAAATATTTTAAAACCTTCTACCTGTGGCTGATTTGTGTAGAGATAAGCTCTAGAGTTCATTGCATATTTATAGAGGATATTGTAATAGGCCACTCTAGAGTAAGCCATGACTGTTAGTTGTACTACCATTGGATATTAATATTGCACAGTAATAATTGGACACCCTTTTAAAGGCCTTTTAGTAGCTGATCTTATTAAATATGTGGTGGCAGTAATTACTACTGTATAGTCTGTGTAAAGGGGCACAGTTGGAGAATCTGTGTCAGCCTTTCCCAGGAGTGTCTGTGAAGTTGTATAAATACTTATCTCAAAGTGTGTGTGAGTTGTGCCAGCTACTTGGCAGGAACACAAAGCACTAGTTGGAGAGAGAGGGTACTGGAGGTTTTAGCTTGCCCAGTTAGGCTGAGACCTGGACCTATAGCTGTTCTAGTGGGGAGTCTTATTGGGGACCTGGTGAACAAGGGAGCAACCAGCCCCAGACTTTGTGTTCTCTGTGTTCACTTAAGGGAAATTGTACTTTACTATGTGTATTAGTTATCCTTTCCTCTTCTCAGAGATTACCTCCCTGGTCTTAGTGGTGAGGATTGAGGCTCCTTGATTGCTGGACCAGGGCACGGTTGTCACATTTGGTATTTTCTTTCATCCACAAATGTGAATGCAAATCTTACAGTACATGATACACAAAGTCCTAAATATTTTAGCTGCAAAGTAAAAGTACCAGCGTATGTTACTTCTAAGTTATTGTTGTGACTTTGTCTCCAAGAATAATTACATACTGCCTTATTGAATCATGCATTTTCTTCTTCTTAGCACACGTGCATGGGATAAGCAGAGTGAAAGACTTGCAATAGAAGCTGCTACAGGCTCCACAAGGGTGGCAGTTAACATGGAAGAAGATAGCCCTGAGTGGTTAACAAGCTGCTTTTTATAGCCCGTGGAGCAGTCTGATTCCTTCTACCTCTGTTTGCCTACTGTGTAATTCTTTCCAATTTATCTAATCATAGACTGATCCTAAGTTGACCCTGAAAATTTACTTTTGTGTCCATTGCACTGACCTGGTCAGCAAATGAATAAAAATACCACATTGTTTGCAGTATGCACACCTCTCAGACTCCACACAAGAAGGTATGTATATATATTTCATGTCTTTGTGCTTTTATGCATTTAATGAATTCTAAATCATTAAGCATTCTGGAATGTGAAATACTAGGGAAATGGTTTTCTATATAGAAACAGATATCCTTGCTTGCGACTGATGTTGTTTTTTTGTTTTTTTAATCTCCACAGACAGTTGTTGAATGTCTTCATAAGCAGGTAGGTTTTATATTAGGTCATACTATTGTTATAAAATGTGTGATTTGAGAATGTAGTAGTAAAATCAGGGGGACAAACCCAGACACAACTGCTTTCCAGTCATTAGTTCCTGTATATAGTACCTAACATGAAACCACCTGCTGTACTTTTTAAAATATGTACAGAACAGTGAAAGTAAATCCATGTCCTTTTGACTGAAAACCACTGCTTGCCAAGTGAAGATGCTATGAGGTTAATTTGTAATGATTTCACATCTGGAAATTAGTTTCCGCTAAGCTTTCACTGCACACTGTCAGTAATTCTGTTTTGTTGTCATACTGCCATAAATAGCTTTTCAACTAGATGTTCAAAAACTGATGTCATTCTGATTAGTGTGAAGTTTCTCAGATATTTTTCTTGGATACTTTGTTGAATAATTCCACCTGTAAAACTATTCTCTGGCGATTAACAGCAGTAGAATTAAGAGCACATTGCAGCCTGTTTTCTTAAATTGTAATCTATTCACAGCAAAACAGAGAACATTTAACAAACTTTGCCTTTTTTCTCTACAGGGAATTATAGTTAAGTCTAATTTAAAATGGCATATAGGCAAAAATATATGGCACACTATTAAATACCTTAAAATTCATTAACAGAGCAAGTATCATTGTTTCCAAGGGTACATTTTTAACATTGAAAAGAGGAGGCTATAGAATTTCCTTGCATGAAGACATTGCTGTGAGAACACACAGGAATGTATTGTATTGTTAACCCTGTCTTCATATTTCTCAGCACATTGCAAAATCACTCAGGTGTTATACTATATAATATTTTTCTTCCTGCTTCCTTTTGGTGTTTCCACTGTGCCTGTACAATTTTCTCTTGACATCCATTCTATCTTCATTGCATTTTTTAAGGTTAGAGGTATTTTCCATGTATAAATTAATCCTGTTGCAAGGAAAGCCTTAATCACATTTTACTTTACTATTACCTCAATAATTTAATATCAAGTCATATTAATGCATTGATTCTAAATATATTTATTTTTGAAAATAAGTCTGTATTCATTCTCCATTCAACATATGCCATGATAAAAAAAATCATAATTTCCTACATGCATAATAAGGTCATTTATCATGAGCTCTGCAAATGTTGACTCATCTTGCATCTCATCTGTCTTACCATTTATATAATTTGAATGTATCTATACTCATCTTTAATGAGGTGCTTTAGCATAATTTTCCCTGAGACAATACCCTTCAAGGAGATATTTTGGCATTATTTTCCTTCCTGATGTCCTTTTCCCTAAGCCAGCTAATGTCTTACTACCAACCTTCCAAAATTTAATACCAATGTTTGCCCCACTATGACCAGCAGATATTATTTTCTCTACATCCATCTCCTACTTTGTAATTGTTAAAAGGTTCATTTTCATCATAATATGTCTCCGGATACTGCAATGCTGGCATATGTTGGAACATTTTCCCAACATGAGTTTGAACTGCAATACTTTAACAGTTATAGGCAATTTTAACCCCTTTTTGCTTATTCATTTCCTCTTTAAATGACAACTTTTGACAAAACAAGACATATATGTCTGTTGATACTATATCCAGTATATGCAGTGCTAGTATCCGAGTGCCACAATATGTAGCTATTATTTTTTTTACAATTTGTCCCTGAGGATATTTATGATGCAAGTTATGTCAATGACATGAAATGATGGATCTCTAGTATGACAGGACCACATACACAGCACAGAAGGGGTCTACTTCAGTAGACTGAAATTACACTTAATCGAAACTTACTTTACCAAGATGACATCACTGAAGTTTGTATAAATGAAAGCTTCACATTATTGAATTTTTTTTACAGGAAATGGAGGCACTTGGCCAGCATAGGGAAATTTGCCTTTTCCCCACTGTAGTGTGATCCTGGATTTGTATATTTAGTTAGGGGGTGTAGGGGGCACACCCCCTGACCTGGGTGGGTTTGACATACTACAGTGTGTTTTTACTTTGAATGTTGGCCAAGTGCCTCCATTCTCTATAAAAAAATGCAGAAATTTGAGGTTTCAATTTATTCAAACTTCATGATGTCATCTCGGTAAAGAAGAGTTATAAAACACTCTACTACATCATTCTGCTTTTGTTATAAAGACATGTCAATGCTGAGAGGAAGGGGTTCAATTATCAATAGTTTTTAAACCAAAGAACATCTCACTGTGCTTTTTTCCTCACTATGAGTGTACTAGATATACTTTCTTTATGCTAATTTGAATGGAAATTAAATAAAACATACCATCAATTTTTTTAATATAAAATATTTGTCTAAAAAACAAACAAACCAAAAAAAAAAAACTAAATACAACTTATCTGGTGAACCTGTTGGTATAATAGTTAAGCTCTTTGCCTCCAATGCACAAGGTACAAGGTTTGATCTTGACCTCTGGCCAATGCCTGTTTGGAGTTTGCATGTCCTACCTGTGTCTTTGTGGGGTTTCTCCTACTCCCAAAAAACATGCCGCATGATTCCATCTCAAACTCACCACTGAATGGAGCTGTGAGCAGCAGCATAAACTCTACATGGTACCACACAGGTGAAGAGTTATACAGACCAACTGCTTTGGGCATCCATGGTGGTGTGCAGTATCCTCAAGATAGGAGAGCACAGATCACAGACTGTGCTCTGTGGCAGAGCTAACCACTTGATGGTTTCAAATATGGCACTAGGTATGGGTGGCTCGTGCTAATGGACTGCTGCCCTCCCAGCTGTAAAACAAGAAAAAATTAAAGAAAATAGTAAAACTTTAAAAAGCAACAGTGAGTTCCAGAACATCACGCATGCACACTCGCGGCATTTCCCAATATTCGGACAGCTGGTGAACCGTTCTGAAGCATGCACAGAGAATCCAGACTGTCTACACCAGCAGTCCAGATTACAAAGACAGCATGTACATCTACATTTTCCATGCAGTCAGAACTGCATAGACTGGAAGGGACCTTGGGTGCTCTCACGGGAAGGGCTTGCCTACTGTTGTGTGTGTGCATGTGTATGTTTAAAATGCCCCAGTTGCTACATGGTGGTGGGTAGAGAATAAGGCTTGGGCCCAAATGGCAATAACCTGAATTCCCTACCCACCACCATTTGTAAAATAAATGCAGATTTCTGCCTCATATTTGTTCTGTTCCTCATAAAATCTGCGGTTTCTGTATTTTTGTTTCTCAACACAGTCAGTTATATAGTGGTGCAGTGGTAGCATTGTTGCCTAACAGCTACAGGTTGTCTGGTTTGATTTTTGGCTGAGATGCCTTCTATGTGGAGTCTGCATGTCCTCCCTGTGTTTGAGTGGGTTTGATCTGGTGTCCTCTCATCTTACAAAGACATGTGCCTGGAGTGTTTCTTCCTCTGCCAAAAATTGACTTTTGTTTCAAATCAGACTTTCCTGGTTAACAAATGTTAAATAAATAAAAATGACAAGCACAGGAATTTCAGACTTCATATTCGTCAGAAAGTACATGGCAACACAAAACCTATTATTATAGCAAGTTTCTAAGTTTATAAGATGGATATTTGAAATTTCTCCCTATTTTTGGGACTGTATTCCCCCATTATTGGCTTCGTCCAGGTTTTTTGTGCCAAGGTTGAGAGCTATGGTGATAACTGAACTCACTGAATATGTTTGGGGGCTGTATTCCCGCATTACTGGCTTTGTCTGTGTTTTTTCTAACAGGTTGAGAGCTATGGTGAGAACTGAATTCATTGAATATGTTTGGGGGCTGTATTCCCCCATTATTGGCTTTGTTCAGGTGTTTTGTGCTAAGATGTTGACAGCTATGGTGAGAACTGAATTCACTGAATGTAGACATTTAAGTTTCAGTCTTCCTCTTTCATAAAATTGATGATTTATTTGGCATAGTGGTATGTTGCTCTGACTGTTTTGCCCAGAGTCCTGGGTTCAATGCTTGGCAGTGAAATGTATGGTGATAACACAGCATTTTATTCTAGCAACTTTCCAACATTATACAAGCAATGTTTAAAATGTGTCCCTGTTTTTTGGTCTTTTGCCCTCCCTAAATTTTGGCTTTTTCCAGATTTCTTGTGCTGCAAAGTTCAGAGATACAGCTGAGTGTCAAGTAGATTTTACAAGAAGCTGAGAGCTGCAGGGAAACAAAAGTTTAGAGATGCTTATGCTGAGTCTGATTGCATTGTTAATAGCACAACAGGTGGTGTACTTGCTTTTGATGCAGAAGGCTGTGGGTTCTACTCCCACAGTAAGTAGATGCATTGCTGATACTGTACTGTATTGTAAAGGGGGTGGATGTTGCAGTCCTTTTTGGTGAAGATACCTAGCAACTCTGAACCTGTTATCAGTTTGCCATCCATTCCCTATTGCAATATTACTGGCTTATCATTTTTTAATGAAACATAGGCAATTTATTCCTCAAGGGCAACAGACACTATTTGTAGATGAAACAATTAAGTATAAAGTTGTTTTCTAGCAGCAACCTCTTCATTAGTTACAGATTTCGTTAATGTGGAATTATTTAGATGACTTTTACTTCTTCAGAGATTGTGCATATTTACTGATACTGGTGGACTGTAGAAGTTTGAGTAGACTTTTATGATAGAAATGTTCTGACTTGGGCAGTTTTGTCATTATTGGTGCATGCATTTTTTTCATTGTTTACTGGAAAAATGTTCTGAATTGGACAGTTTTGTCATTATTGGTGCATGCATTTTGTTTCATTGTTTACTAGAAAAATGTTCAAAACTAATTTAAAATGCACTCTACAACTGTACTATATTGTGCAAGGGATATAATTTAATAAAATCAGAAAGGTGTATCAAAGATCACATGTATGTTTCATGTGCAAGGGGCCTATGATTTGAAAACAGCCCAAAGTTAATCTTTACCTGTCACTGGCAAAATGTATTTTCTTTGAATGTGGGTTTCAATGCTGTTTCAATGAATGTGAGTTTCAAGGGCAGAGAAGTTTTAATGCTGTCTGGTGTCATTGTGAGATTGCATTGCTTTGTTTAGCAGATGTCTTAGTGTTTGTGTTGTAAAATACAAAATAAAACTTTCAAATGAAGTCCAAATCATCGTAGAAGTAAAGCAGTATGCACATTAGTGTTTATGGTAAATGGGGTGAAATAGCCAAGTAATGGTTCATTGGAATAGCTGAAGGGGGAGGCTCCATTCGACCATGATTTTCTGAGGGGGAAGGGCGGCAAACTCAGACAGCCCTGGCTGAACTATACCTCTCAACTGTCCAGATCTTCACAGAATGAATAGATTTTCGCTTCTTATTTTTGGTTTGTTCCTCATTAAATGTGTGGTTTTCTGGCAAATAATTTAGGAATTAAGTCACTAAATAATGACAGACACTGAGTTTCAGACTTCATAACCTTCAGAAAAATGCATGCTAAAGCAAGACCTGTTATTCTATCAACTGCCTCAGTTTATACAACATTTTTGTACTGTTTATAAGTATATTTGGCCTTGTCCAGATTTCCTGCATTAACAGGTTGAGAGGTATGTGCAAATAAATTGCTTTAAAAAATTAGGCATATCCAAACCTCTCAAATGTCTTTGATTTTGGCTCAAAATGTTGCTCTTCCCCTAATAATCCTGCCGCAAAATGGCAATTTTGGAAGAAAATGTGGAGGGTTTACAATTAAGAAATAACTGTAATAATCAGAGTTATAGATTATTTTTATTTCAGAAATGCATGTAGATTCTTTTATTTTGTCAGCTGCTCAAGTTAGCAGTATTAATATTACGTGTCCCTTCTTTGACAGGTTCCCGGCTATATTGTGTGGATATTTTATATTTTTGCATCACATTTTTGGTCCATTTTTCATAAAATTGTGTTTTTTGGCAAATTAGTAGCAAATCATTAAAGACTGAAGTTAGAAAATAATGACAGACATTTGTGTTTCAGATTTCATACCCTTCAGAAATTCATACGAATACATGGTTAGGATGGTGGCCTAATGGTTAAGGTGCTTGTCTTAAAGACACAAGGTGCAGGGTTTGAGTCTCATAAGGGATAATTGGCTAGACTTAAAATGGCTCACAAGGGCATTTAGCCTAGTACTAACCTATGAACCTACTATTCTATTACCTTTCTAAGTTTATAAGAACAATATTTAAAATTGTCCTTATTTTTGGGCCTTGTCCCACTTCTGTGTATGACTTTGTCCAGATTTCTTGCTCTGAAGTTGAGAGGTTATGACAAATGTGCCCGCGCCATCACAGTCAGCCAGAGGCATTTCAAATTGTGACATACTTGTTGCACCCCACTGCCCCATGTAGTGTGACTCTGGATGTGTCCAAGTGAGGCAAGGAGCAGTTATGCAGTGTAAATGTGCAGAGTATCCTCCCATCCAAGGTAGACACAAGTATTACTTTTATTCTGTCCTTGATTTTGCAGAATGTTCTGGTTTGTCATATTTTTATACTGTTGATTTATGCTTATTATTACTCAGAAAGTGCCTGTTACTCTGTGTTTAAGAAGCAATGCTTTAATGACCATCAGGTAAGCTTGTCTGAGATTGTAAGATGCAAGTAAGCTTTAATAAGCATACTGTTAAAGAATTGTCAACAGTGAAAGCCTTTCTGTTGCCATGCAGAGAATACTTGCATAACTAGATAATGTATAAGCCTTGGGTATTGAAATGCATATGACAGTATTTTAATAAAGGGCAGGATTACATTATTTTAAGACGTTCATTACATTTGTTGGAGACTTGCAGTCATCTTTGCAGGCTTTACCTGTAAACCAAACAGAATGCCAATCTCTCGTGTGTGGTCCATTACCTGTACAGTAATCCTTTAAGCAATTTATCTTGATCTTGTTTCTTGTTTGCTGTTCATTTTTTACTTTGATTATGTTTTCTCCATGAAACAAGTAGATCGTTGTTGTCAGGCAGCAAGTCTTTTTTGGATAAGAAACATTTTTACAAGTGGGGTATCACAGAGATTGCTACTTTCAGCATGTTACTTGGTACTTTAATAAAGCTGAATATAAATTATAATTAGAACTGCAGTGCCAGGAGAAGTGGTTTGAGTTGAGTGCTGCTAGTTTTTCTTGTACTTGATTTTGACTGGCATTCCAGTAATGTATTTAAAAAGTAATTTATTTTTCATGCCTCACAGCCTTTTTGTTTCCATCTAGATATTAAGTAAGCTGTCATGCAGCTAATGCATTAAAATATTATTCTACACTTCATATTGTCTTGATTGGACTCTCATAATGATGGTTTGGCACTCAGAGCAGCATATTTAATTAAAGTTCCAGTTTTTGTGGATTTGAGTATAGCTCCTCCCCTTTCTAGTTGGCCACACCCCTTCTCATTGGCCCCACCCATTTGGCTGTCTCCTGCAGCGCCCCCTACGATTTGAACTCACCAGCCGCCACTGGCACTAGGTGAGTCGGTCTTGTTGACTAATGTCACCAAAATGGGCGTGGATAGTTACTGGGATAAATGGGTTCAGGATCCAACCTACTCTGACCTATGCCAGGGACCCATGCTAATGGTGGGAGGGCTGTATCTGCCTGTATTGGCCAGTGTGTGCTTGCCATAAAGCTCAGCCAACCTGGATCAATAAGCTACTGTCCAGCCAATGTCTAGTTGCCCAGCCTGGGTTACCTGGGATAACTATGTTGATCAAAAGCTGGACGTAAAACCAATCAACTTGGCAAACATGACCTCAGAATTTCTGCACTCAATGTAGATTCACAGACCAGATGCAGCTTTGAAGTGGTTGACATGATGAGACTTAGGAGGCTGGACATCCTATGTATCCAAGAGACAAGATGGAAGGGCAGTGCAGCGAAGCCAGTTGGCATGGGACCCAGAGTCTCTACTCAGGAGGAGGACAGGTGGTAAGAGAGAGGATTAAGAGGGTAGTAAGGGATATCATCAGAAATAGTGACAGACTCATGGCAATCAGACTCCAGTGTAATGATAGTTTCAGCCTATGCCCTATAACAGGGTTGTGATAGGGAGGAAAAGAATGCATTCAGACAGTTGCAGGACCTACTAGATAAAGCAGGACAACATTGGTGACAGGAATAAAGAAAGAGAGGCCATTATAGACTTCCGTCTGGCAAATGGCTTGATAGTAGTCAACACATGGTTCAGAAAGAGAGACAGTCATAAGATCACGTACAAGAATGGCCAACATGCAACTTAGGTTGACTTCCTCCTAGTAAGGAAAGAATACTGGGGTAGAATCAATGATTGCAAAGTCATCCCCAGTGAAAAAGTCAACACATAACATAAACTATTGGTTGCTACAATCAGTTGCCAGCACTGGTCAGACAGGGCTCTAAGCATAACTCTCAACCTCTTAGTGTTAGAAAGCTGGACAAAATCGGACAAAATGGGGGAACAAAAACCCAAAAAATAGGGGACAGTTTTTAAATATTGCTCTTATAAACTTAGAAAATTGATAAAATAACAGGATTTGTGTTGACATGCATTTTCTAAAGGATTTGAAGTCTGAAACTCAAATGTATTTCGTTATTTAGTGACTTCAATTCTCATAACATCCCAGTTGTTTGTTAGAAAATCACAAATTTTATGAGGAACAGACCAAAAATATGAGCACAAATGTGGACTTTCTATGAAAATCAGGACAGTTGAGAGGTATGGCTCTAAGGTTCATAGGTTCATAGGTTCATACTAGGCTATCTGCCCTAGGGCATTTATAAGCCTAGTCAGAGTGTGTTTGGCTTTCACCACCTATTTTAAATTAATTTAGCTATGCCCTTTTTCTAGGTTAGTATACTGTGCCTCTGTCTAACAGTGACACAGAAGTGATACCCGGGGTAAACCTACGATCTCCCATCCACTCATCAAGATTCCTCTTGAAGAGAGTCAATGAGAGACTCTGCCTAACCTGGACTGGGATTTTATTCCAGAGTGAAGGGAGCCTCTGGGTTATGAATCTGTCCCTCCAGCATGTCCTATTTATTTCAGTACTGAGGTTCAAGTCTCTCAAGCATGTAGTGCAATGGGATTTGGGTTTTCTGAGGTGCAGCATGTCCATTAATTCCGGGTTGGACAAGGCTTTATACGTCAGGCACAGATCGCCTCTGAGCAGGCGGTATGTCACTGAGTAGAGCTGGAGTTTCTTTAACCGGGCAGCATATGGCATCTGTTTGAGCCCTTTGATCTTCTTGGTGAGATACTTTTGGGGTCTTTCCAGTTGCTGCAGGTGTCTGGTAAGGTACATCCCAAAAGGGACATTGTACTCAATTATGGGCCTGATGAGGGATGAATAAAGAGGCACGATGACCTCCCATGATCTACATGTGAATCCCTTCATGATTAGATGGGCTATATAAAATTTTTTTCTAACCACTTTGGCCACGTGGTTGTCAAATGAGAGATTGCTATCAACTTTGGTCCCCAGGTCCCTAATTACTTCATCTGTACTTAATGGATTACCACCTATGTGGTAATTTGTGGGCACTTTGTTTTTGCCAAAGGGGATGACTATACACTTTTTGGTGTTTAGCTTGAGGCCATGGCTCTGGCACCAGTTGTCTGTTTCTATGAGGCCCTTTTGGAGGATGCTTGTGTCAGCTGGAGAGTCTATTATGGCACCCAGTTTGCAGTCATCTGCGAACTTGGTCAGCCACAGTCCTCCCGTGTTGGCCTGTACCTCCTAGAAATATATACTGAACAAGAGAGGTCCTAGGACTGAGCCTTGTGGGATGCCACTTGTAACTGGTTTGGAGTCTGACATGGCTCCAGCAATTCTAACCATGTGGGTTCTGTCCTTGAGCCAGTTTGCAACCCATCTAGTGACATAGGGGTTTATATTTAAGCTGGTGAGCTTATCTATAATGCCCAAGTGGGGTATTGTACCAAAGGCTTTTGCAAGGTCCAGGTAGGCTGTGTGGACCACCTTCCCCTCGTCAATGGCGTTGGTGACTGTTTCAAAGAAATTGACCAGGTTTAAGAGGCAGGATCTGCCGCTAACAAAGCCAAACTGGGTAGGATCCAGTGTCTGTAGGTCCCCAATATCTTTATTTATGAGGTCCATGATGATCCTTTCCATAACTTTGCAGACCAAGCTAGTCAGGCTTATGGGGCGATAGTTTACAGGATCCATTGAGGCACCACCTTTGTGGAAAGGGACCACTGTTGCTGTACACCACTCTTTGGGTACATATCCTGTAGCAAGGCTGAGATTGAACAGTAGTTTTAGGTTTGGGTTTAGCTCTTCTTGGAGTTCATGTAGGACGCAGCCCGGGACACCGTCTGGTCCCATTGATGCTGTGTTTTTTGCTTTGGAGAGGGCGGCTCTTACCTGAGCACCTGAGATGTCAGGGGGGCAGCACTCTGCTGGGATAGATATTTGCCCTTTTGGTGGGAAGGTGGGAAGAAGTTTGCGCTGAACCTGTCAGCTAGGATGTTTGCAATGTCTGTGGGTTCGGTGTATTTTTTGTCATTTTGGACTAATTCTGAGCATATCTGGGAATTCCCATCCAGGTTCCTAACATAACTAAAGAAAGCCTTATGATTATCCTTAGTGTCCTGTGCAATTTTTCTCTCAAAGCTGGCCTTAGATTATTTTATGAGTGCCCGTAGTTTTTTGCTAATACTGATCAGAGATGCCTTCCCTTTTTGGGATTTTGCTCTATCATGTAGTAGCTTCCTCCTTCTATTGTATAGTTTATTTATGGCTGGGGTCCATCAGACAGGAAGTCTGCCTTTGGAGGACTGGGTCTTGGTTTTATTTGGGATTGCATGATCCATGCATTCCTGAAGGTGTTCATAGAATGCGTTTATAAAGGATTCTGCGGTCTGGCCAGTATTTTCCACAGGCCCAGGGGCTTTGAAGGATTCCACTTCGGTTTAAGGAGTGTGAAATTTGCTTTAGAGAAGTTTTTCACTGTGGTTTTCTGGGCAGGGGGTGGGGTCGGGGTGTGAATATCCAGTGAGATTATTTTATGGTCTGATCTTACCAGTGAGGGATACACTTCTGGTCTGGAACATAGATTCCCCATGTTGGTGATGATTAGGTCCAGTATGTTTTCCCCTCTTGTGGGAGTGGTAACAAATTGTTCCATAGCATTTGAGTTTATAAATTCTAGGAACCTTGGGCTAGGGTGTTGGAGCTAGAGTAATGCTCCCAGTCTATGTTTGGGTAGTTGAAGTCGCCCAATATAATGGTGTTTGGAGAGTCCTTCATATTTTCCAGTGTTCTCAGGAAGGCCGAGTGGGGTTCCTGGGTTTGGGAGGGTGGTCTGTAGCAGGCTATAAACTGGAATGCAGTTTTATCCACTGTTAGTTGCTAGGTCAAAAGAGACCAGACTGAAGACCTGGAAGCTGACTGGAGGGAAAATACAACAGTTTAAGAAATTATTCAGGGCTCTAGCACCCAAGAAGAGGGGAAAATAATTGGAGTTGAAGAATGGCAGTGCCTCAAAACACCATGGCTGAGGAGTACAGAACTGATATGTGGCCAAGCCAGGTATGGAAATAAGGTACATAAGGAAAGCTGGTGGTGGCGAAATACTTGAGCTTTGGCCAGTTAAGATCTGCCTGCAATCAACTGGATGTATAAGAGAATTGAAGTACATTTTTATCTGCACTTTTTTCATATAGTACTGCATTTTACATGTTCTTGTTTCTTACTGAATATTAACTGAACTGAAAATTGTGGCTCTCTGTCTCTACAGAGATCTTGTTAGAAGTGTAGCCATTGATAGCAGTGGGGGGTAGTTTCACTTTGATATTCTCTGCTTCAGCTGAGGGGCTGTCCTGCCTTATATAAGTGGTACATTTTGTTTTTTTTTTCTGCTAAATACTTCAGTTTTGGCCGGCTAAGATCTGCCTGCAATCAACTGGACATATAAGTGAATTTAGGTACACTTTTATCTGCACTTTTTTCATATAGTACTGCCTTTTATGTGTCCTTGTTTCTTACAGAATATTAATTGAACTGAAATGTGTGGCTCTCTGTCTCTACAGTGATCTTGTTAGAAGTGTAGCCATTGATAGCAGTAGGGGGTAGTTTCACTTTGATATTCTCTGCTTCAGCTGAGGGGCTGTCCTGCCTTATAAAAGTGGTACATTATGTTTTTATATCTGCTAAATATGTGAGCTTTGGCCAGGTAAGCTCTGCCTGCAATCAAGTGGATGTATATTTGAAATGAAGTATACTTTTATATGCACTTATTTCATATAGTACTGCATTTTATATCTTCTTGTTTGAAATGAAAATCGTGGCTCTCTGTCTCTACAGAGATCTAGTTAGAAGTGTAGCCATTGATAGTATTGGAAAGATGTTTCACTTTGATATTCTCTGCTTCAGCTGAGGGGCTATCTTGCCTTATATAAGTAATACATTTTGTTTTTTTTTCTGCTAAATAATTGAGCTTTGGCCAGCTAAGATCTGCCTGCAATCAACTGGACATATAAGTGAATTTAGGTACACATTTGCCTGCACTTTTTTCATATAGTACTGCATTTTATGTGTTCTTGTTTCTTATAGAATATTAATTGAACTGAAAATTGTGGCTCTCTGTCTCTACAGAGATCTTGTTAGAAGTGTAGCCATTGATAGCAGTGGGGGTAGTTTCACTTTGATATTCTCTGCTTCAGCTGAGGGGCTGTCCTGCCTTATATAAGTGGTACATTTTTTTTCTGTTAAATACTTGAGCTTTGGCCAGCTAAGATCTGCCTGCAATCAACTGGATGCATAAGTGAAATTAAGTACACTTTTATCTGCATGTATTTCATATAGTGCTGCATTCTATGTTTTTCTGTTTGAATTGAAAATTGTGGCTCTCTGCCTCTACAGAGATCTAGTTAGAAGTGTAGCCATTGATAGTAGTGGAAAGGAGTTTAACTTTGATATTCTCTGCTTCAGCTGAGGGGCTGTTCTGCCTTATGTAAGTGCTCCATTTTTTTTTCTGCTAAATACCTCAGCTTTGGCCAGCTAAGATCTGCCTGCAATCAACTGGACATAAAAGTGAATTTAGGTACACTTTTATCTGCACTTTTTTCATATAGTACTGCCTTTTATGTGTTCTTGTTTCTTACAGAATATTAATTGAACTGAAATGTGTGGCTCTCTGTCTCTACAGAGATCTTGTTTGAAGTGTAGCCATTGATAGCAGTGGGGGGGGGGGTAGTTTCACTTTGATATTCTCGGCTTCAGCTGAGGGGCTGTCCTGCCTTATAAAAGTGGTACATTTTATTTTTATTTCTCCTAAATATGTGAGCTTTGGCCAGGGAGGCTCTGCCTGCAATCAACTGGATGTATATTTGAAATTAAGTATACTTTTATATGCACTTATTTCATATAGTACTGCATTTTATGTGTTCTTGTTTGAAATGAAAATTGTGGCTCTCTGTCTCTACAGAGATCTAGTTAGAAGTGTAGCCATTGATAGTAGTGGAAAGGAGTTTCACTTTGATATTCTCTGCTTCAGCTGAGAGGCTATCCTGCCTTATATAAGTAATACATTTTGTTTTTTTTTTCTGCTAAATAATTGAGCTTTGGCCGGCTAAGATCTGCCTGCAATCAACTGGAGATATAAGTGAATTTAGGTACACTTTTGTCTGCACTTTTTTCATATAGTACTGCATTTTATGTGTTCTTGTTTCTTACAGAATATTAATTGAACTGAAAATTGTGGCTCTCTGTCTCTACAGAGATCTTGTTAGAAGTGTAACCATTGATAGCAGTGGGGGGTAGTTTCAATTTGATATTCTCTGCTTCAGCTAAGTGGCTGTCCTGCCTTATAAAAGTGGTACATTTTGTTTTTATTTCTGCTAAATATGTGAGCTTTGGCCAGCTAAGATCTGCCTGCAATCAACTGGGTGTATAATTGAAATTAAGTACACTTTTATCTGCACTTATTTCATATAGTACTGCATTTAATGTTTTCCTGTTTGAATTTAAAATTGTGGCTCTCTGTCTCTACAGAGATCTAGTTAGAAGTGTAGCCATTGATAGTAATGGAAAGGAGTTTAACTTTGATATTCTCTGCTTCAGCTGAGGGGCTGTTCTGCCTTATATATGTGCTACATTTTTTTTTCTGCTAAATACTTCAGCTTTGGCCAGCTAAGATCTGCCTGCAATCAACTGGACATATAAGTGAATTTAGGTACACTTTTATCTGCACTTTTTCATTTAGTACTGCATTTTATTAGTTCTTCTTTCTTACCGAATATTAATTGAACTGAAAATTGTGGCTCTCTCTCTCTTCAAAGTTCTTGTTAGAAGTATAGCCATTGATAGCAGTGGGGGTAAGTTTCACTTTGATATTATCTGCTTCAGTTGAGGGGCTATCCTGCCTTATATAAGTGGTACATTTTTTTCTGCTAAATACTTGAGTTTTAGCTGGCTAAGATCTGCCTGCAACCAACTGGACATATAAATGAAATTAAGTAGACGTCTATCTGCACTTTTTTCATATAGTACTGCATTTTATGTGTTCTTGTTTGAACTGAAAATTGTGGCTCTTTGTATCTACAGAGATCTTGTTAGATGTGTAGCCATTGATAGCAGTGGGGGATAGTTTCACTTTGATATTCTCTGCTTCAGCTGAGGGGCTGTCCTACTTATATATGTGGTACATTTTTTCTGCCAAATACTTGACCTTTGAAAGGCTAAGATCTGCCTGCAATCAACTGGACGTATAAGTGAATTTAAGTACATTTTTATCTGCACATTTTTCATATAGTACTGCATTTTATATGTTTTTGTTTCTTACTGAATATTAATTGCACTATAAATTATGGCTCTCTTCTCCTACAGAGATTTTGTTAGAAGTGTAGCCATTGATAGCAGTGGGGGATAGTTTCACTTTGATATTCTCTGCTTCGGCTGAGGGACTGTCCTGCTTATATATGTGGTACATTTCTTTTCTGCAAAATACCTGACCTTTGAAAGGCTAAGATCTGCCTGCAATCAAATGGACGTATAAGTGAATTTAGGTACACTTTTATCTGCACTTTTTTCATATAGTACTGCCTTTTATGCGTTCCTGTTTCTTACAGAATATTAATTGAACTGCAATTTGTGGCTCTCTGTCTCTACAGAGATCTTGTTAGAAGTGTAGCTATTGATAGCAGCGGGGGCGGGGGTAGTTTCACTTTGATATTCTCTGCTTCAGCCGAGGGGCTGTCCTGCCTTATATAAGTGGTACAATTTTTTTTTCTGTTAAATACTTGAACTTTGGCCAGCTAAGATCTGCCTGCAATCAACTGGATGCATAAGTAAAATTAAGTACACTTTTATCTGCACGTATTTCATATAGTACTGCATTTTATGCGTTCTTGTTTCTTACCGAATATTAATTGAACTGAAAATTGTGGCTCTCTGTCTCTACAAAGATCTTGTTAGATGTGTAGCCATTGATAGCAGTGGGGGTAGTTTCACTTTGAGATTATCTGCTTCAGCTGAGTGGCTGTCCTGCCTTATATAAGTAGTACATGTTTTTCTGCTAAATACTTGAGTTTTAGCTGGCTAAGATCTGCCTGCAACCAACTGGACATATATATATGAAATTAAGTACACTTTTATCTGCACCTTTTTCATACAGTACTGAATTTTATGTGTTCTTGTTTGAACTGAAAATTGTGGCTCTTTGTATCTACAGAGATCTTGTTAGATGTGTAGCCATTGATAGCAGTGGGGTGGGGGAAGTTTCACTTTCATATTCTCTGCTTCAGCTGAGCAGCTGCCCTGCCTTATATAAGTGGTAGATTTTGTTTTTTTTCTGTTAAATACTTCAGCTTTGGCAGTCTAAGTTCTGCCTGCAATCAATTGGATGTATAAGGTAATTTAAGTACACTTTTATCTGCACTTTTTTCATATAGTACTGTATTTTATATGTTCTTGTTTCTTACTGAATATTAATTGCACTGAAAATTGTGGCTCTCTTCTTCTACAGAGATCTTGTTAGAAGTGTAGCCATTGATAGCAGTGGGGGATAGTTTCACTTTGATATTCTCTGCTACAGTTGAGGGGCTGTCCTGCCTTATATATGTGGTACATTTTTTCTGCTAAATACTTGACCATTGAAAGGCTAAGATCTGCCTGCAATAAACTGGTCGTATAAGTAAATTTAAGTACATTTTTATCTGTACTTTTTTCATATAGCACTGCATTTTATATGTTCTTGTTTCTTACAGAATATTAATTGCACTGAAAATTGTGGCTCTCTGTCAATACAAAGATCTTATTAGAAGTGTAGCCATTGATAGCAGTGTGGGGGGGGGGTAGTTTCACTTTGATATTCTCTGCTTCAGCTGAGGGGCTGTCCTGCCTTATAAAAGTGATATTTCTGCTAAATACGTGAGCTTTGGCCAGGGAAGCTCTGCCTGCAATCAACTGGATGCATATTTGAAATTAAGTATACTTTTATATGCACTTATTTCATATAGTACTGCATTTTATGTGTTCTTGTTTGAATTGAAAATCGTGGCTCTCTGTCTCTGCAGAGATCTAGTTAGAAATGTAGCCTTTGATAGTAGTGGAAAGGAGTTTCACTTTGATATTCTCTGCTTCAGCTGAGGGGCTATCCTGCCTTATATAAGTAATACATTTTGTTTTTTTTTCTGCCAAATAACCGAGCTTTGGCCGGCTAAGATCTGCCTGCAATCAACAGGACATATAACTGAATTTAGGTACACTTTTGTCTGCACTTTTTTCATATAGTACTGCATTTTATGTGTTCTTGTTTCTTACAGAATATTAATTGAACTGAAAATTGTGGCTCTATGTCTCTACAGAGATCTTGTTAGAAGTGTAGCCATTGATAGCAGTGTGGGGGGTAGTTTCACTTTGATATTCTTTGCTTCAGCTGAGGGACTTTCCTGCCTTATATAAGTGGTACTTTTTTTTCTGTTAAATACTTGAGCTTTGGCCAACTAAGATCTGCCTGCAATCTACTGGACATATAAGTGAATTTAGGTAGAATTTTATCTGCACTTTTTTCATATAGTACTGCATTTTATGTGTTATTGTTTCTTACCGAATATTAATTGAACTGAATATTGTAGCTCTCTGTCTCTACAAAGATCTTGTTAGAAGTGTAGCCATTGATAGCAGTGGGGGGTAGTTTCACTCTGATATTATCTGCTTCAGCTGAGTGGCTGTCCTGCCTTATATAAGTAGTACATGTTTTTCTGCTAAATACTTGAGTTTTAGCTGGCTAAGATCTGCCTGCAGCCAACTGGACATATAAATGAAATTAAGTGCACTTTTATCTGCACCTTTTTTATACAGTACTGCATTTTATGTGTTCTTGTTTGAACTGAAAATTGTGGCTCTTTGTATCTACAGAGATCTTGTTAGATGTGTAGCCATTGATAGCAGTGGGGTGGGGGTAGTTTCACTTTGATATTCTCTGCTTCAGCTGAGCGGCTGTCCTGCCTTATATAAGTGGTACATTTTGTTTTTTTTT
Organism: Protopterus annectens; assembly: GCF_019279795.1. Lineage (NCBI taxonomy): Eukaryota > Metazoa > Chordata > Ceratodontiformes > Protopteridae > Protopterus > Protopterus annectens. The sequence goes on along the minus strand of NC_056727.1, from coordinate 377,445,520 downwards.
CTGTTAAATACTTCAGCTTTGGCAGTCTAAGTTCTGCCTGCAATCAATTGGATGTATAAGATAATTTAAGTACACTTTTATCTGCATGTTTTTCATATAGTACTGTATTTTATGTGTTCTTGTTTCTTACTGAATATTAATTGCACTGCAAATTGTGGCTTTCTTCTTCTACAGAGATCTTGTTAGAAGTGTAGCCATTGATAGCAGTGGGGGATAGTTTCACTTTGATATTCTCTGCTTCAGCTGAGGGGCTGTCCTGCCTTATATATGTGGTACATTTTTTCTGCTAAATACTTGACCTTTGAAAGGCTAAGATCTGCCTGCAATCAACTGGTTGTATAAGTAAATTTAAGTACATTTTTATCTGCACTTTTTTCATATAGCACTGCATTTTATATGTTCTTGTTTCTTAGAGAATATTAATTGCACTGAAAATTGTGGCTCTCTATCTCTACAGAGATCTTGTTAGAAGTGTAGCCATTGATAGCAGTGGGGGGGGGGGGGTAGTTTCACTTTGATATTCTCTGCTTCAGCTGAGGGACTGTCCTGCCTTATAAAAGTGGTACATTTTGTTTTTATTTCTGCTAAATACGTGAGCTTTGGCCAGGTAAGCTCTGCCTGCAATCAACTGGATGTATATTTGAAATTAAGTATACTTTTATATGCACTTATTTCATATAGTACTGCATTTTATGTGTTCTTGTTTGAAATGAAAATTGTGGCTCTCTGTCTCTAGAGATCTAGTTAGAAGTGTATCCTTTGATAGTAGTGGAAAGGAGTTTCACTTTGATATTCTCTGCTTCAGCTGAGGGGCTATCCTGCCTTATATAAGTAATACATTTTTTTTTCTGCTAAATAATTGAGCTTTGGCCGGATAAGATCTGCCTGCAATCAACTGGACATATAAGTGAATTTAGGTACACTTTTGTCTGCACTTTTTCATATAGTACTGCATTTTATGTGTTCTTGTTTCTTACAGAATATTAATTGAACTGAAAATTGTGGCTCTCTGTCTCTACAGAGATCTTGTTAGAAGTGTAGCCATTGATAGCAGTGGGGGTAGTTTCACTTTGATATTCTCTGCTTCAGCTGAGGGGCTGTCTTGCCTTATATAAGTGGTACATTTTTTTTCTGCTAAATACTTCAGCTTTGGCCAGCTAAGATCTGCCTGCAATCAACTGGACATAAAAGTGAATTTAGGTACACTTTTATCTGCACTTTTTTCATATAGTACTGCATTTTATATGTTCTTGTTTCTTACAGAATATTAATTGCACTGAAATTTGTGGCTCTCTGTCTCTACAGAGATCTTGTTAGAAGTGTAACCATTGATAGCAGTGGGGGATAGTTTCACTTTGATATTTTCTGCTTCAGCTGAGGGGCTGTCCTGCCTTATATAAGTGGAACATTTTTTTTTCTGCTAAATACTTGAGCTTTGGCTGGCTAAGATCTGCCTGCAGTCAACTGGATGTATAATTGAAATTAATTAAAATTTTATCTGCACTTTTTTCATATAGTAGTGCATTTTATGTGTTCTTGTTTGAACTGAAATCTGTGACTCTCTGTATCTACAGAGATCTTGTTAGAAGTGTAGACATTGTTGTCAGTGGGGGGTAGTTTCACTTTGATATTCTGTGCTTCAGCTGAGGGGTTGTTCTACCTTATATAAGTGGTACATTTTGTTTTTTTTTCTGCTAAATTCTTGAGCTTTGGCCGGCTAAGATCTGCCTGCAGTCAACTGGATGTATAATTGAAATTATTTAAAATTTTATCTGCACTCTCAGTGCATTTTATGTGTTCTTGTTTGAACTGAAAATTATAGCTCTCTGTCTCTACAGAGATCTAGTTAGAAGTGTAGCCATTGATAGTAGTGGAAAGGAGTTTCACTTTGATATTCTCTGCTTCAGCTGAGGGGCTATCCTGCCTAATATAAGTAGTACATTTTGTTTTTTTTCTACTAAATAATTGAGCTTTGGCCGGTTAAGAAATGCCTGCAATCAACTGGACATATAAGTGAATTTAGGTACACTTTTGTCTGCATTTTTTTCATATAGTACTGCATTTTATGTGTTCTTGTTTCTTACAGAATATTAATTGAACTGAAAATTGTGTTTCTCTGTCTCTACAGAGATCTTGTTAGAAGTGTAGCCATTGATAGCAGTGGTAGATAGTTTCACTTTGATATTCTCTGCTTCAGCTGAGGGGCTGTCCTGCCTTATATATGTGGTACATTTTTTTTCCGCTAAATACTTGACTTTTGAAAGGCTAAGATCTGCCTGCAATCAACTGGACGTATAAGTGAAATTAAGTACTCTTTTATCTGCACTTTTTTTCATATAATACTGCATTTTATGTGTTCTTTTTTCTAACTGAATATTAATTGAACTGAAAATTGTGGCTCTGTCTCTACAGAGATCTTGTAAGATGTGTAGCCATTGATAGCAGTGGGGGTAGTTTCACTTTGATACTCTCTCCTTCGCCTGAGCGGCTGTCCTACCTTATATAAATGGTACATTTTTTTTTCTGCTAAATACTTGAACTTTGGCTGGCTAAGATCTGCCTGCAATCAACTGGATGTATAAGTGAAATTAAGTACACTTTTATTTGCACTTTTTTCATATAGTACTGCATTTTATGTGTTCTTGTTTGAACTGAAAATTGTTGCTCTCTGTCTCTACAGAGATCTTGTTAGAAGTGTAGCTATTGAAAGCAGTGGGGGTAGTTTCACTTTTATATTCTCTGCTTCAGCTGAGGGGCTGTCCTGCCTTATATAAGTGGGACATTTTTTTTTTCTGCTAAATACTTGAGCTTTGGCCGGCTAAGATCTGCCTGCTATCAACTGGATGTATAAGTAAATTTAAGTACACTTTTATCTGCACTTTTTTAATATAGTACTGCATTTTATGTGTGTTTGTTTCTTACTGAACTGAATATTAATTGAACTGAAAATTGTGGCTTTCCATCTCTACAGTTAGTTCCCACCCTCCCTTTCTTGTTTTATTGGTAATCTTGGTGGCTTTGAAACTGCATGCCCCTCTTGTAAACTTGTATTTGGATACTCCTTCTGGTTCCATCTCATTGGCTCACTCAACTTAGTGCAATGTGGTCATATTCTTATTTCAGGCACTCCTTCTGTGTACAAAGAGAGCATTTGGGAAGAGAAAAAAATATTTCTAAGCTTGTTTCCTGCCTTTCCTATAAGTACTCTAGTCCACATACATATTTGTTGTATCCAAGACAATTTGTAATCTTCTGAGCCCCCAAAACTTTCTGTGTTGGAGAGAAGCCTTCTAGCTTAAGTTAGTTTCTTAGAACTAGCCAGTTTTTTAGTTTCAGCACTCATATTTGTTCCTCTGAGCTCAGCACTTGTTCAAAACTTGAAAGCACTAAATAAGCTACAAATTACTACAGCACTCAACTTTCCTCACTTGTCAAGAGGAAAGCAGTTTTTAGTACTTAATAAATAAGCACCTATCCAGGCATGTATAAGGGTCAGCTCCCAGTATTTTCTCCTGCCTACCTGATGAATCTGGGCATCTTGGGGCAATACAGCAATTGCCTCATGTATACAGACAAACATCTCCTCCTACCACCCAGCACTACAAGTTGTGAGAGATGCACTTATATAGCCAAACTGGAAGCAAAGCTCTCTTTACCCAAGACTGGAATAGACAGTCAAGAGGAGAAGGTAAACACTTGCACCACACCACACTCATCACATAGTCCCTTAAAATCTACACCACCAAAACACACACATAGAAATACAAAACACATACCTACATTCGCGGAAGCTCTCAATGAAAACCTGCCCAAACAACAGGGACCTCCAAAGCAAAAACACAAGCAAACTCCACCCCCCAACACAACCCAAATAACACATAGCCCACAATCTCAGTGTGCCACTCAACCACAGCCCATAAGACACAACAACGTACCCAACACTCTAGTCATAGGTGACTCTATAGTCAGGCATACTGATGTGCCACTTACCATGCTAAACAAGGAGAAAGTTACTTTCAGCTGCCTGTTGGGTGCCAGGATCTGCCACATAATGCATGCACTCAGGTCACTCCACAATGAGTAGAAATATGACTCTGTCATTGTCCATGTTGTTGTGAATGACCTGAGACATACCTCTCTGGACTACATAAAAAGAGACATTGAGGAGCTCTCCGATCTTGCAGCCCAGGCAGGATCTTGTAGCCCAGGCAGGTATGACCCTAGCCCTCAGTAGCATCCTGCTATCACCCAGAATGATACCACAGGTTACTGGCTAAAGCTCTTGCCACCCCTATAATGCCCTTTTTAGGCAAGGTTCAAAGGATAAAACCACCACCATAACAGATAGAAGCATGCAAAATCTGAAGGTAATGCTACTCAATGCTATAAGTCTAAACCTCAAAATGCACTCTCTCGAGGCATTCCTAAAAATGGAGAACATCGATATCTGTGCAGTAACTGAGACCTGGTTCAAGGCTCCAGACAGCACCCTTGCAATACCAGGCTACAACTCTTACCACACTTTTTGGCCACAAAACCAAGACCAAAACACTAAAGGTGGAGGAGTGTCCATATTCACCAAGGATATTCACACTCCAGGCTAGTTGCCCAACACAATGCATCTGAAATTCTCCAGGTGCAACTAACACTAGGTAAGACTGCAATCCAAATTGTAGCTTGCTACAGATCCCCCACCATGCCCCATGATTCTCACTACACCTTTCTAAACATACTGGAAAATAATAAGATACAACCAAACACCCTAATACTGGCTGATTTCAACTACCCTGCCATTAATTGGGAAAACTACTAGGGTACCAACTCCTTTTCCCAATGGTTCTTGGAATTCATAAATTTCAATGCCCTGGATCAACTAATCCATTGTCCCACCAGGGGCTCCAATATCCTAGACCTGTTCATTACCAACATGGGAGATAGCTTCTCCACACCAGTGGTCACCCCCTCATTGGTCAGGTCTGACCATAAGCAAATCAACCTTGACATCCACATCCCACCCCACCCCCCCAGTAAGGAAACCTCCTTAAAAAACTTCTCCAAAGCCAACTTCATGCTACTGAAGTCAGAAGTGACAAACTTCACAACACCCATGTATACGAGATCTGGAAGTTCGACTGCAGAATCCTACACTAAGGCACTGTACAAGCACATCCACTCATGCATGAATCGTGCCATCCCAAACAGAATCAAGATGCTCTTCTCCAAAAAAAGAAAGCCAATCTGGTGGTCCCCTGCGATAAACAAACTATACAACAGAAGGAAGAAACTGCTGCAGAAAAGAGGAAAATCCCAGGATGCAAAAAACTCCCTCACCAGCCTCAGTAAGAAGCTGAAATCCCTCATTAAATCCTCAAAAGTTAGTCACAAAAATAAAATTGCCAAAGATTCCAAAGACAACCACAAGGCATTCTATAGTTATGTCAAGAATCTAAATGGCAATGCTCAGATCTGCTCTACAACAGAATGGCATTAAATAAACTGATCCCAAGGATATTGCCAATATCCTGGCAGATCGATTTAGTGCCAACTTCACCCCCCATCCCCTAAAGGTCCCATCTCAATACCAAAGGATTGCCAAATTCTGGTAATCACTGCCACTCAGGCAAAAACTGCACTCTCCAAAGCCAAGAATACAGCATCCGTGGAACCAGATGACATCCCAGGCTGTCTACTACATGAACTACAAAATGAACTGGCACCTCACCTAAGTGTCATGTTTAATCATAGCCTCACCTCACGCTTCGTGCCCACTGAGTGGTGAACAGCTACAGTTATCCTGCTCCACAAGGTGGGGAAAATCTGACTTGGATCCCAGGAACTATCGTCCCATCAGTCTGACAAGCCTGATCTGCAAAGGCATGGAATGCAGTATCATAGGTTCATAGGTTCATACTAGGCTATATGCTCTAGGGCATTTATAAGACTAGCCAGAGTGTGTTTGGCTTTCGCCACCCATTTTAAATTAATTTTGCTATGCCCTTTTTCAAGGTTAGTATACTGTGCCTCTGTCTAACTGTGACACAGAAGTGATACCCGGGATAAACCTACGATCTCCCATCCACTCATCAAAATTCCTCTTGAAGACAGTCAATGAGGGACTCTGCCTAACCCGGACTGGGATTTTATTCCAGAGTGAAGGGAGCCTCTGGGTTATGAATCTGTCCCTCCAGCATGTCCTATTTATTTCAGTGCTGAGGTTCAAGTCTCTCGAGCACGTAGCTCGATGGGATTTGGATTTTCTGAGGTGCAGCATGTCCATTAATTCTGGGTTGGACATGGCTATGTCAGGCACAGATCGCCTCTGGGCAGGTGGTATGCCACTGAATAGAGCTGGAGTTTCTTTAACCGGGCAGCATATGGCATCTGTTTGAGCCCTTTGATCCTCTTGGTGAGGTACTTTTGGGTACTTTTGGGGTCTTTCCAGTTGCTGCAGGTGTCTAGTAAGGTACATCCCAAAAGGGGCATTGTACTCAATTATGGGCCTGATGAGGGATAAGTAAAGAGGCACGATGACCTCCCCTGATCTAGATGTAAATCCCTTCATGATTAGGTGGGCTATATAAAATGTTTTTCTAACCACTTTGGCCACGTGGTTGTCAAATGAGAGATTGCTATAAACTTGGGTCCCCAGGTCCCTAATTACTTCTTCTGTACTTAATGGATTACCACCTATGTGGTAATTTGTGGGCACTTTGTTTTTGCCAAAGGGGATGACTATACACTTTTTGGCATTTAGCTTGAGGCCATGGCTCTGGCATCAGTTGTCTGTTTCTATGAGGCCCTTTTGGAGGATGCTTGTGTCAGCTGGAGAGTCGATTATGGTGCCCAGTTTGCAGTCATCTGCGAACTTGGTCAGCCAGAGTCCTTCCATGTTGGCCTGTACCTCCGAGAAATATATACTGAACAAGAGAGGTGCCAGAACTGAGCCTTATGGGACGCCACTTGTAACTGGTTTGGAGTCTGACATGGCTCCAGCAATTCTAACCATGTGGGTTCTGTCCTTGAGCCAGTTTGCAACCCATCTAGTGACATAGCGGTTTATATTTAAGCTGGTGAGCTTATCTATAATGCCCGAGTGGGGTATTGTATCGAATGCTTTTGTGAGGTCCAGGTAGGCTGTGTGGACCACCTTCCCCTCGTCAATGGCCTTGGTGACTGTTTCAAAGAAATCAACCAGGTTTAAGAGGCAGGATCTGCCCTTAACAAAGCCGAACTGGGAAGGATCCAGTGTCTGTAGGTCCCCAATATCTTTATTTATGAGGTCCATGATGATCCTTTCCATAGCTTTGCAGACCAAGCTATTCAGGCTTATGGGGCGATAGTTTCCAGGATCCACTGAGGCACCACCTTTGTGGAGAGGGACCACTATTGCTGTACGCCACCCTTTGGGTACATATCCTGCAGTAAGGCTGAGATTGAACAGTAGTTTTATGTTTGGGTTTAGCTCTTCTTGGAGTTCATGTAGGACACAGCCCGGGACACCGTCTGATCCCATTGATGCTGTGTTTTTTGCTTTGGAGAGGGCAGCTCTTACCTGAGCATCTGAGATGTCAGGGGGCAGCACTCTGCTGGGAGAGATATTTGCCCTTTTGGTGGGGAGGGGGGAGAGAAGTTTGCGCTGAACCTGTCAGCTAGGATGTTGGCAATGTCTGTGGGTTCGGTGTATTTTTTGTCATTTTGGACTAATTCTGAGCATTATCTGGGAATTCCCACCCAGGTTCCTAACATAACTAAAGAAAGCCTTGTGATTATCCTTAGTGTCCTGTGCAATTTTTCTCTCGAAGCTGGCCTTAGACAATTTTATGAGTGCCCGTAGTTTTTTGCTAATACTGATCAGAGATGCCTTCCCTTTTTGGGATTTTGCTCTATCATGTAGTAGCTTCCTCCTTCTATTGTATAGTTTGTTTATGGCTGGGGTCCACTAGACAGGACGTCTGCCTTTGGAGGATTGGGTCTTGGTTTTATTTGGGATTGCATGATCCATGCATTCCTGAAGGTGTTCATAGAATGTGTTTATAAAGGATTCTGCGTTCTGGGCCATATTTTCCACAGGCCTGGGGGCTTTGAAAGATTCCACCTCGGTTTTGAAGAGTGTGAAATTTGCTTTAGAGAAGTTTTTCACTGTGGTTTTCAGGGCAGGGGGTGGAGTCGGGATGTGAATATCTAGTGAGATTAGTTTATGGTCTGATCTTACCAGTGAGGGATACACTTCTGGTCTGGAGCATAGAGTCCCCATGTTGGTGATGATCAGGTCCAGTATGTTTTCCCCTCTTGTGGGAGTGGTAACAGGTTGTTCCATAGCATTTGAGTTTATAAATTCTAGGAACCTTTGGTCTAGGGTGTTGGAGCTAGAGTAATGCTCCCAGTCTATGTTTGGGTAGTTGAAGTTGCCCAATATAATGGTGTTTGGAGAGACCTTCATATTTTCCAGTGTTCTCAGGAAGGCCGAGTGGGGTTCCTGGGTTTGGGAGGGTGGTCTGTAGCAGGCTATAAACTGGAAGGCAGTTTTACCCACTGTTAGTTGCACATGGATAGTCTCTGATGCTTCGTGCTGTGCCACCAACCTGGAAGTGTGGGTATCTTTGACGAATATTGATATTCCCCCTAATTTTGTGGTTCGGTCCAAGTTTTGGGGCCGAAAAGCATGGTATGAGGTATAACCTGGTAGTGCTGGGGTGCTCTCGGGAGCCTTGAACCAGGTTTCTGTTACTGCACAGATATCAATGTTCTCCATGCTAAGGAGAGTTTCGAGTGCGTGCATCATGAAGTTTAGACTTCTGGCATTGAGTAGCATTACTCTTAGTTTCTTATCCCTTGTGATACCTATGGAGGTGGGTTTGTCTTTTGAGCCTTGCCTAAAAAAGGCACTATGGGGTTAGCAAGAGCCTTTGCCAATATCTGAAAGCCCAGGGGTGACAGGTGCAAGCCGTCCCTAGCGAAGCATCGTGGCTTGTCGAGCATGTCATCCCAGGCTGACAGGCATTGGATCCCCTTTGAATGACACCAATACTTATGTCAATTGTTGAAATTTATCATCTTGTCTTCATATTGTGGCATCATTCTTGGTGAGGGTAAGATGCTACTCAAGGTCAGGGTCATACTGGCCTGGGCTACATGCTCAGAGAGCTCCTTTATGTCTCTTTTCATGTAGTCCAGGGAGGTACGTCTCAGGTCATTCACACCAGCATGGACAATGACTGAGTCATATTTGTACTAGCCTTGGAGTGACCTGAGTGCTTGTGTTATGTGGCGGATCCTAGCACCCAACAGGCAGCTCATCGTGACCTTCTCCTTGTTCAGCCTGGTGAGCGGGACATCAGTGTGCCTGACGATAGAGTCACCTATTACAAGTGTATCAGGTGTGTTGTTTAGCCTTAAAGGCTGTGACTGTTCGGCACACTGGCTTTGTGAGCTATGTGTTGCATGTATTTTGTTATGGGGTAGTGGTTGCTTGGGTGTCTGCTTTGGAGGTCTCTGCTGCTTAGGCAGATTTTTATTTAGAGCCTCTGAGTATGTTTTTGTGTGTTTATGTGTTTGGTTTGCTGTCATGGTAGGTCTATGTGAGACTGGAATTGTAGTGAGTGTGGTTTCCTTCTCCTCCTGACTGGTTTCGCCAGTACTGAGTTGAGAGAGCTTAGCCTCCAGTATGGTTATATGGTTGCATCTCTCACATGTTGGAATTTGTTGGGAGGAGGAGAGGGTTGTCTATGTACGAGGCAGTTGTAACATTGCCTGATTCCCAGATTCACCAGCTGGACTGGAGAGGAGAATGACAACTGACCTTTGGACATGCTAGAATAGTATTGGGAATTCCTTTATAAATGAAAAAAATGGCCAATGGGGAACAAGGTACTCAAGGGGAGTTTGTGAGGGTGTAGTGCTTTTAATTTTTTAGTGCTGACTTATATAATTGCTTTAGTGAGCAAGTGCCAGGTAACTTAAATGCAATGTGTTACAGGTAACATAAATACAAAAACGACAAACAGTAACTTTTTTTCAAGTGAAACAAGGAAATAAGTACAGTAAGCAATGCAGATATCACTAGGGATTCACAGAAGCACTGAAAAGCTGTGTTTAGGTGGAATTCGCGTTTCAGGGAAATAACAAGCAAACAAATAACAAGCATACAAACAAAGCTAGATTCAGCAGGCCTGGATCTAGTCTATGCTGCAGCAAACAAGGTGTACCAATGTCAGTAAGAAACAGTTCAAATATGCAGGCACTATAAGCCTTTAACCAGAAATTCCCAGCTCAGAAGGGCAGAGTCCAGCCTCTCCTTCCACAAGAGAGCAGACCACAAACCCTTTTAATGTAAAATAACTGGCCTGAAGCCCAAGTGCTTAAACCAGAATTAATACACTTTTAGAATAACAGACACTGAGCCCTCAATCAGCAGTTCCCAACTTAGAAGGATGTATGCTCCCTCTTTTGCCACTACAGTGCAGACCACAAACCTTCTTAATGTAAAACAACTGGCCTGAAGCCCAAGTGCTTAAACCAGAATTAATACACTTTTAGAATAACAGACACTGAGCCCTCAATCAGCAGTTCCCAACTTAGTAGGATGTAAGCTACCTGTCCTGCCACCACAGTGCAGGCCACAAACCTTCCTAATGTAAAACAACTGGTCTGAAACCCAAGTGCTTAATCCAAAAGACTTAGAAAGATAGCTACACTTTAATCAAGTTACTACCAAGCAGTAATAAATACAATTTAATATTTTAAAGAATGCCTGGATTAGTGCTCAAGTTATACAAATAAAGCTAGATTCTTCAGGCCTAGATCTAGTCTATGCTACAGCAAACAAGGTGTACCAATTTCAGTAAGAAACAGTTAAAATATGCAGGCACTATAAGCCTTTAACCGGAAATTCCCAGCTCAGAAGGGCAGAGTCCAGCCTCTCCTCCCACAAGAGTGCAGACCATGAACCCTTTTAATATAAAATAACTGGCCTGAAGCCCAAGTGCTTAAACCAGAATTAATACACTTTTAGTATAACAGACACTGAGCCCTCAATCAGCAGTTCCCAACTTAGAAGGATGTATGCTACCTGTTATGCCACTACAGTGCAGACCACAAACCTTCTTAATGTAAAACAACTGGCCTGAAGCCCAAGTGCTTAAACCAGAATTATTACACTTTTAGAATAACAGACACTGAGCCCTCAATCAGCAGTTACCAACTTAGAAGGATGTAAGCTACCTGTCCTGCCACCACAGTGCAGGCCACAAACCTTCCTAATGTAAAACAACTGGTCTGAAACACAAGTGCTTAATCCAAAAGACTTAGAATGATAGCTACACTTTAATCAAGTTACTACCAAGCAGTAATTAATACAATTTAATACTTTAAAGAATGCCTGGATTAGTGCTCAAGTTATACAAACAAAGCTAGATTCAGCAGGCCTGGATCTAGTCTATGCTACAGCAAACATGGTGTACCAATTTCAGTAAGTAGTTCAAATATGCAGGCACTATAAGCCTTTAACCAGAAATTCCCAGCTCAGAAGGGCAGAGTCCAGCCTCTCCTTCCAGAAGAGTGCAGACCACAAACCCTTTTAATGTAAAATAACTGGCCTGAAGCCCAAGTGCTTAAACCAGAATTAATACACTTTTAGAATAACAGACACTGAGCCCTCAATCAGCAGTTCCCAACTTAGAAGGATGTACGCTACCTGTTATGCCACTACAGTGCAGACCACAAACCTTCTTAATGTAAAACAACTGATCTGAAGCCCAAGTGCTTAAACTAAAAGGCTTAGAATGAGTTACACCAAGCAGTAATAAATACAAATGAGTACTTTTAAGATAAAGCAAAAGCAAAATAAAGTAGGAAGAAACACAAATACAGTAAAAGCAGATCTTTTTTTTTTTTTTTTTTTTTTTTTGAGTGAGCAAATGAGATGGGCCCAGGAGTTACAGGACAGAAACAAGTGCAAATGCAGGCCTTCAAATGAGAAAGTTGAGAGAGAGATGGAAGACCGCCCAAATGGCCAATAACTACAAATTCTGTTCCAGAACCACTCCTTATGTGGTAGACAGGTTACCTAGTGCTTACCACTCCCACTGATAAGCTAGAAGGCTTCCCTCCAACACAGAAAGGCTTGGGGGGCTCAGAAGCTTACAAATAGTCCTGGATACAGCAAATCTGTATCTGGAACACTAATTACAGGAAAAGTAGAAAACAGGCTTACATTTTTTTTTTCAGAAAAGTAGCAAAAACAGTAGTAAAAACAATTCACATGCAGTGCAAGCTGGCACACTTGAGTATGTAGCAATATTAGTCCACACACAGTTTGAAAAAATGTAATTAAATTAAAAAAGGACTAAAAGCAAGTGCAGAAAGGGTTTATTAGGTAGAATGCGGTAAATAAATGGGACTGTGGGAGTGTCCTAGATCAAATCTATAGTGGGGCGGGCATGGAACTCATAAACAAAGACATTGGCAACCTTCAAACACTGGACCCCACCCCGTTTGGGTTTGTAAAGGGCCGATCTTGTCTCCTGAATCTGATTGACTTCTTCGAATCAGTCTCCAGAGCTGTGGACGAGGGTAAGGCAGTCCAAACAGCCTATCTGGACCTCGCCAAGGCCTTCAACACCATCCCCCACTCTGGAATCATAGATAAACTTACTAAGCTGGGCATAAATCCCTGCATCACTTGATGAGTTGCCAACTGGCTTACTGACAGAACCCAGACTGTAAAAGTAGGTGACTCCAAAGCCAGCTCCAGACAAGTGACAAGTGGAGTACCTCAGGGTTCAGTCCTGGGACCACTTTTGTTTGGCATCTACTTCGCTGAAGTACAGGCCAATACTAAGGGACTCTGGCTAACAAAGTTCGCAGATGACTGCAAACTGGGAGCCATTATTGAATCCCCAAATGATGTGGATATTCTACAAAAGGGCCTTACAGAAACAGATGCCTGGTGCCAGAGCCATGGGCTCAAGCTTAATGCCAAGAAATGTATAGTTATCCTCTTTGGAAAAAAACATATACGCATGAATTACCATATAGGAGGCAAGACACTAAACATCGAAAGTGTAATGAGAGACTTAGGGACACAGGTGGCAGTGGTCTCACTTTCAATAACCACATCGCCACAACAGTCAGGAAATCTTCTATGTGGCACACCTCATCACTAAGGGCTTTTCATCCAGAAAGAAGGAGGTCATTGTCCCACTGTACTCATCCCTCATTAGACCCATTATAGAGTATAATGCCCCGTTTGGTATGTACCTCACAAGACATCTGCAACAGCTGGAAAGGCCACAGAAATACCTCACTAAAAGAATCACAGGCCTAAATCAGATGCCATATGCTGACCGTCTAAAAAACTCCAACTATACTCTGTGGCATATCGTCTACTCAGAGGCGATCTCTGCTTAACATTCAAGGGCATGTCAAACCCTGAGCTGTTGGACATGCTCCACTTAAAGAAATCCAAATCCCTCAGAGCCACATGCTCCAGGGATCTAAACCTTGTCATCACAATGAACAAAACATGCTGGAGGGATAGGTTCCTGACACAGAGACTCCCCATACTCTGCAATAGACTACCCATACATGTCAAGCAGAGCACCTTGTTGGCCCTCTTCAAAAGGAACCTTGATGATTGGATGGGAGATAGGAAATTCACCCAGGGGATCATGTCAGTCACCCTGCTAGACAGGGGTCCAGAGAAGTAAATACTGTGGGAAGAAATATACAGGGAATTGTTATGGCTAGGCTTGCATAGGCCCTAGGGCCAATAGCCTAGTACCTTACTATGAACCTATGAACCACAGCACAAGGACAAAATGACTGACTTCAACAATTGGCTAAGCTTCTGGTGTCATTCTGAGGGGATCCTGTATTTGTCTGCTTGGGATGACATGATCGACATACCATGATGCTTTGCCAGAGATGGCCTGCACCTGTCACCCTTGGGATTCTGGATACTGACTAAGGCTCTTGCCACCACTAGAGTGACTTTTTAGGCAAGGTTCAAATGACAAATTCACCACCATAACAGGTACAAGAAAGCAAAATCTGAGGATAATGCTACTCAATGCTAGAAGTCTAAACCTCAAAATGCACTCACTTGAGGCACTTCTTAAAATGGAGAACATCGACATCTGTGCAGTGACAGAGACCTGGTCAAAGCTCCAGAGAGCACCCCTGCATTAACAGGCTATAATTCATACCACACCTTTCGGCCACCTAACCCGGACTGAAGCACTAAAGGCGGAGGCTTGTCCATATTCATTAAGGATATCCAAACCTCCAGGCTAGTTGCACAGCATAATGCATCCCAGATTATCCAAGTGCAACTAACTCTGGGCAAGACCACAATTCAAATTGTAGCTTGCTACAGACCCCCCACCATGCCCCAGGATTCTCACTCCTCATTTCTTGATACACTGGAAATATTAGGGTACAACCCAACACCCTAATAATGGAGGATTTCAACTACCCCATCATTAACTGGGAAAACTACTCATGTACCAACATTTTGCTCAACGTTTTCTAGAATTCATAAATTCCAGCACCTTGGATCAAATTATTCACACCCCCACCAGGGACAGCAATATCCTAGACCTGGTCATTACCAACATGGGCGACTGGTGTTCCACACCAGAGGTGAATTACTCATTGGTAAGATCAGACCACTAGCTAATCACCCTAGACATCCACATCCCGCCCCCAACCCCCATTAGGGAAACCAACGTAAAAAACTTCTCCAAAGCCAACTTCACACTTCTTAAGACAGAAGTGGCAAACTTCATGACACCCATGCAGACAGACAATACTGGTACGACTGCTGAATCCTACACAAATGCACTTTATAAGCACCTACACGAGTTCATGGATCATGCTATCCCTAACAGAACCAAGATGCTTTCCTCCAAAAAAAGGAAGCCAATCTGGTGGTCCTCTGCCATAAACAAACTCTACAACAGAAGAAAGAAACTGTTGCAAAAAAGAGTAAAATCCCATGATTGGAGGAGCTTCCTGGTCAGCCTCAGTAAGAAGCTGAGATCCTCATAAAATCCTCCAAAGCTAATTACAAAAACAAAAATTGCCAGTGACTCTAAAGACAACCACAAAGCATTCTATAGCTATGTCAAGAATCTCAATGGCAACACCCAGATCTGCTCTGAGTTACAGTACAATGGCACTAAATATACAGAACCAACTGATATTACCAACATCCTGGCAGATAGGATCAGTGCTACCTTTACCCCCTTCTCACCCCCTAGAGGGCCCATCTCTATACTGGAAGAATGCAACATTCCTGTAATCACAGTTGCACAGGTAAAAAACACACTTTCCAAAGCCAAGGACACAGCATCCATGGGACCTGGCAATATCCCAGGTTGCGATCTACACAAACTACAGAATGAACTTGCACCCCACCTAAGTACCATGTTCAGTCATAGCCTCATCTCAGGCTTTGTGCCCACTAAATGGCACACAGGGACGGTTATCCCACTCCACAAAGGGGGAGCCATGACTGACTACCGCCCCATTAGCCTGACGAGCCTGGTCTGCAAGGCCATGGAACATTTCATCATGGAACTCATAAACAAAGACATTGGTAATCTCCAAACTCTGGATCCCACCCAGTTCGGGTTTGTAAAAGGCAGATCATGTCTCCTAAACCTGATAGACTTCTTTGAAGCAGTCACCAAAGCCAAAGATGAGGGTAAGGTGGTTCACACAGTCTATCTAGATCTCGCTAAGGCTTTCAATACCATCACCCACTGGAATTATAGATAAACTCACTAAACTATGTATAAATCCCTATGTCACAAGATGAGTTGCCAACTGGCTCACGGACAGAACCCACACTGTGAAAGTAGCAGACTCCAAATCCGACTTCAGACCAGTGACAAGTGGAGTACCACAGGGTTTAGTCCTGGGTCCTCTCCTGTTTGGTATCTACTTCTATGAAGTACAGGCTAACACAGAAGGTCTTTGGCTAATGATGTTTGCAGATGACTGCAAACTAGGAGCCATAATCAAAACTCTTAATGATGTGGACATCCTGCAAAAGGGCCTCACTGAGACAGATGCCTGGTGTCAAAGCCATGGCCTGAAGCTCAATGCCAAAAAGTGCATTGTCATCCCCTTTGGAAAAAACTCTGTACCCATGAACTACCACATAGGTGGCAGTCTACTTAACACCAAAAGTGTGATAAGAGACCTTGGGACACAGGTGGACAATAGTCTCTGCTTTGATAATCACATCGCCACAAGTTTCAGGAAATCCTTCTACATGGCACACCTCATCACAATAGATATCTCACCCAGGAAAAAAGAGGTCATTGTTCCCCTCTGCTCTTCACTCATTAGACCCATTATAGAGTACAATGCCACTTTGGTATGTACCTCACAAGACATCTACAACAACTGGAAAGGCTGTAGAAATACCTCACAAAGAGGATTACTGGCCTCAAACAGAAGCCCTACGCAGACCGTCTCAAAAAAGTCCAGCTTTATTCCGTCGCATATCGCCTACTCAGAGGCGATCTCTGCCTAACATACAAAGCTATGTCAAACCCAGAGATGTTGGACATGCTCCACCTAAATAAATCCCAATCCCTCTGAGCTACACGCTGTAGAGACCTAAATGTTGTTACCACAGTAAACAGAACATGCTGGAGGGATAGACTTCCCATACTCTGGAACAGACTACCTATCTATATCAAACAGAGCTCCTCATTAGCACTCTTCAAGAAAAATCTTGATGATTGGATGGGAAATAGGAAATTCACCCCGGGGATCACTTCTGTGGCTCTGCTCGACAGAGGCACAAGAAAATAATTTTCTTTGATGGCGAAAGCCAAGGTACCTTTTTGGCTAGGCTTATATAGGCCCTAGGGCCAATAGCCTAGTACCTACCTATGAACCTATGAACCTATGAATGCAGAGGTCCAGGAAGTCATCAAAAGAAAGAAGGAGCGCAGGAAAAAGTGTGAGATAGAAAAGACCAGGCTAGGAAGGAATACTGGTTGGGTAACAAAAAAGCTAAGAAAGTATTTACAATAGAAAAGAACAGGGCAGCAGAGGCATTCTACCAGGTTCTGGAAAGTGACTTAGTAGATGGCACAAAGAAACTATACCAGGTTGCAAGGCAAAGACAGAAAGATGAAGAAGATAGTCAGACACCCTTCATAAGGGATGCCAGCAATATCCTGCTCATTAGTCCACATGACATCAAAGGCAGATAATAGAAGTACTTCCTGCAGCTTATGAATGAAATAAACCCCACTAAAACTGTACTGCCCCAGACACATCCTAGGATGAGAGAAGAAATGGAGCCCACCCTAGAAGAAGTAAGAGTAGCACTAAGAAAAATAAAATCTGGGAAAGCAGCAGGCTCAGATGAGGTCACACCAGATATGATAAAGATGCTGGGTGAAATAGGGGAGAAATCGCTCCTGAGGGTACTAATAGCAGTGTGGAGAGAAAGGCATATCCCAGATGACTGGAGAATAAGCATACTCATGCTAGTGTACACGAACAAAGGGGACATCCACAGCTGTGGGCAGTACAGAGGCATCAAACTCCTGTCACATTGCATGAAAGTTCTAGAGGGGGTGATTGATAAATGGATAGTCCGAGTTGTAGAATGCAAGATGGGAGATGAGCAGTTCAGATTCAGATCAGGATGCAGCACAAATGACCTGATGTCTGCAGTGAGACAGATAGTTGAGTAGAGACAAAGAAGGAGTCCCAACTGGCCATTCCTAATCTTGGAGAAAGCATACGACAAGGTCCCAAGAACACTGATTTGGGCAGTACTGTGGTGGTTCGAAGTCCCAGAAACATTGGTAGAATTAGTGCAGGCTATGTACAATGACCCAATGACTCAAGTATGAACAGTGTTCGGTCTTACAGAGAGGATCCTAGTCAGATTGGATGTGCACCAGGGTTCAGCTCTGAGCCCACTGCTGTTCACACTGGTGATGGACTACATAAGCAATTAGGTCAGAGGGGACAGATCAACAAAGTTGCTGTATGCAGATGATGTGGTATTACAGGCAGACTCTGAGCAAGAACCTCAGCAAAGGATAGGGGAAAGGAATGCAAAACTGAAGGCACATAGGATGAAACTAAGCACAGATAAGATAGTGGTAATGGCAGAAAATTGGGGAAATCAGAAGAATCTGAGAATTCAGATAAACGAGAAGATAGTGGAACAGGTTAATAGCTTCTAGTATCTTGGACAGGTGGTTGAGGAGAAGAGAAGTCTGAATGAAGAGGTCAGAGCTAGAATTAGAGGAGCTACAGCCAATTGGCATAGAATCTCAGGTGTAGTCTATGACAGAAGAATGCCAAAGAACCTGAAGAATAAGGTGTGCAAAACAGTAGTGAAACCAGTACTACTGCATGGTACAGAAACCTGGGCAGTAAAGGCAGAACAGATGAGGAAGCCAGAAGTGATGGAAATGAAGTACCTGAGAAGGATGGTATGATGCACACTGTGGGACAGACAAAGAAATGATGACATAAGAGCAGAAATCAAAGTAGCTCCAATTGCAGAAAAGTTCAAAGAGAACAGTTTATGGTGGTTTGGACATGTGCGGAAAAGCAGAAGACAATCTGGTGAAGAAGATTTGGGACAGACAGGATGAAAGTAAGAGGAGGTGGGGACATCCAGCAAAGAGGTGGATGGATTGTGTTAGAGAAGATCTGTGACAATCAGGCATGAGTGTCGAAGAAGGCAGGAGTGAGGCATTGAATCAAGACAGATGGTGGCAGTTAAAATGATACTCCAACCCCATGTAAAAAATGGGAAAAAGGAGGCTGATGGTGATGATGATGATTTACCCCTACACCCACTTACTGAAATATACTAACTCCAGTGTCAAACAACAAAATCAGGCAATGTATAGTAGTATGTCCACAATATCAGCACCCCAGAAAAGAGGATGCCACCTTACTCCATTCTAGTAAGAATGTTTATTCCAGCAGTGAGAACCTAGTTGACCAGTTTTGATGTGTTAATGCATCTAGACCAGTATACCAGAATATACATTCTTATCAGGTTGGGGTAATGAGTGTCTTCTTCTTCTTCTACTTCTTCTGCTATTTTTGGAGAGCTGACATTGAAGAAAAATTGATTAGTGTTTTATGCTTTAGTTGCATGCTTAATTTTTGAACACTGGGCTGGGTTTGTGTAGAACTTCAAAAGTTTAGTGGTCACACACAGTTTAAAGGCTGACAATAATTCAACTGTATTAGCTTTTGATAGATGCCAACATAGGAAATGTGAACAAAAGATGATTGCTAAAAGACAACTCATCCAGGTGTATGACAACCAGACCAGACCATGGCAGCACACTTTTTCTACTCAGTATGGTGATTTTGGGGATGATTTTATTCCTGATGAAATGAAACTGTGTGAAAGATGCAATGGCTATTTCCATGATCACACTGTGAATAGGCGCAGATACTGTGCATCTGTCCTCATGGCATACATCTCTATATAACATGATATCTGCACAGTATTTCATATGTAGAAGATGAATTGTGAAATTATGGTCTCTTCTGGTAATGCATGTCTATTTATTAACGTGCCCAGGCTAATTTACCATATATACGTAATACACCTCTGTATTATCATGACCAACTCACAGTCATCAAGATGGTGTGTGGTACACTAAATTAAAGCAATCAGTGACTCATTAACATTGAAAATGATGTTCTTCATGCAATATAACAAATGCCAATGACACATCTTTTTTGCCAGCAACATCTCACCCTATATTCTGGCCTGCTATTGCTGGTATGTCACTCCTTTGTTATGCATTGGCCTCTGTGTTACATATGATGAGGATGATAAAGACTTCTCCATGTCATCTCCATTAACATTGCCGCCCACCTCTATGTCTCAAGCATGTGTCAATATACCGCTCAACCTCTTAGCACAAGAAATTTGGACAAAGCCCAAAAAAATGTTGTGGATAAAGGCCCAAAAATAGGGACACATTTTAATTATTGCTCTTATAAACTTAGAAAGTTGTTAGAATAACAGGATTTGTTAGCATGCATTTTCTGAAGGATATGAAGTATGAAAATCAAACACATGTCATTATTTAGTGACTTTAATCATTAGATCATTCCACTGATTTCTCAAAAAAAAAACACAGTTTTTATGAGGAACAGACCAAAAATATGAGGCACAATTCTGGACGTTCTGTGAAAAAATGCACAGTTGATCAGTATACGTGTCAGTCAATGAGCCATATTGCTTATTTCAGGCAGCTGGCACATTGGCAAGTCATACAATACTACACAAATGAGGAGCAGCATGTTGGCCTTGTCAAAGTCCATTCAGAGATGCCTATTAATTTACTTTGGTCAAATGACTACACCTTACAAGACCAAAGAATTTGCCTATGACTGCCAGTGGCATACGTTACCTCTATGACATATTATTGGCCTGTCATGCTGCTGACATCATCTTTTGCTTCTGTGCATACCTGCCATCATCTAAACAAAGAAAAAGAACACGCAAGGCTGGTTTCATTTGCAGTACAGTTATTGTTATTTTTGATAGGTTGAACTGGTGCAGAAACATGTACGTCACAAAACTGTGCTTTCAATAATCAAGATGTTATTACATTTACCAGCAAAATTAGTACATGAAGTTGTTCCTTAAAATGAGCACTAGGAAAATGTACCCATACTCTGCATCATTGCACCTGCCCACCGTGAAATATGCAAACACTAGAAATGAAGCTGCCTGGATTGCACTCCACCTTGAAGTTCAGACAGTACTAGCCATTGTGATACATAAATAATACCAATTTGGACCCCGTAACACCTACTGTATATGCCCATATCATTGCAGAGTAAATAGTGAAATGGCAGGCCTGATAATCTATAGAATGAATGCACAGTGCTGCTGTATTTCCAGTGGTGTCTGCCAGTGTTACATACTCAATCAGATATCTCATCATGCAGACACTAATGTTGTCAAGTCGTCAGATTCATGAAAGTTGGGCAATGACTATAAACATTTGGTATGTTTTTGATATTAGGATGTATCATAGTGTTAACACTTTGTTTTCCTATGAGACAGGCAGAATATTCTATACAATGACAGCTATCTCTTTAAGGTGGATGTCACAGATCATGTAGAGGGTGTCTCCATCTGGCCTGTGCCTCTCAAGGATTACACAGAATTTTCTTTGAAAGTGGTAGAACCTTTGTACAGTATGCACAAGATCTGCAACTTATGCCTCTTTGTGGTAATCTGAGATTTGTCACCTTTTATTTATTGTATGGTTTAATTGACTTTCCAGTCACTGCATTTTCTTGCTGCCAGCATATACCATTTCATGTTGCCTTTGACATCACTAGGTTTTGCTTTCTACTGTTTTATCATAGGATCATAGTGATAAGTGATTACTAAGCAAATGATCCTAAAGGGTCTTTTAAGCCTAGCCATGCAGCTCAAATTGAATGGATCGGTTTGGTTCAAATGGGTTTTGTGTAGGGTATACATAATTTGGGTATGGGTAGTCAAGCATTTACAATCTCCCTCTAAGTAAAATGACATAGCTGCCAGGTCAGGGGTAAATTTACAATCCTCCATCCACTGATTCAGGCTGTCCTTTATTAAATGTGAGGAAGAACTTTGCACATGAATGAGAAGCCTGTTCTAGAGAAGGGGTGCCTCTGAGACACATACCTGTCTCTTCAGCATATCTTATTTATGTTGCAGGCAAGGCTGAGGTCCCCATATCATGTATTTCTGATGCAATTTGTTTTGCTAATGTGTCCTTTAAGGCTATGTTAGAAGATGCTTTGGAGGCCAGGACTAGATCACATCTTAGCATGAAACTGAGAATAAGGATAAGGCTTTGAAACAGTCTGCATGGCGCATGTTGACTACATCATACATGCTTTCTATAGTTTCAAAAATTGATTTTATGGCAAATGAATGCACAATTGTAATTGGATGATTTTGGTGATATGACCAGGATGGAATTATATTAAATGATGTGGACTGTCCTACTAACTAGTTCGATGAAGTCCATTATGTTTAGGATGAAAGCACTTAATTAGTTATAACAAATAGTGGTATTTTATTCATTAACCTTGTGTGGTTGAAAATTCGGACCATTGGACTACCTCTGCACATTGACATGTTGCTATTATTCCTTTCTCAGGAATCTCTGCATTTTCCCCAGATGTTGCGTATGTCTGGCCAGGTATATACTGAAGGGGCTATTGTACTCAATGATTGGTCTACTGAAAAATTAGAACAATGTAACAATGGCATCTTTGGACTTGGATGCCATATAGCACACATTGATTTCCTTACTACAGCAGACATTAGGTAGTCAAATGGCAAGTCACTGTTTACATGTGCTCCCAAATCCCTAACAAAGGAGTCTCACCTTAAGGGTTTATTATAAGTGTTAATGATTTCTAGGGGTAGCTGTCTTTCTGAAAGAGACTATTATGCACTTCTTGGCATTGAGTTTTAAACCGTGACTCCAGCACCAGTTATTAGTCTGTGTTAGGCCTTCTTGGATGGTATTTGTGTCACTGGAGATGCTATGACTGCTTCTAGTTTTCAATCATTTGTGAATTTAGTCAGGCAGAGGAGTTCAATGTTAGCTTTGACTTCAGAGAAGTAAATGTCAAAGAGGAGCAGCTGCAACACTGAGCCCTGAGGGTCTCCACTAGTAACATGCCATTTAGTAGATGAAGACTCCCTTATCCTGACATCTTGTGTCCTATCTGTCAGCCAGTTGCCTATCCAGAAGGTGACATAGGGGATTATAATTAATTTTGTGAGCTTATTTGCAATGCCTGAGCAGGAATATTGTGTTACATGCCTTGGCCAGGTTGAGGTAGACAGTATACATTGTTTTGCTGTCATCTGTTGCTTTGGTGACTTTCACAAAGAAGTCAACCAGGTTTAGTAGGCAAGAACTTGTTTTAATTAATCCAAACAGAGTTAAATACAATGTCTGACAGTTACCTGTATTGTCATTTATTATATCCATGATTATTCTTCCAGTGGCTTTACATAACAGACTCGTAAGGCTTATGGGTACGTTGTTTCCCAGGTCCTGGATGGCCCATTCTTGTGCAGAGAGGTTACAGTTGCAGTCCTCTATATGTTCAGCACAAATCTCATTAGCAGGCTTCAGCTAAATAGTGATTCCATTGGCCCTATAGTCATATTTCGTGCTATTAAGGAGGCAACATTTGATATCATCAGGTTCAATAGATGCAGTGTGTTTGAACTTGGAGATCACATTAGGACCTGTTCCCTAGTGAAATTTGAGGGAGTTAATGTTGTTGGAGGGTATTATAAAGAGTTGTCTGGTGGTCAAAGTGGGGTAAAATTAGAGCTTAACTTATTGGCCAGTAGATTAGCTATATCCTCAACCTCTATATTGGTGACTCCGTTTATATTTGGTTTTGTACATTGTTGTGTATTGGCTTTGAGGTTATGGACAAAACTGAAAAATTCCTTATGATTGTCCTTAGCTTAGGAGGCTACTTTTACCTTAAATTTGACATTGATAGACTTTATTAGTCCCCTGAGTTGCTCATTAATGTTTGATGAGAGAGTTTTAGCATTGCTGAGCATTGCACTTCCTATTTTTTGATATGACTTTCTTCATTTGGATATACAAATGTTTTATGCTGATATTCTACTTGGATGACTTGTTTTTTTTTTTTTTTTTTAGTTTTCCCTGTGCTTATTTCATATAGGCACCACTGCCTCAATGCAGTTGTATACATGGTTGTACAGAGGCTTTGTGACTGACTTTGCATAGCCAATGGTATTCCCAGGATTTGGGGGAGGGATTGAAATTTTGCCAGGGTGTCACTTAAAATTAAGAGGTTTGCCTTGGAATGATTCCTAAAAGTTCCATGGCTAGGTGGTGTCCAACACTTTAGTTTTATTTTGAAGGAGACAGCTTTGTGGTCCATTCATACCAGTGAATACATTGCATTCAGGGGTTTGTGTAAAATACCTCTATGTTTGTGAGGACCAGAATGAGGATGTTTGCAGCCCTAGTGGGCATATGGACTATCTGGTCCAGGACATTTATATTAACAAAGTCCAGGAATCTTTATGCCTGGATGTTTGGGGTCATGTATGTTTCCCGGTTTATATAAGGGTAGCTTAAAGTCACCCATGTGAGTAGGATGACAGGTAGAATGGTTAGTTACTCCATTTCATTTAAGTATGTGGTATGGCTTTCCTGGGTTATTGCAGGAGTCCTGTAGTTCACAAGGATAGGCTATAGAACATTGCTTATGGTGAGCTGTATGCACAGAAGCTCAAGAGCATCATACTGCTCACCATACCTGAGGTGGGATTGTTTTTTAAGTAAGGTGAGACTCCTCCAACATTTGTCTCTTTTTGTGCAGTAACTTGTCTAAATTAGTGGAAGGCATTATAGCACTGCACTGCCAGGGTGCTCCTCGCTGCCTTAAACCATGTTTCTGTAACTACACAGACATCTATATTCTCCAGGGTGAGTACAACTGGCTGGGAGAAGGGTTTTTTGTTTAGACTCCTTGCATTGAGCAATATCACCTTTAGAATACCAGGGGATGGGTTAGATCTGTTGGATGGTTTATCAGGTGGGTAAGCATAAAAATGCTTAATGGGAGGTGGAGAAAGTATTAGCCAATATTTGGAAGCCTAGAGGGGTCAGGGGCAGACCATCCCTGGCAAAGCTGCATGGTCTATCAACTATATCTTCCCAGACTGACAAATATTGTCCCCCCTTTGAATAACACCAAAAGCTAAGCCAATTATTAAAGTAAAATATCTTCTGTTCATACTGTGGCATCATCCTTGGAGAAGGTAGAATGCTGTGCAATGCTGGGATCATACCAGCCTGGGACACAATACTCTGAGAGCTCCATCATCATGTCTCTCCATAGCCAGAGAGGTATGTCTCAGGTCTTTTACACTCACATAGACTATGACTGAGTCATATTGGTACTTGTGGTTCAATGAAATGAGAGTATGCATGATATGCTGGACCCTGTCCCCTGACAGGCAACTAACCATAGCCCACTCATTGCCCAACCTGGTAAGTGTAACATCTGTTTGATCAATATATTAGATTTTGAGCTTGTCTATCTTATGGGCTTAAATACTAAGATAATGAGTTGAGGATGAACGTGTCTTGATGGGTATTGCTGCAGTAGTGTTTTTGAGATTGCTGGGGATAGTTATCATAATTTCTGTACCCAAATGGCCTTTGAGGATTGGGAAGCTTACTTTTAAAGGCATCACCATATGTAGGTATATGTATTTGTCCTGTGGCAAATTCAGCAAGTGATGTTTTGGGTTGTGTGTTTCTGACAACTTGTCTGGTAGTTATAGTGGTCTGATGTGAGAGCAGTGCTTCCAGAGACAGTATATACTTACATTTCTTATATAGTGTATCAGAATTTTTGGGAATTAAGTGATGGCCATCAGAGAACGTGAGGATAACTATTTTGTCTCAAGATGCTGAAGTCTACCAATCTGCCTACAGAGAAGAAGCAAATTGATCCATGGTTTAGGGTATTTATATAGTAGGCTTTAGTAAGAGGGGTACTAAGAGACTATTTAAGTGAAGCTGTGATTAGTGTCAAACTTGTTTCATGTGCTCCTCTTGTTTCGAACCACTGTAACAGGGAATTAAATGAGCACATAACATATTTGCTTGGATGCTAGCCATGTAAGAATTAGGTCTTAGTTTAATCTTGCACCTTACTCTCACCAAGCAACCATGTACTCAACACCTTTTTTTTTTTCGATAATCATTTTTATTGTTTTTCAAAACCATAATACAATTCACACACTATTTACATTATGTACAAAATTGCTTCCAATGTTTAGTTCCATTTCACATATCCACATCATACATTAACAATAGATATCGTATTAATCACGTAAAGGAAAACAAAAAAAAAAAATAAAAACGAAAACATCTATCAGAGAAAATTAAAAACAAACTCAAGC
Source organism: Protopterus annectens (assembly GCF_019279795.1). Lineage (NCBI taxonomy): Eukaryota > Metazoa > Chordata > Ceratodontiformes > Protopteridae > Protopterus > Protopterus annectens. Next base: position 377,419,509 of record NC_056727.1, on the reverse strand, counting down.
CAACAATCTGTATTGTTTCTACATCTTCTATCCAATCTAAGATTGTGTTTGTTCACTTACTGTATGTCTTAAAAGAAAGTGGATAGGAACCTCTAAGCCAATATAATGTTAAAGATTTGCTCCCAAATTTTTATACTATTTATACTTTTCTTGTTGTTACTAATTAATAATTTATGCGCTAAAATATGCTTGATCGCTAACAGCCTGAATTTTTGCCACGATGTCTGTGCTGGGTTCAACCAATTTGTGGCTATATATAATTTCATTAATAAACTGATATTCATAATTACGATCCTCTTTGATTTGTCTAAATTCTCCGGTGGGATGTGTAGAATCAAAAATTCCCAGGTGAGTGTTGAGTTTTGGTAACCCATTTTTTGTAACTGCAATTTTAATGAGTTCCACAATTTATAAATGCACTTGCAACTCCAGAATATGTGTAGCAGGTCCGCTGTCTGATCTAAACACTGTGGACATTTAGGTGAATTTTTTGAATCAAATTTGTGAAGAGTGAGATGGGTATAATATGCATTGTTAAATATCATCAGTTGAGTAAAGACCAGTTTTTGAAGGGATACTGATTTCAATGTTAAGTTAAACGCCTCTGCTATCTTACTATCATCTAGGGATGCCAATTTCTCTTTCCAGTATTTTGATAAAAGAATATGATTATTATATTTCCTCTCTTTTATCATTTTATATGCTGAGGATATGTATTTTCTATCTTGTTGCAATGCTTCCCACAGATTGCGAGAAATAACTAGTTCCTCTTCTTTGATTTCGGAGCTATTAAAATAATTTATGGCAAGATCTTTTATCTGCCTCATTATAATTAAATAAGAAATGGGAAGATTCATCTCTTTTAAGATATCATGTACCGCTACTCCTAAGAAGGGGTATAAATCAATCACAGTTAAATCCTTAATAAGAGGAAATGTTATTTAAATCTATCAATTGACTACCAATAGTCATGTTAGGATTCCCATGAAACGGTTGAAACATCATCATATATTTTAATAAGTTTAAAGAGGCAAACAGAGTTTGAATTGCCATTGCCCATATCTTAATGTGCTCCATTAAATCATATTTGCTCAGTGTTCGATTATTTAAAAATGGTACAGCTTTAACGTTAATTCCCGCTCCTTTTATATGTTTACAAGTTAGAAGCACCCATTTGGGTATCCATTTTCTACTATTACTGTCCAAGTAAGACACCCTTAAAATCCTATTGGCCTGAATCACTATATAATACATCTCAAAATCCGGTAAATCCAACCCCCCCCTAGTTTTAGGAGCCATCAGTTTCTCATATGATATTCTCGTTTTTCTGGGTTCCCACAGAAATTTCCCCAATCCTATCTGAAACTGCTTAAAAAATGTTTTCGTGATTTTGAGTTGTGCTGCTCTAAAAATATAAAGCATTCTGGGGAGAACATTCATTTTTATTATTGCTGCTCTTGCCATCATTGGTAACTTCAACTTACTCCATCTTTTCAGATCCCATGTTATTCGGTCTCCAGTTGCCTTAATATTATTATTAAAGAAATCTCTATTTTCAGTTGAGAATTCAATCCCCAAATATTTTATCCTTTCTTCTGTCCTTACTTGTCCTATCAATGGTAGCATTGAAAAAGGTGTAGGTGTCTTTAAAGGGAATATTTTGTTTTTTTTTTTAATTTAGTTTGTAATTAGAAATTCTCTCAAAGTTTTGTATTGCTGTTAGTATTTTTTCCGTATCCGACACCGGTGTGGTACTGTATATATTTAGATCGTCTGCAAAAGCGGCCATCCCAACCTTTATCCCAAGAAGTACAGGAAAGTTATAAAAAACATTTTGCTTCATGTGAAGAAATAAAGGCTCCAAATACAGATTAAACAGTATGGGAGATAATGGGCATCCCTGTCGAGTTCCATTTTTAATTTGAATCCTTTTGGAGCATTCATGATTTATAGATAAACTAGTGTATGCATTATTATATAACTTCCTTAACGTTGAAATAAAGACCTGAGGTATATTGAAGTATGATAATATATCAAATAAATATGCCAAATTAACTCTGTCGAATGCTTTCTGAGCATCAATTATTAAAGCATATATGTTCATATTTTTATACTTCGCATAAGATATTAATGTATGAAGAGTTAATGTATTGTCCGTAGTCTGTCTCCCATCTATAAACCCCGCCTGTTCCTCTGATATTATCAAATTTATTATTTTTTTCAGTCTACTAGCTAGAATAGATGTCATGATTTTCATATCAATATTCAACAGTGATATAGGCCTGTAATTGTCTGGATTTTTGGGATCACTATTCTCCTTCAATATCAGGATTGTCCTTGAGGCATTAAAGTGGGGATCATTGCTGCCATTCAAAATGATGTAATTAAAAGTCTGTGAAAGTACAGTGCTCAGAATCACACTAAAAGATTTGTAGAATTCAGAGGTCATCCCATCTGGCCCTGGGGCTTTATGGGGCTTCAATTTCTTAATTGCCTCCAAGACTTCCTCGACTGTAATCGGTGCAATTAATTCTCCATGAGAATTTTTGTCAATATTGGGAAAATTAATTTTCTGTAAGAAATCTTTTCTATCTTTATCTTGAACGTGTATTTGCTGCTCGCCATACATCTGATTAAAAATTAATTCAAAAATCTTCATGATATCTGACTTGTCAGTATATAAAGTATTGTTATGATTTATTTCAGTAATTAATCATGTCGATTTCGTCTGATTAATAATACGGGCTAAAGCTTTCGAGGGAGTTTGAATATGATTTGCATATTTAACTAAACTTCTTTGTTCATACAGTGTCAATTTTCTATTATGCAAAAGAAACAGCTCTTTCTGACATCTTAACAACTCAGTTTCTGTCTGTTCATTATAGTTCTTCATCAACTCCTGGTCCAGTAGTTGTATTTTGGTTTCCAAATCCAGTTGTTCTTTATTTTGTAATTTTTTGTAATATGTGGCTTTCTGAATAAATAATCCTCTTAACAAAGTTTTAGTTGTGGCCCATTCTATATCTATTGGATGTTTATTATGGGGAATATTATATAATAATTGTTTAAGTATTTCCTTGGCTTCCTGTAATATATCCTCTTTGGTCAATAGGTATGGGTTTAAGGACCAATTATGTCCACGGTGACTTTTAGTTTTCAAAATATTGGTATTTAAAGTTAAAGTTATCTTAGAATGGTCAGAGAGCTGTCTAGCTTGATTAGAAACCCTAGGGTCAAGTGAAATTAATACTTCTGAAATTAGAAAAAAGTCAATTCTCGACCACATTTTATGGCAGCTAGAGTAAAAGGTAAAGTTTTCTGCCTTTGCTTGTATGTGTGTGTGTTTAAAAGGGTCATACAGTTTGAAATCAGTTCTCAGTTCTTTCAACGCTACCATTGCCTGCTTATTAAAAGCTGTAGAAGCCCCCAGCTTATCAAGTTTAGAATCTTGGTATGAGTTCCAGTCCCCTCCCATCACTATGTAACAGTTATTATATGACTGTAAAACGGAGTAAATTGAAGTTATAAAATGATGTTGGTTCACATTAGGGGCATATACACATATAAGTACTATAGGTTTATCATAACTGTCGGATTTGAGAACCACCAAACACCATCTGCCTTCTTTATCTATTTTATCCTCCAAAATTTCTCCTTGAAAATGATTCTTAATTATAATTGCCACCCCAGCACTATTCGTAGTCCCTTCCGCCATCACAATCTTCCTAATCCATTTCTTGTCCTTCATTGTTTCCCACTGGTCATTAGTCAAATGCGTTTCTTGTAATAGAATAAAACCTGCTATTGATTTAAAAAACAGATGCAAAAACAGCTTTCTTTTTTTCATGTTCTGGAGTCCTTTAACATTCCAGGAATCTATTATCCATATTCAAAGCTATTTATTAATGTATAACAATATCTAGTTTTTTTTCCACCTTAGATTGACAAGTGTTGGCATTTCGTAACTTTTTTGGAAGCAAAACTGCCATCCCATCCCTACCCAGTGCCTATCCACTATTCCTCCGGACCAGGATGAACATAGGCTTTTCACATTGCTTAAAATTCCCTGAGTAGCTAATCTACCAATTCTACTAATTAACAATAAAATATCATGCAAAAAACCTACACCAACTACATCTACGTCTACAAAGCCTAACCCAGACATTCCCTACTAAACACTGCACTCAAGTAACTACAGCTCTGTACATTTTCCCCATTATTCATATAAACTAATTGTACTTGACATTTCAAATAATTCACTTATATCAGACTTTATATGCAGCAATGACATACTAGCATTATAATTACTTGTTCTAAAACATTTTAACTATCAGTTCAGATAATACGCACACAGTTGTTATACATTTTGTTTAAATAATGCTATTATTATAGTCAGCTATTTTTCTCCAAAACAATCCTACCACGTTCCATACTAATGTTTATAGATCATTGCAGTTAAAAATAAACTATAATGCACATTTACTAATTGTACTGGTAGGTAGTCAAAGAGAAGAAAAAAAAGGTTCAAAAAGCCAAAAGAGAGCAGACAGGAAAAGAATAAAATAGAAGGAAGATATATTATCTTAGACATCTTTAGCCATATTATTACATATTCTTTATTCTTGTCACCAAATCCCTTACCTCTATTACATTCAGTGTCCTTGCATCTTTATCTAATTACAGATTATACTTTTTCTCTAAAATGATAAAATTTAAAAGAAACATATTTATTCACAAGACAGAAACACAGTAAAAATAGAAGGCAAGCATGAAAAAGAAAGGAAAAAAAAAACAAAGACTGCATTACCTTAATTAACCACTAAGCCATAGAGTCTCATACTACAACAGTCAAACCATTCATTTTAGCCTTTACCTGACACACTTGACTTCAATGATCATCCTGCAGTCATTTTACCCTTAAATAAGTCCAAAAAAGCTTCGTTTTGGTTCTTCAGCAGTTCTTCTTTCTTCCCAGCAGTTGCATCAGTTCAGGCAGTTCTTCTTCATACCTTCGCGCTCACGACGGGGGAACCAATTTGCGAACGGACCTCCCAGCTGCACCACACTCAAAACGGTCCCCCTGCTTCCTTTACCTTATTTCCTGTTGCCCCGAGGGTCAGAAGTGCTCGTTAGAGCCATAAAACATTGTGGAATCTTCATGTTTCAGCTTGGAAGACGAGATAAGAAGATAAAACGGAAATTTTCCAGGCCTGCTGAACAGTACTCAACACCTTTTTGAATGTTTTTATAGGGGAAACTGAAATTCTAAGCACTTGTATCTTTACAGAGCACTGTTAACCACCTTTGCACAAATGAGCAACATTAAACAAATGTAACAACTTTATACAGGCAGAGAAACTAAGTAGATGAAATTAACCACTTTCCAATTACAAAAACATTTTTGAAGTCTTCCTTTGTGATTCCCAAGCTCAGAACAGACCAGGCTATTCTCTACTGCCACCACAGTGCAGACCTAACATTCCGTAATGTAAAGTCTCCCAAGGGTGAGCCTAAAGTTCAGAACTACAGAACATGCATCAAATTAACACACAAACACTTCCTTGAACAAGATGGCAACAGAGCAGAAAACCTGAAGTTAAGATCAATGAAATGCAGTGGCACTTTGTAATGATAAATTGAAGAAGTGCAAGAAATAACTCAGCACTATAGCAGTGGCAGACTTAGACAGCTTATAAAGTGCAAAATATCAAAGTATAATCCTTACCTGTGCTAAGCTGGCACTGGAAAGAAAAAACATTCAGCAGTCATTAACTTTACACAGGCAGAGAACCTGACAAAGCCTACTGGCCTAATATAAAAGCATACCTGGCATCTTCTATGATAATGAGGCTCAAAAGAAACTAGTTTACCATCTACTGCCAACAGTGTGCAGAAAAACCTTTCATACTCTGCAGTTACATAAGGGTATTAGGATAGCATTAGATAGCAGAAGAATATTCAGTAGTCAGTGAAGTTAAAATAGCTATGTGTTGATTATTGTATTTTATTTTCCCCTTTCCATGCCAAACAGCTTCAGTGTGTGACTAATTTCTTGTATTTTACCACATCTTCACTTCTAAAGCCAATTCTCACTTTCAAACTATTTTTGTAAGGTTAGGATAAAATAAACAATGAATTATTAACTTGTGTATGGTGTTTGTGAATCCCACCTTTTAATTTTATAAACCTTTTCTCTATAGTTTTCTAAAAACCAGTGATAATTATATACCATTGTTGAACTAACTATCTAAACTTAGATGAAAGGATATCACAGGTTAGATAAGGGATTTCATAAAACAAAATATACTGTACACCAATAAGGCAAGAAAAAATGCACATACTATTTGTGTGTGTGAAATAAGCCATGGATTTAAATTTTATTTCAAAATTTCAATAAGCTGTGAAAGATCATAGGGTGGTACACAAGAGGCACAAGTCGCAAGTGCTGTACTTTATACACAAATGTTCTATCATTTGCAAAGGAAGACAAGCAAATTAAATTAAAGTTTAAAATGTTCATGAAGATAGGGAAGTTCTGTATGCACACACCTCACACTATGTTGGGATTCATCTTTACCCATGATAGGTTTCACAGAAATACTACGATGTCCACAACATCCATACAGGTGTTGCTGACTTACATGTGTCTAAAATATAAAATTTCAACATCCACTGGTGAGGCCAACAGCCTCCAAAACTAAGGAAAATAAGACAATGTGTGAAAGTAAAAAGTGGTAAGTGTTCATTTTAAGTATGAACTTTACCAAGATTTTCATGTATATGACTAAATTCTTTATTATGAAACGCCTATGTGAGGGCAAGGCTAACAATAATTAAAAAGGATAATGATAATAAAGAACAGAGGACGGAATCATTCATGTTCCCACACATGGCTGTATTCTCAAAAATGGAACAGGCTAAAAATAAAGATGATATATAATCGCACTGAATGTTATGAATGCAGACAGCACCCTGCATGTAAAAGTTTACATAAAATGATCTGTTACAAAGGGTAAATTTCCTTCTCCTTACGCTGAAGCAACTTTGGAGTGAATTATGTTCAGTAAAAGGATGTATTAGATGAATCTTTCTGCACAGTGAACGTAGAAGTCTGCTTCCTCTCATGAAAACACACAACTGATTTTTTTTTTTATTCAGATGCAGTTAAATCTCATGTTATTAGCTGCCATACCATAAGATGATATAATAAAAACTCATTCTGAGATTTTTTTTTTAAATCCAGTGGAATTCAAATTGTTGTAATTGGTAGGCATGGCATAAAATACTTAAACTTAAATGCTACAAATACCTTGTGTCAGCCATAAAAATAATGAGAGACACCTGTCAAACCACCAATAACATAAAATTCAAGCCATTAGCAAGTCATAACATGTTAAAAAAAAACTCATGTATTGTTCTTGTAAACAGCAAGAATCATAGCATATTTACAAGCCATCATAATAGAATCCATTCCTATTAAGACATATTTTTTTTCCAAAATCTCTTTTTTCAATTTTCTTTCTTCAAATAATAACAACAATACGGTAATTCAATAACACAAATAAACGATACAAATACCTATCTAAAGAAAATAGACAACAATCTCGTTCCGAGAAAATTATACATATATATATATATATATATATATATATATATACAATATATACACAAGAAGTCACTACATCGTCAAGTAAAGTATGAGAATTCTTATGTTCATTTGGTCTCATAAGGGATAGTTAGAATGGGGATAGTCTATATATAAAGTAAAAATAGAAATTTAACCATTTATTTGTATGTTTAGTGAAAATATCTAGTTACACATATACTAAGAAAAAGGAGAAGATGCAAGAAAGACTAGTTATACTACATTCATTTCTTTTTTAAAGGTTAGCTTTTCATGACAATTTGTAGGCAAATTTTGTTTGTCAGGAATTATATCTAGCAAGTAACCCCAATATTTTTGGTAATAGCGTTTGCTTTTTGTTTTTGAATAAATTAATTTGTGAGATGTGATATATTTGATAGCAAGATTGCTAAAATTTTCCCATGTAATTGGTGACATGACATTCCAATTCTTTGTAATACAGAATTTAATAAGGGCACACATCGTAATAAGGCCATGTTTTAATATTTTTGGGAGTTGATTGATATTAATGTACAATATAGCTGTCTCCCAAGTAAGGGTTGATTTCTCATATCCCATCTTCTCTAATCTTACTCTCAAGGAACACCATAAGTTGTGTATCTTAGTACAGTTCCACATGACATGTAAAGTATCAGCTGTTTGATCCCGACAATGGGGACATATAGGTGAAAAGTTAGGATTGAATTTATTTAATTTAGATAAGGTATGATATAGATTGTTATTTACCATAATTTGTGAATATAACAGCTTCTTGAAAGGAATGAATTTGATTGTATTTTCAATAGCTAGTTTCTTATTTTCTTCAGTCAGTGATTGATTTTTCGTTTGCCAATAGTTTGAAAATAATAAAGAATTCTGATGTTTTGCACTCATTACAATTTTATAAGTCCTAGAAATTGTTTTCCCTTTAATCACAAGATTTTTCAAGTATTGATTTAACTAAATCTATGTTCTGTAAGTCAGTTTGTATTTGTGAGAATTTAGCATTTATAAGATGATGAAGTTGCTTAAGGATAATACTATATTTCATAGGAAGTTTGAGTTCAAATCTCATTTGCCCTGTGTTAGAGTCTTTCCATTGGTATATATCCCATATTGTGCAGTCTTTTATCAGGGGGTAGTTTGTTAGATTTACTGGTTTATTATTAATTAGTAAATTGGGATTTAGGTGTAACGGTTGTATAAGGGCAAAAGTGTCAGCTAATTGCAATGATTTAAATAGTTTCTGTGTTGTAAGAATCATGTTTTTAATTAGTGGGTGTAAATTATTCGTGTATATGCTAGCCTGGTTTAAATTCAAGAATGGTAAAGATTTGATATTACAACCAAGGGATTTCAACTGTTCATACCAGATTTTGGTCCACTGGGCTGTCCAAGTATTTATATATGAGTCATAGTTTATTATTTGTATTAGTCTGTATACAGAAATTATACTACAGTAAAGCTTAAAATCAGGTAACCCCAAATCCCCCCTTATCTTTGGCGAGTACAAGTTTTGCATATTTAATTCTGGTAGATTTGGGATACCATAAGAATCTTGATATAGCTTTTTCCATGGCAAGGAAGAAGTTTTGGGGAATATTTGAAAAGGTAGCATTTAATTGAAAGAGTATTCTTAGTAGAAAATTCATCTTGACAACACTAGCTTTTGACAGTCGAGACATGTTAATGTTCTTCCATCTATCCATATCGTTTTGAATACTAGTCCATGTAGTTAGTAGGTTATTGTTTATAATATCTTTGAAGTCTGAAGTAAATATTATCCCTAGATATTTTATCTGGTATGTTTATTTTGATCTCACTCATAGGAAAGTATGATTCTTTATGCCCTATGGGATTGAGGGGAAATATGTGTGACTTGTTTAAATTTACCGAGAACTCATCAAAAACTTTAAGTATTTTGGGAGGTCATTAGTGGGGAGTTGGAAGTATATATTTAACTCATCAGCAAAGGTCGAGTATATAAGATTTGTATTGTGGATTCTGGGAATATGATGAAAGTTTTTTTGTGAAATAAACAGAAGTAGGGGTTCTAGATAAAGATTAAATAGGTATGGCAAAAGTCAAATGTCTTGTACCATTGGATAAGAGTACAGGGTTAGTTATAAATTTATTTACCTGTATAGTGGTAGAAGCTTTCTGATACACAACCTGGATCATTTTAATGAATTCTTGAGGAAAACCATACAAAGGCAGTATATTAAAGAGAAAGTGTAAGTTTACTCTAACAAAAGCTTTAGTTGCATCTACTGCAAGGGCATATCTGGGGCATTTATCCCTATTAAGTAGTCTTACAATGGTATCTAAAAGGAGGGTGTTGTCACTTGTTTGCCTGTTTGTCATAAAGCCCATTTGTTGTTGGGAAATAATAGAGGGGAGTATATTCTTAAGTCTATTTGCTATATCATGGGCTAATATCTTAAGATCAGTGTTTTTTGAGGGCTATTGGTCTATAATTTGCTGGATCTGTTGGGTCAGAATGCGGTTTAGGAATCAACACTGTCTTGGAGTTATTTAAGTATTTGTCTGTTATACAATATTGTATTATATAGTTGAAAACTTTTAATAACACTTTGGAGATAGGTTCCATGAATAGCTGTGTATCCATCAGGCCCAGGGGATTTACCTAACTTTAGTTTGTTTATTGCAGCATTTATTTATTTTACATGTAACAGTGATTTTAAGAGTTTCCTTTGATCTTCTGTAATTTGTGGAAAGTTTATATTATGTATAAAATCCTCAAATCTGTCTGTAGATGATGATAAGGGTATATTGTATAATTTCTTATAAATATCTTCAAAAGCGCCCACTATATCTTGATCTTTATATTTCACCTGTCCTTCATATTTTATTTCTTTGATCCTAGGAGGTCCACTTTTTATGTTAATTAGTCTAGCTAGGAATTTTGATGGTGTTTGAGCCCATTCTGAATATTGATATATTGACCTTAATTCTAAGAAGGAGATATTTTCTAAATAGTGTTTGTGTAATTGTTTTGCCAATCAATTATTTTTCCTCAAGTTCTTTAGAATATTTTTCCTGTAGTTCTAGTTTAGCAGTGTTTATTTGACACTCTAGTTCATTCTTAAGATTGTTATACTTTTTTTTGAGCCATGCAGATTTTTGAATAATAATACCCCTGATGACCGCCTTGGTAGCCACCCATTGTATGTCATATGGAATTTGATCGGATATAAAATCATTTTGAAGTTGGGCTAGCACATTCTGAATTTCTTGTGTAGTTTCTTGGTTTTGTATAATTTTGGGATTTAACGTCCAGGTATTGAAATAGGAAATATTTTGTTTATGAGCTTGAAAGTTTATTAAAAGTCTAATTTTGGAATGATCTGAAAGAGTTCTAGGTGATACAGCATAATTTAATTTGTTAGAAAGGAAAGCAAGGGAAATTAGAAAAGCATCTATCCTGGACCAAGTTTTATGAGTGGCTGAAAAGAAAGTGAATCTTGATATTGTTTTATCATATTGAAATTTAACATGGGTCAACTAGTTCAAATGTATTTTGTAATTCTTCAAGTGCTGTACTGGTAGATTGTGACTATCTGTTTTTATTATGTGATCTATCCTTATCTAGATTTAGTAAAGCATTCCAGCCCCCACCTACAATAAACAGATGATTTGGGTATTTGGTTAATACATTAAAGATTTCATAAATGAAGAGCTGTTGATTTGAGCAGGGGCTATATATATTAAGAAAGAGTAATGGTTTGTTTAAAGTATGATATTCAGTAGTAAATAATACCCATCTCCCCTTTGAGTCAGTTTCATAGGAAGTAATCTCTCCTTGGAAGGATTTATTTACTATAATGGCCACTCTCCTGGACAAAGAACTATAATTTGCAGCAACTATTGTTTTAACCCATTTTCTTTTCCTTTCCCTAACCCAGAGTTGGTCATCTAAGAGAGTTTCTTGCGAGAAAGTTATATTAGCCTTAGTTTGGTATGTGAGGTGCATGATTAAATTTCTTTTCTTTTTATCTACCATCCCTTTAACATTCCAAGAGTCTATGGTTATAATTTTTATTAATATTGTTGAAGTATACACAAAAATATGGTTATAAACTTTTTCTGTTAATGTATTTATCTTAAGAATAAATGTTGTGACTTCTATACTCCTAAACTCTAAATAGGTGCCTAACCACCCATCCCTCTGTATTTGTAAATGTGCATGAGTTAAGAAACTAAAAGAAACTATTATTTTTAACAACAAAAAGTAGATATATATCAGAGGGATGTCAATAATACCCATACTGTTCCAAATGTGAACAGTCATCAGCTAACAGACTGTGCCCATCCCGCTCCTTTTATTACTTCTATACTGCATATTCATTTTCAGACTTCTTAAAATATTATATTAATTGTACTCTTAGATATTATATAGAGAGAAAAGGAAACGTAGCTTTTATAAAAAGTTTTGTAGTAACAGCAACATATTATAATTCTTAACATTTCAAGAGTTATTAACGAGTTAACAAAACAATATTTTCAAAAACCAAGTACAATATATGTATATTTAAAGAAGGCATCATTTTAAAAATTCAACAACATTTGCATTATTCGTGCTAACAGCAACTAACTGTGGTTCTTTAAAATGTACTGGAAACCATACAAGCAATCATTGTGCACTCATATTATTAATTAACCATTGCCATCTACTGGACAAACAGGGGAAAAAAAAAAAAAAAGGAAAGTGTTTTTGTACCTTGCGCATAGACACCTTTAAAGGTAACTCAATGGTTATGCCAGTAGAATAATGGTTATACATTTTAAACATTTAAAGAAGGCAGCACCTTAAAATTCAACAACATTTGCCTTAGTCTTGCTAACAGCAACTAACTGTGGTTCTTTAAATGTATTGGAATCTTCATTTAACACTGCACTGTCAAAAGCCATATAAACACATCATTGTGAACTCATATGTTAATAATTAACCAGTGCTCTCAACTGAACAGAGAGGAAGGAAAAAAAAAAGAAATGTTTTTGTACCTTGCTCATAGACATACTTAAAAGCAACTCAATGATTATGCCAGTAGAATAATGAGTATAGATTTTAACTGAAACTACTTGTGTCTAATATTTACACTACTTAAACTATTATATCAAAGGTTATATCCCATTTTTAAATGCAATTTAACACTTCTTTTTTGTAAGCTGCAAATGCACTTTAAAGTCATTTCTCTATGCAGACAGTGTTAGGTAGCTTTGTAACTTTTAAATGTAAAGGCAGTTACTAAAAGACAGTACCTTAAGTATTATAGTGTAGCAAAGAGGTTTTCTTTACAGGCAAGTAAGCAGAGTTATTTAGAACACATTCCTCATCCATTTATTTAAAATTTCCCATAAGAGTGGTATATTCTTCTGTCCTGTAGTTCTTTGGAGCTGTAGCACTTGTTTAGCCTTCCAAATGTTGTTTTTGGATCAAAAGATATGAAACGAGTTGTCTCAGGCAGGATTTACTTTGAAGAGATGCAGAAATGTGGATTTTGCCTGGTCAGGTGTTTCCAAGGATATTTTTTCTTCTTTGTAATAAAATGTTAAAGTTGCAGGATATCTCATTTGGAAGCAAATCGTATTTTTCAATGAGATAATTGCAGTATTTGCTGAGTTTCTGTCGATTTTGTTAAATTTGTAAAGGAAGATCTTGAGTAATCATAATGTTATGCTCTCTCCATGTAACATTCCTTTTAATCTTTTAAGCTGACAGTATCTGTTGAATATGTGCTGAATTAAGCAGTCTGATATAGATTTGTCTAGGAAGATCACTTGTCTGTGTATGCTTTATAGCTCTGTGAGCTTTTTTGATCACTATCTCATCCAGGAGATTTTTATTAGCCAGAAGAGAGCTTAGTATTTCTTTTATTATTGGAATAAGTTGTGAATTATCAAAGCTCTCTGGAATATCTCTTATGATAAAATTATTTCTCCTGCTTCTAGCTTCCAAGTCTAACATTTTTTGCTGTAATTCTTTAATTATGGTGTCATTGGTTTGTGCTTTTTGTTGCAGTTCATTTACTTTTAGCTCATTGTCCATAATGTTAGCTTCATTTTGTTCAAGCCTAAGCACAACTTGGTCCAGAGTAGAGACAAATGTAGTTAGCTTATGAGAGAAACCCTGAACTTCTGTTTGTAAAGGTTGTAAAGCAGTTTTCAGATTCTCCAGTATTAAAGGTTGTTCCTGTTTTAATCTTTGAGACATTTTATCAGCTTCTTGTTGTTGCTTGTTAATGTTTTGCCTATTAGAAGTGGTTTCTTTCTCAGGAGTAGTAATTGCAGACAGTTTGGTTTTTGTGATTACAGTTTCCATCTGATCTGGCTGATTTCTCCATTAATCTTGTATAGTTAGATTCCTAGTAGTAGTGCAGAATTTTAAATGATAAGTCTTGTTATGAAAGTTGTTTTTCTTGTTTCTTTCCTCTTATTAGGCCTGTTAGTCTTGAAGAATCCACACCATGTGGTTCAGGACTCTGTTTCCAACAGGTAATTATTTTCCTTCAGAATGAGAGAATCTTTGAAAAATAAAGATGAAACAAGTAAGTACTCATATTTCTGCTTTAATCCATTGATGTTTGGTATACTTTTCCTAAGCGATGCGCTGGTTTGAAGTCAGATTATAGTACAGGAATGCAGGAGCTGCACTGTCAGTGTGCTTACAGGCTGTCCACCATTTTGGAATCAAGACATATTAAATAGAATGCTGTCATATTGATCTGCATGACTTCATTCCTACAAACTTGGTGAATATATTTTTGATAAAAGTGCTATATTTTATAGTATGGTGCAATCTTCATTAAACATATAAGCTTCTAGCAACTGGGGCATTCTCTTTTAACATTCCTAAAAATAAACTGAAATGTCATATTTATTGATACTGTGAATTTTATGTTACCCTTCATCAAATCTAAATACAGAATAAATGAGCTGAAAGCATCTTATCAATCTGGTGAAAAGGAGAAAATGTCCATAGCCAAATTATTACCATTTTAAACCTTTCATTGCACTTCCTTAGCAACTGAGTTTAATCTGCCTTCATTCAACCCTTTCCCATAATAAGCTTAGTACTAAAATATTGTTACATGTAATCATGAGTTACTAGTTCCTTCAGTGTATCCTTTCCACCTTCATTAAAACCTTCTAGCAATGTACATGTAACCCATGGCCAAACTACTGCCCTGATTAAAACGCTGTTCTTAAATACCCACCCACATCTCCTATTCCATTCCTTTCCACACTTCGGATTCTCTTTAAAGATATATTACTAGATATTCTTTTCTCCCTAATCTGTGAAGTTTATTCTGCAGGTTTATCTTCTAGTATGCCCCCTCAAAATATTTTCTGTATACAATTAGTATTAGACCCACATCTGTCTCAGTTACACCCACATCATTGGGAATTCTGTCTGATATGCATTCTGAAGCTTCACAATCAAGTATCCTTTCCATTTGTATACTTTTAGCATCAGTCTAGTTTGACAGTCAAATTATTTATTTTGCATCCAAAAAATAACACAATTTACCTATCAGAATTATTATCAGAGAACATGCCACTATTTATGTTATTCCCCTTCAATTATTTTTCTACAGACCCCTATTATTATAAGAAATTTCAATGGACTATTCCTTTCAAAAATGCTATTTTGAAGGTAATAAGTACAATTAACAATGTAACATAGAAAATTATCTTTCGCATTCCTACTTTACTCATAACTAAACTTGTACATAATATTCTGTATGCCCAATGTTCCTAATGCATTGTAGCCAACAATGTCTTTTACTTATTTAGAGCATATATGACATCTATTTACAACACTCATATGCAACATTATCAAAAAGTAAGTATGCATCTTTCACATTCATAAGTCTTCCTAAAGAAGAAAAATTGTATGTCAGAAAACATTTTAACCCATGAGTCACAACCTACAGAAAATAATACTACTTAAGTAATTACTTAACAGGTATATCAAAACACTAGTTTATTTAGCTTATATTTGACCTCCTTGCTCATTCCCTTGTTGTGTTCCTATTTCATAAAATGCATCCATCTCATGATTTACAAATTCCCATTGCACAAGTAGACTCAAGTTGCATTATTGTCGCACACTAAATGAGCCCTTGGTATCTTATGCAGGTTTAGCATGCCTTGAAAATCCTGAAAGGGCTGTGGCATCTGCCAACAATAACAACACTGTAATATTCATCAGTTACTTAACCTCAAGCTCTTCCTCTCATATTAGTTATGTTTTATGAACACTTACATCTCTTCATTTACATATCTCATTTCAGGAATAACTGAGTCACACCTCTAGCATTCCCTTAAAATATAATAAAATACAATACTGGTCAAAGGCAGTTATATTATTACTAAAACTTCTCGCATTTAATTGGATTATGGAATCTGCGTACAGTAAGAAAACAAAAACATAATGCTATAGATGAGTAGCTAGGAAGAGAAGTAAGGAAAAGATAACTTTCAACACAAAATAAATCGCAAACTAAAAGATGGTATTAACCCAGTTGTGAAATACAAATAGTAGTGCCAAGCTAATTCCTTATGTCTACATTTTGTACAAGAGTCTAGCTGGAGTACAGTAGTGACTGCTAGATACTAATAGAAAATAAATGCAAATCATTGGTTAAAGTCAGTTTTCTTTACATTTCGCAAGTAAAGATAAGCAGGTCACCACAGATATATTTTAGATCATAAAGTTACTTATTTTGAAGATTATACTAAAAAATGAAAAAATACAGAAAAACATAGAGCATAATCCAATTACATTAACATAATAATAAATTATTTTTTGCTCAGCTAATGTAAATAAAACATACCTCTGACATGTAAATCCAATAACAAAAACAAATTCTTGATTCCTGGACTGAACCATGTTTTTATGAGGTTTCCAGCAAGAAAGTTCCCATAGTTTAGGTTTAATTCTCTTAGTTAACTGCGTCTACATTTAACTTGAAAACATGGAACATTGCAACAGATTGGCTATAAGTCAAGTCAATCTTTTTCATTTCACATACAAACAAATACACACACAAACACTAATCCCCCAAATATTAACTTTACAGGTCTATAAAGGATGTTATCATGTACGCATTTTCCACTGCACTTGTTTGTATGTTCATAACGTAGTCATCAAAAACAGTCATATCGTTCGACTGCAATCATATACAATCTTTGTTACCAGTCCTAACTTATTCAGGTATGTACACTGCCTGCCCAGGAACAGTGAAAAGCACCCCAAACAGTAAAACACAGTCTCATGATGGAAGCGAAATTCAGCAAACCCCTAACAGGAAATGAAACAGTGCACTCAGGGACACAAAGTGAATAAAGCATGCTTACAGAAAATGACCAGCAGTCCCCACAGTATCAGAAAACAAATACTCGATCATACTTACCTCATCTGTGAAGATATAGCATACCAAAGTAAAACACTGCATAACTGCAACTGCATATTAAACTGGTAATAAAACACTCTTAAAAATTACCATATAAACTTCAATAAATGCCCTAAGCTTCCTGTCAGCCAAGCCAAGTTAAGAAAAAATATGTGGGAGACCATTAATATAACACATATGTCTACTTCAAACAAAAATGATTCTCTTCTTGAGCATTTCACGGTTGTGTTACCAGACTGCTTCTGGCAGTTAATGCAGCATTAATGCTATGAGCTGTTAATAACCTCCTTTTCTCTAGTTCAGGGTTTGTTTCTCGCAACCTCCATTTATCTACTGTTGTGACTCTGAGAAAGTCTCTTAACCATACAATGCTTGGGGCAGTTGTAAAAGTAGTCTACATCCTGAGCAGTCTCCCTGACCATATATAAGTAACTACCTATGGACTCCTGCAACCTACCAGTAGTCAGTTAATGATGTCTCAAATATCTGTCCCTTGACAAGTAGGACAGCAATTACTTGTAACTTTAGGTCACAGTAAACTTTAATGTGAGAAAAACCTTGTGAACTGAACAATTGACTTAGCCTTTTGGGGTTCTTGTTCAGTGTAACTCATGTCTTGCATTTTAAACAAGTGTCAGGCAGTAAATATCAAAGGGAAAAACAAAAATATAAATAATACAAAGAGGTCTATAACAAAAGTGTTTAAAACCATTGTTCATTTTTCTCAGATGTAATCAGAAGAAAGAAGAAAGATGTATCAAGTAATTATATATCAATAAAGATAAGCATATGCTGTATTGCTATGTTAATAAACTAATTAATGTTTTACCTGATTAATTTTTTAAAATAAAATATGTAAACTTATATTGTTCATTATTTATTGATTTTAACATGTCTTAAAACCAACTGCTATACCTGCTATACACTTGCATATTCTTAGACAAATCGTGTAACAATTACAATAAAATGTATGCAGTGTATACAATATATAACATTAAGTATTTTTATCTAACCAAACCAGAACATATAAAAAAGGCTCACACACATACACACACGCATGCATGCACACACACACACACACAAAACCAACAATGACATAATATCAATGAACACAAGCACTGAGGCCATTTTATGTATTAATAAAAAATAGACACAGATGCCATTTTCTGAGGGAAACAATATCCATAATTGTGAAGATTATAGAGAAATTCTAGATCTTTTAGTGATGGATAGGTCTTCCATTTGTAACACTAAGTGTCACAATACAGTTGATGCCTTATTATTTCCATGCATTTGTGCCACTCATAATGCCTATCCTGTTAAGTTATTGTTGTGTACTGATGCCATTTCAGATGACATTCAGCCCTGGTTAACTAATCAAATGCAGAGAAACACAAAAATCTCAACTGCTCAATGAGACAACTGCAGTGTAGCTCCTTAGTCAAACATCCCATATCAGTCTCTCAAGGAAACCATGCAACTCATGATAAACTTTGTAACTGCTGACAAATGTGTTCATGTCTATACAATATCCATTCATTTCAAATATGCCCTAAAAAGTCACATTCAGTGCAACATAACATCACTCTTGATGCTAAATCCTTACTCTTGCAAAAATAAAATTAGTCTGCAGTGATGACTGTAGTACCATATAAGGCAACACACACCTGAGACATCAACACAGTGATGTTTCTCTCAGATATAAAGACAAGGTTTTCCTGATGGGTTATAATATTTAGAGGTTGAATATCTACAGATTACATTCTGAAGGTGAATAAATAAACAATGTTCACCACATATTTGACCCATGCTTTTAATACTGTTTTTCAGTGTTTTGGTACTGAAATGTAAAGAGTTGTGCATGCTTAGAACCAGATCATCATTAAAAATTGCAGCCAAAACAAAACAAGTGAAATGTTTGGGTATTTCAGTCCTGTAGCATAGAGTGATAAAGACAGAGGACTAAGGTTTGATTTGCAGCTTGGCAAAAGAAAAAGTAGGGGAGGGTAAAAACAAATGGATGTTGCTGGCTAGACAGTCCTGGGGGTGGTGGTGGGGGTGGAGAGGGAGCTGGTATGGCATGTTGCATCACTGACCCTAACAGGAGTGTTGAGGGATTGTTAGTAACAGCTATTTTACAAATTTGGGTTGTGCTGTACATAAGGAATGCACATACATGCAGTCATTGTGGTTTTGTATAGCAGAACATTTGACAATACCAGGTATTGAATGAACAGAACAGATGGGGTTGAGCCTGCTTGACTGACAAGACAGCATGTTCCTTCATATCTGATCTAGTCTTTTGGGGGAAAGAAGGGGCCAATAAGGCTCCTTCACTGGGAATAGGAGATTATTAGGTTAATGTCTCAGGAGCCCTTACAAGCCTAGCCAGCTTTATCCAGATTTTACTCAATTTTCTGTCTTTAGGGGAAACATAAAAACAACACAACCAACTGGTTCTCATAAACACAAAAAGACAGCAAAAATGTTCTCCTTTTCCAAAACGTTATTCCATAAGCGCTTTCGTAAGAACTAGTATCAAAACTTCCTCAGACAAAGTAACACAAGCAATCAATGACTTATATACTTACACAATTAATAAATAAAACAAGAAAACAATTATATAAAAAGGCCAATTGAATAATTAAATAAACAACTTGATTCCTTTCCTCCTATGGAAAACTATTTACTTTGTATTTCCATGTGTAATTCATGATTTTATTACTAAATACCTAAACACTAAATTAGCGACTTGAATTAATATAAAATACAAGTGTATTAAAGATATATATATATATATATATATATATATATATATATATATATATATATATATATAACTAAGAAATGAACAGAAAGACATGTTTCATAAGAGCAAGCAACCATTTTTTCCTTTATATACATTAGTTCTCTAGCAGGCCATTTAAATTAAAACAGTTCCTTTCCAATAGAAATGCTGTGTGCATTTTCATTAACATTAGGGACTGTGTGCAAAAGGATTGTGTGCAAAAAAAAAAAAAAGGTTGGGGGACCAGGAAAGATGACAGTCATGCTGTGATGATTCTAATATAAACACGTAACTTATGAGTGTTTGCCTCTAAAGGTAAGTAAAGAAGGAATGGAGGAAGGTGGAGAAGTCAGGTAGAGAGTCCTACTATGCTTTGGCATCGGTGTGTGTGAGAAATGTGTGGGTGTGCCACCTGATGGGCGAGTGGGAGGAATGCGGTGTGGACTTGAGGGGGCTGTTAGGGGCCGCATGACAAGGAGCCTATGAATAACAGTGTCCCCAGAAGACTGTCAGTGCAGATGGTACCACCCGTGGGCTGGTTTGGATGGTATCACCCTTGAATGGCTGCATGAAAATGTGAGACCGGGGTATAGGGGGCTAGCCTGGTGATTGGGAGCATGTGTGTAGGGGTATGGGGAGTCAAAAGTCAGAGAGGCATATGTGCATGGGGTATGGGGAGTCAAAAGTCAGAGAGAGAGAGAGGAAACACATTATATTCACTTGCACAGTTGTAAATCCATAAACACATTAAATCTACTTGCACAATTCTTCAAACCCTCTTGCACAGTTCTTCAAACCTTATCACATTTCAATCTCTATACCATTTAAGTGCACATTTAATGTTCAGTGTCTCGTTGAGACCTGGATAGACATCAGCTCTCAGTTCAATCTGCCATTTTAATTCCGGACTTGCAGGAATGTGTCCATGTCCCCTACAAATTCTGTTATTTTTTCCAGCACTGTGAATTTGAATCCTGTGAAGTTTGGGCAAATAGTACTGTGTTTAGCCAAGGCATTCAAACTGTCCTGTTTGTGTATTGCTGCAGTGTGTTCTTTAATCTGGCTACTCAGCTTCCTGATATAGAAATTCCCACAGTGTTCGCAGAAAGCACAGTAGACTACATTTTGTGTTGCAGTCATAGTGGTCATGTAGACCGACAGTTCTGTTGCAGTGTGGGAAGGTGACACTGTTGTTTATGTGTACACAGGCAACACACTTCAGACATTCCAGGTTCTGTCGATACTTTGCTCTGTGGGGATGGGCTTTATTCCTCTCCACCAAAAGAAGAGGTTCGTTTGAAACAGAAGTTTGGGGATGTCCCAAGTAACTTTGTCAGACCTTTTCTCTTCCCAAGATGTCCCAATTGTTGGTGAGGACCCTCTAATTCCAAACATATCGGTGGAAATTGGAAGAGGAAACTTGACACCAGTCCTTTTTGGTCCGTTCTGTGCCCTTTATGTGAATTGCTTTTCCAGGATTGGTGGGTACCTGGAGTGTCTGTGCTGTATGATCTCTTGGAACAGGTTGTCCACTAGATACTCTGGGTATTTTCTTTCTAGGAACAAGTTTCTGAGGTAAAACCTTCCTTGATGAAAACCTCGTCCCTAAAAATGAGTCTGGATAACCGTATGAATTGTCCTTTTACAATATTCTTTTCATGAAATGGGGATGCTGGCTGCTGAACTCTAGATAGTTATTCCGGAAAGTGGGCTTGCGGTAGATGTTGGAGTCAAACTGTCCATTTTCCGGGTCTATAGTGAGGTGGATATCCAGGAATTGAGTGGTGGTTCCGATATGTCCTACCGTGAGGGTCAGGAAGTCCAGACTCTGGAAAAGGGTTTCCAGAAAATTGCTCAGAGAAAGTCTGTCCCCTTCCAGACAAAATCATCAATATAACGCCTGTACATTATGGTGTTGTTGAACCGGTAGTGATTCAACCTTATCCATTTCCCAGGCACTGAGGACTAAGTTTGCATATGCTGGGGCCATTTGGACCCCATGGCTACCCTTTCTGTTGGTGGTAAATCTTCCCGTTGAATTGAAAGAAGTTATTTCTTAATACTGCTTCTGTTAACCTGCATACAGTATTAATCTTAGTCCTGCTTAGGTTGGAGTGCCTGTTCAGGTACTGTCTGGTGAGGGTCAGTCCTTTGGCGTGGGGGATATTTGTGTAGAGTGCTTCTACATCTAGGGTGACCAGTAAATATTCCCCTCCATCCAGCCTTAGTTTGAAGATGTCATTTAGAAAAGCCCAGGAGTCCTTGGTGTAGTATTTGCTGTTCTGTACAATGGGGTTAAGGATGTGGTGAAATCTTTTCTGTTTTTGTCCTTCGGTTTGATACCACATGGCGGAAAGGTGGATTTTCAAGGTTCTTGTGAACCTTGGGGATTCCAAAAAAATTTTCCAAGGCTGGGTGTCATGACCTGCATGAAGTCTTTTTCGTCTTGAGAGATCTCATCCCTGAGGTACAGTTCCAACAGTAGGTTGTCAATTTGTTTAAAGTTCTGTTGTACCTGGTTGATGTTGACCTTTTTGTAGAACTGGTTATTCATGAGGGATGCTTCAAGTGTTTGGATATATCTCTCCTGCTCCATCACTACTATCCCGGATCCCTTGTCAGCCTTCATGATCCGTAGGGATTTGTCCTGACTCAGTTCCTTCCAAGCCTGTCTTTCTTCCCTGTTCAGGTTGTGCCACTTTGCTGAGGGCTTATCAGAAAGGAGTTTCCTGATATCCCTTCCATACTATAAAGAGGCTCAGTGTGTTGGAGAGTGCAGGAGTGTACAGGCTCTTCATGGTAAGGGGTCTGTTGTCATCTTCGAGCTTTCCTCATCTTCTTCCTCTTCATATTGTTGTATATCTAATTTTAGTTGTAACTTTCTCAGGTAGCACTTGAGGTCCAGGATAACATCCGCCGTGTTGGCTCTCGGGATGAAAGAAAAGCCTTTCTTCAGTACCTTATGATGGCTTTCCGAGAAATCTCGTGTGGTGAGGTTAAAGATGTCACCTACCCCTGCTGGAGACCTGAAGTCAGTGCTATCAGGTGCTGGTATCAGTGAATGGGGAGGGTGATCAGGGTGGTCCACCCCAGTAATACTAGTACTGTATCCCGTTCCCGCTCCTTCTTCCCCTGTGATTGTTGTTCCCCCTCCTTCCCTCAATATTGTTGGTGTTGTGGTTCCAGTTTCGTTGTTTACCCCCAGGTCTGAACCTGGTATAAGTCCTGGTTCTGGTTGTGAGTCCTGCTGAAGATAAAAAAACATTGTTGTTGCTACTTGTGCTGTTGTTGGAAGACTGGTCGTTGATTTGAGGGGTCTGATAAACCCTTTCTTGATCTGCACTGACAGTCTTCTGGGGGACACTGTTATTCATAGGCTCCTTGTCATGGGCGGCCCCCTAACAGCCCCCCCTCAAGTCCACACCACATTCCTCCCACTCGCCCATCAGGTGGCACACCCACACATTTCTCTACACACACACCGATGCCAAAGCATAGTAGGACTCTCTACCTGACTTCTCCACCTTCCTCCATTCCCTTCTTTACTTACCTTTAGAGGCAAACACTCATAAGTTACGTGTTTATATTAGAATCATCACAGCATGACTGTCATCTTTCCTGGTCCCCCCCCCAACCTTTTTTTTTTTTTTTTGCACACAATCCCTTTTTGCACACAGTCCCTTTTTGCACACGATCCCTTTTTGCACACAATCCCTTTTTTGCACACTATCCCTTTTAGTATGCACACGGCACCACAAGGCTATTACTGTCTGACCAATTTGCCTTATGTAACTGCAATTATAATGTTAATGAAAATGCACACAGCACCCTGCTTGTTCACACTTTTCTATTGGAAAGGAACTGTTGTTAATTTAAATGGCCTGCTAGAACTAATGTATATAAAGGAAGTGAAAATGGTTGCTCATACTTATGAAACATGTCTTTCTGAAGAAGTCTTGATAATAAATAAGGAAAAGCTAAAGTTCTACAAGAGTTGTTGGTGTTATTTACTATTTTATTGAATGCTTTTATTGTCACGAAGTTCATTTCTTAGTTAAAATTTCTTCTCTCAATTTTTTTAATTTTAGTTATAAGTCTTCTTCTGACAGTATGGCAGGAAACATAGCACCCAACTCAGGCTCTAGTAGCCAACTGAAGACAGAAGCAACCAGGAGCAGGACACCAATTGATCCAACAACAGTTCTTACAAAATTATCGGAAGGGATCTCTTGAGGACCTAAACAGCAGACCTTTAACACCTACAAATGAAAGGATCACCAGGGACGCACTGAACCCCGGACCACTCTGGACCCAGGGCCACAATTAACAACAGAACTGGGATAGAAATAAGGACCACACAGGCTCTTGACCTGATACTCATTAATCCCTTCCGTTGCCGGTCCAGAATACAACAGCACAACTGGAGTACAGTCAAAACAGTGAGGTCTCACAAGATCTCTAATTACCAGATTAGAGACTGATTAAAACCTACAAAACCTGGAACATGACAACTTCTATCTGGAAAGGTGTTTAGAACTGGATATAGTCCCACAGGGTCTCAGGTGTAACAAATTTCCTAACAGGACTACTCCAAACTCTCAGCTTCACAAAGAACTGGTCAAAATATATAATGACTCTGGGCTAGCAGCTATCAAAGCACTCATCCAAAGTAATACTGAGAGTATGGCCACCTACAAGTCTCAAATAGATGATCTGCAAACACACATCCTGCAGGATCCCACATTTATTGACTTGGAAATGTGGGACAATGTACCGCACAAAATTACTAGGCATGTGGCGGCACTGATTGAGCAAGAAAGGCAAATTGCTTAGGGACATTAAACAATATGAGGAAGGAAAAGCATACCTGATCAGGCCCACACACTCCTTACACACACGGAGAAGGCCAGACAGATATCCCACAAACAATCTGTTGTCCACAACTGAACTAAGGCCTACGACAGAATTACAAGAACCCACAAATGGACCCAACACACCAGAGGTGGACAGACTCCTCATCACATCCAGCCCACTAGCAGGGAGTAGTTCCCAGATGATGGTACATACTCCTGCTGAGCCACAAGACCAGAAATGCCTCTCCAGAATCAGCCGACACAGAGATCCAGACACCAGTGATGACAACAATGAGGACAACAACAATACAAACCGCAGGACACTGGACAGTGCGATCAATCAAGAAAGGGTTTATCAGACCCCACAAATCAACGACCAGTCTTCCAACAACAGCACAAGTAGCAACAACAATGTTTTTTTATCTTCAGCAGGACTCAGAACCAGAACCAGGACTTATACCAGGGTCAGACCTGGGGGTAAACAATGAAACTGGAACCACAACACCAACAATAATGAGGGAAGGAGGAACAACAATCACAGGAAGAAGGGATACAGTACTAGTATTACTGGGGTGGACCACCTGATCACCCTCCCATTCACTGATACCAGCACCTGATTGCACTGACTTCAGGTCTCCAGCAGGGGTAGGTGTCATCTTTAACCTCATCACACGAGATTTCTCGGTATGCCATCATAAGGTACTGAAGAAAGGCTTTTCTTTCATATGTTATCCTGGACCTCAAGTGCTACCTGAGAAAGTTACAACTAAAATTAGATATACAACAATATGAAGAGGAAGAAGATGAGGAAAGCTCGGAAGATGACAACAGACCCCTTACCATGAAGAGCCTGTACACTCCAGCACTCTCCAACTCCTTTCTGATAAGCCCTCAGCAAAGTGGCACAACCTGAACAGGGAAGAAAGACAGGCTTGGAAGGAACTGAGTCAGGACAAATCCCTACGGATCATGAAGGCTGACAAGGGATCCGGGATAGTAGTGATGGAGCAGGAGAGATATATCCAAACACTTGAAGCATCCCTCATGAATAACCAGTTCTACAAAGGTCAACATCAACCAGGTACAACAGAACTTTAAACAAATTGACAACCTACTGTTGGAACTGTACCTTAGGGATGAGATCTCTCAAGACGAAAAGACTTCATGCAGGTCATGACACTCAGCAAGGTTCACAAGAACCCTGAAAATCCACCTTTCCACCATGAAGGACAAAAACAGAAAAGATTTCACAATACATGGACCACATCCTTAACCCCATTGTACAGAACAGCAAATACTACATCAAGGACTCCTGGGCTTTTCTAAATGACATCTTCAAACTAAGGCTGGATGGAGGAATATTTACTGGTCACCCTAGATGTAGAAGCACTCTACACAAACATCCCCTCACCAGACAGTACCTGAGCAGGCACTCCAACCTAAGCAGGACTAAGATTAATACTGTATGCAGGTTAACAGAAGCAGTATTAAGAAATAACTTCTTTCAATTCAATGGGAAGATTTACCACCAAGAGAAAGGGTAGCCATGGGGTCCAAAATGGCCCCATATGCAAACTTAGTCCTCAGTGCCTGGGAAATGGATAAGGTTGAATCACTACCCGGGTTCAACAACACCATAATGTACAGGCATTATATTGATGACGTCTTTTTTGTCTGGAAGGGGGACAGACTTTCTCTGAGCAATTTTCTGGAAACCCTTTTCCAGAGTCTGCCACCACTCAATTCCTGGATATCCACCTCACTATAGACCCGGAAAATGGACAGTTTGACTCCAACATCTACCGCGCAGCCACTTTTCCGAATAACTATCTAGAGTTCAGCAGCCAGCATCCCCATTTCATGAAAAAGAATATTGTAAAAGGACAATTCATCCGGTTATCCAGACTCATTTTAGGGACGAGGTTTTCATCAAGGAAGGTTTTACCTCAGAAACTTGTTCCTAGAAATATCTAGTGGACAACCTGTTCCAAGAGATCATACAGCACAGACACTCCAGGTACCCACCAATCCTGGAAAAGGTTCAAGCAAAGCACACAAGCGGACCGAACAAAAAGGACTGGGTGTCAAGTTTCCCTCTTCCAATTTCCACCGATATGTTTGGAATTAGAGGGGTCCTCACCAACAATTGGGACATCTTGGGAGGAGAAAAAGGTCTGACAAAGTTACTTGGGACATCCCCAAACTTCTGTTTCAAACGAACCTCTTATTTTGGTGGTAATAAAAGCCCATCCCCACAACAGAACCTGGAATGTCTGAGTGTGTTGCCTGTGTACACGAAAAACAACAATGTCACCTTTGCAACAGAACTGTCCGTCTACATGACCACTATGACTGCAACACAAAAAATGTAGTCTACTGTGCTTTCTGCGAACACTGTGGGAATTTCTATATTGGCAAAACGAACAGGAAGCTGAGTAGCCGTATTAAAGAACACACTGCAGCAATACACAAACAGGACAGTTTGAATGCCTTGGCTAAACACAGTACTATTTGCCCAAACTTCACAGGATTCAAATTCACAGTGCTGAAAAAATAACACGATTTGTAGGGGACATGGACACATTCCTGCAAGTCAATTAAAATGGCAGATTGAACTGAGCTGATGTCTATCCAGGTCTCAACGAGACACTGAACATTAAATGTGCACTTAAATGGTATAGAGATTGAAATGTGATAAGGTTTGAAGAACTGTGCAAGAGGGTTTGAAGAATTGTGCAAGTAGATTTAATGTGTTTATGGATTTACAACTGTGCAAGTGAATATAATGTGTTTCCTCTCTCTCTCTGACTTTTGACTCCCCCATACCCCATGCACATATGCTCCCACTCTCTCTGACTTTTGACTCCCCCCCCCCTACACACATGCTCCCAATCACCAGGCTAGCCCCGTTGACCCCACCAACTATACCCCGGTCTCACATTTTCACGCAGCCATTCAAGGGTGATACCATCCAAACCAGCCCACGGGTGGTACCATCTGCACTGACAGTCTTCTGGGGACACTGTTATTCATAGGCTCCTTGTCAACAGCCCCCTCAAGTCCACACCGCATTCCTCCCACTCGCCCATCAGGTGGCACCCCACATTTCTCTACACACACACCGATGCCAAAGCATAGTAGGACTCTCTACCTGACTTCTCCACCTTCCTCCATTCCCCTTTTTACTTACCTTTAGAGGCAAACACTCATAAGTTACGTGTTTATATTAGAATCATCACAGCATGACTGTCATCTTTCCTGGTCCCCAACCTTTTTTTTTTTTTTTTTTTTTGCACACAATCTCTTTTTGCACACTATCCCTTTTAGTATGCACATGGCACCACAAGGCTATTACTGTCTGACCAATTTGCCTTATGTAACTGCAATTATAATGTTAATGAAAATGCACACAGCACCCTGCTTGTTCACAATTTTCTATTGGAAAGGAACTGTTGTTAATTTAAATGGCCTGCTAGAACTAATGTATATAAAGGAAGTGAAAATGGTTGCTTATACTTATGAAACAAGTCTTTCTGAAGAAGTCTTGATAATAAAGTTCTACAAGAGTTGTTGGTGTTATTTACTATTTTATTGAATGCTTTGTTCATTTCTTAGTTAAAATTTCTTCTAATTTTTTTAATTTTATATACACATATATATATATATATATATATATATATATAAATACTTATGGTATAATTGAATCAATAAAATATCTGGGGCTATATTTTGTGTTAATCCCCCCCCCACACACACACACACACACAGACACTCTACCTATCTAACTGTTTTAGTTTCAAAATGCATTTAATGGAAGCATATTCATTAAGGCCAGGGTGTGTGTGTGCAAAGTTTCTAATTTGCCACAACCATTCCTTTTCTTCTGTCTCTAGGGCAAAGATAACAAGGGTCTGTAAGTAGAGTCCTGACAATTTTTACAGACTTCCTCTGTCCATTAGGGACAGGGGCATCACCCCAGGAGTGAATTTGCAATTTCCCACCCATTGTTCCAGATTGCACTTGAAGCTGGTCTAGGAAGGGCTCTGCTTCACATGAATAGGAAACCTATTCCTGAGGAGAAACAATCTCTAGGACACATATCTGTCTTTCCAGTCTGATCTATTCATGTCAGAGATCAGGTTTAGATCTTTGGAATGAGTAATCCTTGTGCAGTTAGTTTTGCGAATATGCAACATTTCCATCAGGGCTGGGCCACAGACTGACTTGCAGGTCAGGCACAGATCATTCCTCAGTAATCTGTAGGAAAGTGAATATAGTGATAGGGCTTTTAATCAGTCCACATATGATATGTTAGTTATTCCCTGCATTTTTGGTGAGAAACCTCTGAGATTGCTCCAGCTGTTGCAGGTGCCTGGCAAGGTACATGCCAAAGGGTACATTGTACTCAATTATTGATCTGATGAGGGCCAAGTACACTGATACTATGGCATCCTTAGATCTGGATGCCATGCCCTTACTTAAAAAATGAGCCACATAGAAAGATTTCCTCTCCACCATGGACACATGGCTGTCAAAATGCAGATCACTGTTTATGTGCTTGATTTCCCAAGGGGTATTATTATGCACTTCTTTGTGTTTAGTTTAAGGCCATGGCTCAGACACCATATATTAGTCTATGTCACACCTTCCTGTAGAATATCATAATTTGGGGAATTAAAGATTGCCCTGAACTTGCCCAAAAACTAACACAAAATAGGAGCAAATCATCTACCCTCCCTCATCCCCAACACAACACCTTCCAATACCTTCTCATTTAAACCAGCACCTACCATCTTCATCAAATCTCTCTTAACCAAACTCAAACCATGCTCCCCCTGCGCTGATAAATTGTCATCTTTCTTAAAATTGCTGCAGAATTCATTGCCTATCCTGTCTCTATACTCATAAACTGATCCATCACTGAAGCCTGTGTCCCTGATATATGGAAATCACTCTTTACAATCCCACTCCACAAGGGCAGAAACTGTACTGACCTTTCTAATTATAGGCCCATAACAATCCTGTCCCCTATCTCCAAAATTTTACATGCCCAGTTGCTGAAACACCTGCTTCACAATAATCTGCTAACTTCCAGCCAACATGGTTTTAGACCCCATCACACCACATCTACGGCACTACTTTCCTTCACCCATACAGCAGCCGAGGCCCGTGACAACAACAAACTGATCTCCAGCTTAGTCTTTAATCTTTCTAAGACCTTTGATACTGTCGCTCATTCTAAACTCCTAGTTCTCACCTCTATCTCTTTAGCTCCTCTGTAAACTGGTTTCTCCAATAGGCAACAATCTGTTCACCGGCAAATTGTCTGCTTCCCTTTCTTCCCAGACAACCCAGGGGGCTCTTCAAAGATCAATCCTGAGCTCCCTGTTGTTCAATATTTTCACTAACAAACTACATTCTGCTTGTGAGCTCTCAGTGCTACTGCAATATGCCAATGATTCCATACTTATCACCACTGCCCAGACTATTCCTGATCTCTTAGCACTCACTCAGGACACCTTCTCATCTGTCAAAAGATGGCTCTCAGGCAATCAACTAGTACTAAATCCTAACAAAACAAAATTCCTTCTCTTCTTTCCTAGAACTGTGGCAGAACACAAAGCCTCCTTTGCCATCGCCTCCCTCAATAATCCTATCATTAAACTGAACCTCATATCAAATTACTTGGCACCATTATTGATGTCAAATTAAAATTTGACATACACATCCAACAATATATAAAAAAACAACACTAGAAATTTGGTCTACTTTATAGAAATTGAAAATTCCTTACACCTTCCTCTAAACTCTCTCTTGCTCAGTCTCTCCTCTTACCTTGTCTACTCTATGTTGCCCCTTCTTACTAATATTCAATCTACACTACTGTCCAAACTTGAATAAGCATACAATAAAATAGCAAGATTTGCCACTAACCTCCTTTACAGTTCCCATCACTGTCTTGCCCTTAACACTCTTCAATGGCCTGAATTCTCTCACCGACTACTACTTCCTCAATTACATATCACATGCTCCATTCTCTATAATCCATTTTCCTGCCCCTCTCTCCAGCCTTGTATCCTACTACACCCCCCCTCCGACACCTTCACACAACTGACAAACACCTTCTTGACATATACAAACCTAAAAAGAATATTGAAAAGTTACTTTATAACTACTCAGTAGCTCATGTGTGGAACCGCCCCTCCCTCAATTTAAGAAACATTTCTGAAAAATACCAGTGTAAAAGAGAACTAAAATACTATCTACAGAAGACTTGGACCAGCCCATGCCAAGCCCCCACTTGACAACTATGTTCCTTGCTCCTCTACTAATCTAGTTAAATTATCACCTCTTATTTGTCTCTTCTCTCTCTGTTATGGAATCTCTTTTTTAACCCTCTTGTTTCAAACAAAAGGAAGTTCATTCTAATGCTATGTCAAGTATGATTATCTATTGAGAGTACCTCTTATACATTTTATAGTATATAATGGTATTTTCATTGTACTATAGTGTACTGTGCTTTGAACTGCATCTTGTGTCTTTATTTTATGTGCTTGCACCTGATACCATGATGTATTTATCTTTTGCATGACTGTAAATTGTTTGGAGCTTTTCTCCTTGGGTCTCCACTGAAGATGGGCCTCTGGCTCAGTTGGACTAACCCAGTTGACAAATGTGAAATAAATAAATAACTAGCAGTCATCATCAAACTTGGTCAACCAAAGGCCATTTACTTTTTTTTTGACATCTAAGAAGTATACCCAAACAAGAAGAGGCCCAGCATAGAGCCCTGTGGTACTCCACTGGTGGCTGGCATCTTACTGGATGTGAATTCTCCCACTGTAGAACATGTTTCCTATCTGTGAGTCATTTGACTATCTGTCTGGTGATATAGTGGGTTATGCCCAGTTTTCTGAGTTTATCTACAATACCCAAGTGGTGTATTGTGTCAAATACCATGGCTAGGTCAAGGTAGGTGGTATGCTCTGTCTAACCCTCCTCCATGGTCCTGATGACTTTTTCAAAGAAGTCTGCCAGACTAGCCAGGCAGGACCCATCCTTGACGAAGCCGCAGTGGGTAGGGTCTAAAGTCTGAAGATTTCCTATGCCGTTGTTAATCAAGTTCATGATAATCCTTTCCATAGCCTTGCATATGAGGCTACTCAGAATTATGAGTTGGTAGTTTCCTGCATCAGTTGAAGGCTACCCCCTTGTGCAGAGCAATGATTGTTGTTGTCCTCCATTCCAGTAGGACAATGCCTGTCTGGAAACTGTGGTTAATCAAGTGGGTCTGCTAGGTCATGTTTCAAACTATTTAATAAGCACCTTGGGATTCTTTCATGACCCAATGATGTCATATTTCTAGCACTGGAGAGTGCATTGATGACCTGTTCTTTTGTGATAACAGGTAGAGGAACAGTAGGGGGTGTTTCATGAAGAATGACCGGATGTTATGAGAGGGTGAAATCTGAGCTGAATTTATCAGGCAGCAGGTTTGCTATTTTTCTGGCTGAGTATAGGTAGCATCGACTACAGACCTTAAGAATTTGGACTCACTAAAAACTGCTTTGTGGTTATCCTTTGCTTGAAAAGCTAGTCTCGTAATTAGCTTTTGAAGACTTGACTAGTTCAGCCTACTGAGACTAATGAGGTATTTTTTCTCTGCTGCGCACCCTCTCATTTACTTATAGACAGAAATGTCTTCCTTCTTTTGTATAGTCTGTTTATGCCAGGGATCCAATAGGGTGATTTGTTTTTCTGGCTAGACCTGGGTTTAGTTTAGTCAGGTAATGCCATTTCTATGCAGTTCATTACATAATTGTACTGGGCATTCATGTATATTTCTATACAGGCCTCCATGTTTTCAGGGTTAGGAGGAGCTTTAAAATTTCATATACTATTACTAGAAAATAATTTGCCTTGAAAAAATTCATAGGTTCATAAGACCACAAGGGCAGTTTTAAGCTTAGACATACAGCCCAAATCTCATCATCAAAAAATCTATTGAAATTCCCTGAGCAGGAGTCGAAACCCAGGCTGTGGTGGTGAGAGTGCCAAATTCTAACCACTAGTCCACCAGCAATCCCTCAGGGATCTTTAGGGTTTTAGGGTTTCATGAAGGTTCTACTGTTACATTTATTTTAAAGCAGACTGATTTATGACCTGATCTTACCAACAAGGACATTACACTGGGGGATGTGCAATGCTCTCCCATGTCTGTGAGTACTATGCCAAAGACATTTGATCCCCTAGTAGGAGTACAGACCAGCTGTTCCAAAGTAGTTGCATTGACAAAGTCCAGGAATCTCTGAGCCTGCATGTTAGTGGTCATATATGTTTCCCAGTTTATGGAGGAGTTGTTAAAAATCACCCATGAGTAGTGTGTTTGGCTGGATGGTAAGTGAGTCTAGTAACTTTAGGTATGCTGAATGGATTTCCTGGTTCATGGTTTTGGACCTTTAGCTAGCAATGATATGGTAGGGGATTTTGTCTATGGTCAATTGGACATAAAATACCTCAAAAGAGTAATCCTGCTTGACCAATTTATAGACGTGATTTTTTTAAGTAAATGGAAACACCCCTTCCTTTCATTTTTTTCCTTTTCAGAGGTTGATCTAAATGTGTGATGAGCATTGGTACCTTGCACTACTGGGGATCCTTCTGAGGCCTTGAACCATGTCTCTGTAACTACACAAATGTCAGAATTCTCCAGGGCAAGGAGAGACTCCAGGGAGCACATCTTCTTGTTAAGACTCCTAACATTGAGCAGTAGAAACCTTTAGCTTGGCATTAGAAGAATTTCTTACATTGGTAGGTCTGTTTGTTTGGCACTGTCTGAAAAAGGCACTATGGGGGTGGCTAATGCCTTGGCCACTATTTGACTGTTTAGAGACTACAGGTATACAGACTACTTCTGACAAAGCAGTGTGGTCTCTCGGTCATGTCATCCCAGCCTGACAAATAGCTAAGCCAATCATTGAAGCCAGTCAATTTCTGTTTATAATGTGTTATCATTCTTGGTGAGGGTAGAATGCTGCTCAATGTGAGGCTGATACCAGCCTGTGACATGTATTCAGAGAGGTCCATCATGTCTCTCCTCATATAGTCCATAGAGGTACATCTCAGGTCATTCACACCTACATGGACTATGAATGAGTCATACTGGTACTTGTGGCTGAGTGACATGAGTGCCTATATGGTCTGTTTAATCCTGGTCCCTGACAGGCAACTGACTGTAACCTTTTCTTTATCCAAGCTGGTGAGGGGGGCTGTCCGTTTGTCTCATGGTGGAATCTTCTATAACCAAGACATTTGAATCTGTGGTGTTTTGCCTTAGGGACTTGTTTGTGGAGAAACTGTGATGTGTGGATGATTAAACCTTGGGGATCTCACCCTGTTTGGAGGATTTAATTAATTTAGTTTTCACCTCCTCCCCATCAAAAGAATGATGGGACCAAAAAGGTGTATGTAAGGAAGCCAACAGGTGGATCATGTGAAAGTTAAGACAATGAAATGCTTCAGCAATGTCTAATATGTATAATGCCTACAAGTGCTGAAAGTGATGTAAGAGTTCTTCGTTCATTTCCTGTGCATTTGAAGTCCTCTGGATCAGTATTTGCCAGCTGAGATTAAATTCCTCTGTAACTCCTATCCCTGGTAGGAATAATTGTTTTATTCATCTAAAATGTATTTCATACATGTTTATTCCACAAATGAGGTCTTGGAGATTAAATTATACTACTCATATAATAGTAATTAACTATTTTTATTTCATAATACTAAGATCATTGGGAACAAGAAGGTATAACATGTAAGTGTCATGATGGAATATACAGTTGAAGAGACTGGAAAAGAAGGTATTTTAAAGCTCTTTAAAAAATCCTTACAAGAATGATTAAGATAAAATAGAAATACACAATTAGATTGTTAAAGAAGAATATTTTATTGCTAAGGCTAACAGAAATTCATTTGTTAATTGAAACTAGAGAAACGTTAAAGGCATCTGTGCATTTCAACAGCTATATGACCATCAGACAGTAAGCAGGACCTCTACTTTTATTTTGGACAGCATGGTTATTCTTGAGATACGACCAATGGATTAAACAGTCTTACACTGTTTGCTACTGATTCTTGGTAATGATCTGATGTCATTGTCTGTTGTAGTTTGACTAGGGTGCCACCTGTTAGAAATTTTTCCTGATGATCAGAAAATCAGAGCATCTGCCAACGTACCTCTCAACCTCTTAGAGCAAGAAGTCTGAACAAAACCCCAAATAATGGGGGGACAATGGCCCAAAACTAGGAACACTTTTTAAATATTGGGCTTACAAACTTAAAAGTTGATAGAATAATAGGTTTTGCATTGGCATGAATTTTCTGAAGGATATGAAGTCTGAAATATCAAATGTCTGCTATTATTTCTGAATTCAGTCCTCATTGATTTACCAGCAATTTGACAGGAAATGACAATTTTATGAGAACTGGACCAAAAATATAAGTAAAAAATTTGGACATTCTCTAGTCCGTTGAAAACTATGGTGAAGAAATTTTGATGAATATTTGTCAGGTATTTTGAGTACTTCAGAAAGCAAACACATTTTTAAGTATATTTTCTTAAAGTGTTTACCACTGCACTTCATACAAATGTATTGCTAGCATTGTTTTATATTTATTCATTGACTGGTTAAGCCTACTGGTCACAGGTGCCTGTTTTCAGAAGCAGCCCCAGAGCACTGTATGGTTAAGTAACCTGCTAAGAAATACAGAGCAGGCAAATGGAGGTGGAAGTCATCTATAACAAAGTAATAAGTTCCTTACAGTGTAACAACTTCTTCTTCTTTTGGCTTTTTCCCAATTAAGGATTGCCACAGTGGATCATCTGTCCGCTCATGATTGGCAGTGGAGTTTTTACGGTGTCAAGTTGCCAGCCCGGCACCCAACCTTCCACAGAAGGCACACACATGCATGCACTCACGTCTAGGGCCAATTTAGAGTGTCCAATCCACCTACAGCATGCCTTTGGGATGTAATATAAATGATAATAATGGAGAAAGGTCCATAGCAGAGTAACAGAAAGCATAAAAGTTGAGTATGGTCCATCGCAGAGTAACACAAGCTATATCAGTGGAGTAGGCTCTATAGCAAAGTAACACAAAGAATGCTGCTGCACTTTTTGTTTATTTTATTTACATATTTATTGTTCATTTCCTTCCCATCATTTTCTCTGTGTGAAAACATCTTTATCCAGATTCACAAATACTCAAATATCAGAACACAGCATTGTGAAAGAGATACACCAGACTGAACGCTGTATTATTTACTGAATGTTCCCAACTAAAAAGAGATTTCAGGTGTTTTCCCAATAAGTGCATCATATTGGAAATAATCAGAAGCAGGAACAAGGAAACCAATGTGCAGCAAACCATCAATGATCTAGCAGACAGACTGAATGAATGACTTTTCTTTTGGGTGCTTTGAGTGCTATGTATATAATACAAAAAAGTGAGGGGGACTTATGCAACAGCATTAGCAGTTTTTTGTTCAAGGCAATGGTAAGGGATATAAAAAAATAATGTGCCATCATACAGTTAAATGCATATTTAAAGCTGTTTAGCAAAATAATTCAAACCAGGTGACAGAATTTGTTGAACTAGGTCACTGATTGGGTGCAGGTAAAACTGAAGGAAAATGAAAGTGAAAAGTACATCGGTCAAAAATAGCCTCATGTTTGATGCACAGCAATGCACTGAGAAGGAACGTATAACACCAGGGGATACTAACAGTGCCCTCTTTGTTGCGTAATGTCAAACGATGGCTTGCATTTCAACTGTTTAGCTTCCCTTTACTTCTTATTTCTATTGCTCATTACATATCTCAGGGTAAAGTGGTAACAACTATAAATTATATTAAGATGAAGGGGCGAAGACTTGTAATGATGCTTAGAGGAAAATGACTTCATTTCTCTGAACGTTGGCACACCAAGTTAATAAGTGCAACAGAATCTATAAAAAGGCAGCAACAAAATATTTATTTTGTATCAAAGCCTACCCTGGCCATCCTAACTCATGTGTGTGAACCCTAAGCCTAAACATGTCTCTGCCCTAAGCCCAAACCAACACATTGCCTCATGAAAACTTCTTTGTCCTAAAAATATCACTATTCAGACAATCTGAGTTTGTCATCAATGTTATTTTTAAATTGTTTATAACTTACAGATCAGAAAAGGACAGCATTTACTGTCCTATTTCAATCATTCTAATATTAAGACTTTAACAATTTGATATAGTTATTATTGTTTTTTTCTGCAAATTGGCTTATTTACATAGAGCAACACACACACACACATTATATATATATATATATATATATATGCATGTTTGTGTATATAAAACAATATATAAATTATATATATATATATATATATATATATATATATA
The DNA here is from genome assembly GCF_019279795.1 of Protopterus annectens. NCBI lineage: Eukaryota > Metazoa > Chordata > Ceratodontiformes > Protopteridae > Protopterus > Protopterus annectens. The sequence continues at coordinate 377,382,367 of NC_056727.1, read as the reverse complement.
TATATATATATATATATATATATATATATATATATATATGTAGAGAGAGAGAGATGGGCATGAAAAAACTTTGAAGTTTTTTAAATACTGTCTGGCTTTTTAGGGAGTAGACCAAACTCCATTAAGTGGAATTTCATATAATACGTCAAATATTTTGGAGTGGCATTATTGCTCACCTGCCTTGTAAATGAATATATGCTAGGTCCTGAAAGGCTGATGATTAGGTATGTTTCTGTGACTATCATTAAACTGAAATTTAACAATCCATATACACACAGACACAGAAAATAATTCAGAAGTTTCTTAAATGTAGGTGTTCTTTTTGCTTCTGGATAAATTGACTAAATTCTATGAAGTATCAACTATAATATGTCAGATATCAGGACATTATGAAAATAAAATAGCTTATAATTCATTATATTTCCCTCTACTTGAAGTTTAGTTTAGTTGGTAACATAGGACGAAGACAGTTTTGCAAAAAGAATAGTGTGAATAATAATCACAAGAGATATAACAACATATGCCAGCATTTTAAAAAGTTTAGCAGTTTACATTTGATGCTGTTTGTGTTTATGTGAGAGGTAGACATGTAGGTTGTCTCCTAGACTAAAAGGAGTTAGAATGGTAGCTTTTACTGAGTGCTATGGTACTCCCTAGCTTAAATGATACAATTTCTATCAAATACCTTCAGAAATTAAATCACAAAAAGGAATCGAATTGATAATATTAGTTTTTCTTGGTTTATTTGCTTGTCATGTCATTTTGAATTGTAATATAAGTGAATTCCTTCCACTGTGGTGTGATCCCAACCTCCCATTTGTTCACCATACTCCTGGTGTGCCTTTACGCCATCTCTCACCATAGATGAGTAAGGCTACATGAGTCAGTAGATCCACAGGCTAGAAAGGTGCTGCCATCGACATTCTTTTTCAAACTTCACTTAGCATTAATTTATGGTGTAAGGGTAGAGGACCCTTTTCTGATACTCACATTCTCTCCCTAAGATCTAGAGTTACCTCTATAAACTGAGTTTTCTCTTGTATGAAGTATATGCATAGTAAAATGCTCTCTCAACATCAGCATCCATGAAGGGCTATGTACTACTCAAAAACTTCATTCAGTAGTCTTGGGTTTGATTTTGTCTGTTTTGTATTTGCAAATTGTGAAATTCTAAGCAAGTCATTTAACCAAGCATTATTGTAAGGTCAGTTTGCAAAAAGGCACTTTTGCATAATAATTTCAACAAGTTAGCAAATAAATAACAGCTTCAGTTCAGTTGATTAAGAATTGCTTTAGTCTAATGTCAGTTTTGGTAGCAGAATGGTTTCATCTTGAATGTGTAGTCAAATCATAACTACAGCATTTGATGCTTTTCCTTTGTGATCACTGGATGTGTGTGTGTGTGTGTGTGTGTGTGTGTGTGTGTGTGTGTGTGTGTGTGTGTGTGTGTTGTATATGTGACTGCATTGTTTTTTTAACTATTTTAAAAGGAAACTTTCTAGGTTTTTGTTTTTTGATCTAATGTGACTTGATAGTTTGTGTTTTGACTAAGTGCACATTCAATAATTTCCCTGTTTTTTTTTTCAGTAAAGGTAGCTATTGCTGTTTCACAATTAATCAAAAAATGAAAACCACATCAATGCACTCTCAGGAGTGGACACACGTCAGTTAATAACAGCTCAAATTTTTTTTGTTTACTTCAAATACATTTGTAAGGCTCATAATCTGTCCATTCTGACTGTACTGTATCACTCTTACAAATGATCTATTCACCATACTCCTATTGTGCCTTTATGCCATCTCTCACCATCAAAGTTCACAAGTTCACATGCTAGAGTAAGGCTGCATACAGGCTAGAAAAGGGCTGCCATCTACATTCTGCTTTAAACTTCACTTAATAGCATTTGTTTCTGGAGTATAACCTACTCTTCTTTAGATCTTGGACTATAATAACTTCACTGACAATGCCTTAACTCATAAGTAGATGTGTGTGTGTGTGTGTGTGTGTGTGTGTGTGTGTGTGTGTGTGTGTGTGTGTGTGTGTGTGTGTGTGTGAGAGAGAAAGCGCGCGTGTTTTCTCAGCATTGCCTCTCTGTTTTAAAGTCTGTTTGCTTTCTTCTGTAGCTTCTAAATTACATCTTCGTCATCTTATTTGAAGTGCAATGATATTTACATTTTCCATTATGTATCCCTGGATAGGGCTGAAATAGGTCATTTAAAGTCAAGCCATTTAATTGGTTACCAAAGAGATTTAAATAAACTACAGCACATTTTGTTCTGTGCCACATTATTCTTATTGAACTTAGTCTTTCTTGTGTAGTCAGCAGAAATGTATTTTTTCTCACTGCAGTAATGCTGCATGAAACTTGTCTTGTTATCTGGGCAGTTTCTCTTGCATGACTCATGCCTTCTTTGGAATTTCTAAGATGTCATCCATAACCTCAGTAGTAGTATATGAACCTCTTTGATCTCCATGATGGATAAACTTTTCTGCATCTGGGATTGCCTCAGCCTCCCTCATCAAATTTAAGTCATTTACCTCAGTGAAACAGCTGTGTATGCTTTTTTATATCAGTGCAGACTCAGTTCTTTGAAGCATTATCCAACCTGACATTATCTGAACAAAATGTAATCATTATCACCACCACCAAATTGTAAAACACATGGTCCCTGGTTCACATGTGCATAAGTGGACCTTAACATTTAAGGGGCTGTCTACAGCAGACTCATATGGCTGACTGAAGTTAAATTAACCACCCTTGTGAGGTTCATTTTTTTCAGGGAATAAATGTAATATATTCTGTCCTTGCATGTTGGGTTAGCAGATGTCTTCCTTACTAGTATTTGCTGATGAAATGATTCATTAACAAGGATTTTGTAAACTGCTTTCTAGCCAGCTTTACTTTCATCACTTGAAGCAGATACAGATATAATTGCTCTCAGTCCAGATGTGAGTATATGACAGCAGCTCTGTCTCCCTAAAGGATCAGTGCTTTTAATGAAGTCATATGTAAAGTTAAGTTTATTTTCCTGTGAGTATGAATTCTTTCAGAAACACTAACATCAAGATTTGCTTTTATCTTGATCTAGCAGCTAAGAATTCTGCAAAATTCAGAAGACTCTATCACCTAAGATAGTGACAACAGAGTTATCTTGAGCAGCAGGGTTGCTATGTAGAAACGGATAGATGATGGTGATGATGATCAGAAGGGATTTCTTTGTCATACTTTTCAGAGAAAATGTTCTGTGTCTCCTAACTGGCAGAAGATATACTGTAGCCTAGAACTGAGGAGTTTTTGTGATACCCTTAGTAATATTTATACAGCTGATGCTGCATAAAGTGTTTTAGGAGAATGGGGACCTCCATTTGGTTCTAAAAGACCAGGCTGGAAGCATGCACCACAGGCATGCACTCTCAGGCTCTCCCCTCAAAGGGAGATCAACTGGCAATGCCTGTTAATTTCTCATGTTCCCCTTATCAGTGTCATCGGGTGCCCCAATGGCTAAGCAAGCTGAAGTCATCGGGGAATATCACTCAGCTACCCATGGTTTGCTAGAAAATAGGACATTTCCTCTCAAAGTAACATGATACCACACAATCCTGAATGGCACCTTTAAATCACAATTCATTTTTTTCTATTTCTTCCAATCATTGAAGCACCAGGCTCACATCATCACCACATTTTTGCTACTCCATAGCATCTCCAGTGTCAGATTAATGACATCAGTAAAGCCTTGACTGTGGTCTCCGAGTGATTGTATGGCAAGTGCAAACTTTTAAAGTAGGAGGGGAAACAGTATTTGTAGTCTGTGTGTTGCAGACAGTGGGAGGAAAAGGAATGACTTGATCAGCATACCTACAAGGAAGAAAACAAGAAGGATTAAAGAAGAGACAGCAGTGATGTGATGGTCACAAACTGTATAAGGTAAGTAAACAATCACAACATTAAAGCTTGTTTTGACCAGTCAACACATATGACAGTCTACACAACTGCCACATCCAATGAGTCCAAAGAGCTGTCTAGTAGATCTCTACACTAGAATATCCTAGTATCCAAGGTTTTGCATATGGACAGAAAATACAAACGTTAGGGAACAATTATGACAAAATCAAGCTCTTTGGAAAGCAGTCAGAAATGTTACCAAATGCTCTAGGAGGATGTCTCCATAAGTACAAATTAATTGGAACTTACCACAATCTGGAAGGACCAAAGGGTTGGAAATATGTGCAGGAATAAAACAAAATTCAGTAGTCTTTTGATGAGTGCTAAGTACCATAAACAAGAATTAAACTGGAAGATAGATTGCATTTTCTAGATAGTCGCTAAGAGACTGCTAAAATGAAAAAAATGATACATGATATTATACAATGATTACTTAAAAATAAGCCTTCAAATTGTATGACTTTTTTTCAAGTGTGTACATCCTGTAGTCATTCAAAGAAAACAAATATCAATTATAAAGCAAACTTTAATACATCAGCCCTGAAGCATACACTTCTTTGTTCTCAGGAACAAAGCCAAAATAATGGGAAAACAAAGCTCAGTTTCAAAATATGACTATAATCCATTTAAAAGATTAATAAAACTAGACATCTTGCTTCAACATGTATTTTGTGAACAATCTGAAGGATGAAACTCTAATGTAGTATATGGAGTGATCATATAATGCTTCTTAATTAGGAAAAAAGAGAAACTTGTTAAGGAAGTCCCTAGATCAAGACCCAGTCATAACTGCACTTAGAGATGTGTAGCAAGATCTTGTTAAATACATATCTTGCCAGATACTAAAGGCAGACTTTACTGGATGGCAAAAAAAAAAAAAAAAAAAAAAAAAAAAAACAGCAGAAGGCAAAACAGATTTTAAAACCTGGCAGATGATTTATTCCACCACACTTTTAAACAAAATTAAGTATATATCAATGTTTAAAGCTGCTAATTTAACAAAATAACACTTTATGCATGCTGTCTATCTGATAATAACCAGCTTTATCTGTTCTCTACATGGATGGCAAAATTCACCTCTTGAGCTTCACTCTTGTGATGAATTTCTTGGTATCCATGTCTCAAACACATAACAAGCTAGTTATGTGCAGAAATCCAATCATAAACCTTCATGTCTGGCATTATTGATTCACTTTAATCCCCAGTGATTTAGCAGCAATTCAAACATTATATAAAAAACAGGATAAAATGTGAAGAAAACCAGGAATATTCTATAAAATCAAGGACAACTGAGAGGTACAAGGATACAATGAAAGACTCAGATATCCATTACTACACAAAACTTCATGATAGTACTAGGAGTGCTGACAATACTATAAAAAATTTAAAGAATGCTGCTGGAAACTCAGACATCAGGTTTCTGTTTTTAACATTTAGTGAATGACCCGCGGTGGTGGTGCTGCGGTAGCGTTGTCGCCTCACAGTAAGACGCTGTCCAGTTCGATTCTCAGCTAGAGCGTCTTCCTGGTGGAGACATGCGTGAATGGGAGTACCTTCGTTGAAGGTTGTGCATCAGGCCTGGCAAGCCGGTATGTAAAAATCAACTGCCAATCATTAGCGGACAGAGTTCCGCTGTGGCGACCCCTAACCGGGAAAAGCCGAAAGACACAAACAAAGTGAATGGCTGAGAGGAAATTACTAGTGTATACAGTAGTTGCTATAACTGATGGGCACTTGCATGTGTGTGTGTGTGGGTCCTATGGGTGATGGTTGCAATGAGTTGTACTGTATGTGTCTGACAGCAGTTATAATTCTATTACTGTGGTTATTACTTATGTATTTATTCATTAATTTGATTACAATCTGACATCTGAGATGTACCAATTATTAAAGCACATGTAGCTGAAGGACAGAAGCATCTGTGCATGTCTATGTATGGGGGGTTCTAATGAGTAGCACTGTATGTACCTGAAACAACTTGCTGAAATATAGTAGTGTCACTATTACTTATTCATTTATTTGATCAAAATCACATGTGGTGTACACAGTAAAAAAGTAGCTGTAACTGCTGAATACTATCAAATAAATAAAAACAAATGACAAACTGTGGAATACTTGAAAACAAAAATTTTACTAAGTGCTTTTCATCCAGTAAATCACTTGAACTTCATATCTACTTTATATTATCAGTATGTTGTTATACAATGAAGTCTGAAGTAATGTTTCTTTTTACTTAGAAAAAGCAGTACTTGTTATAATTTTATGTTACAGTATATTACACTTGCTTACAAATTTGTCATTATAAGAAAAGTATAAATCTTATGTGCATACATACAATGAACATACAATGAACATTGAACTTGTCAACAGAATTATGACCAAAGACTCCAGTTTAGACTACATGCAACATGGAGGAGGTTCTTCATATGTCAGAGACAGCTGCATTGACCATGCTGGCAGAAATATGTTTTGGTTCTTTATACTTTCCATTCTTTGACAGATTGTGACTACAGAATTTGATGCATCCTTATTCCTCATTTAATCTGTGTGTAACCACCTACTATACCACTATTTAGAATCTATTCTCCAAATTTGCTTGGACTTGCTACTTTTATTTATACTAAGATTTATAATGCCTTACTCCTAGTTTGCTTGGCCTTGCTAACTTTACAGTAACTTTAACACATACTGAACTACTCTCAATCCTCATCAACAGAACCTTTACAGAAATTCACATGATTACTCTAATTACAGACTCAGACTATTAAATGGTTTAGGTCTTATGAACCACAATTGCTCAGTAGATTTAATTTCTCTTACCTTTTCTGTCAATTTCTACATTTAATTCTTTAAATTGTAAATTTTAATTTCCTCTACTGAAAATGGAAATATATCCAGTTAGACTTAAAATAAATAAACATACTGAATTGCTAAACATACTAAAAAAGTTTGCTTTGCTATATTATTACTTACTCACTTGAAGATTTGCATCTTGATCTTCATAGTCTCAGCACCAATAAGGTAGGTCTTGAAAACAGGAGTTGTAAAAATGATAACTGCACAACTAGCACACTACTTCTTGCTTTGTCAGTTTCCCTTACCATATTGTTTACTTTAATTATGTGTTTGAGTACTTAATGCACATTTAGACCTGATCAGTCAGTCAGGCTCGGTGCTTCCCATGCTCCCCACCCACCCACATGTGGCTTTAGCTAGGATTTACCAATGATTTACCAATGCTCTATCACTGTCAACTCTTTTAAAATGCCATGTCTTGTCATGTTTGTAATGCCCACCACTGCTACCAATATGTGATGGCCATCAATATGTGACATCCCCACGCTGGGCCAGTAATCAAGGAGCATGAATCCTCTCCACTGACACTGGAGAGGGATGTGCAGTTGGAATACATATTTCCACATTCAGACCTCTCTGTGTCAAGTACAATTTCCCTTAAGAGCACACAGAAAAGAAAAACACTCTCTAAGCTAAGCTTCACTATATTCCTGACTGAATTTAAGATAATTTTACTGTTCCCTAGTTAAATTAATTACTACCAAAAGGCAAGATGCTCTGTGTGAGGGTATTTCTAGTCAGGCTTCCCAAACAGAATACTACTTAGTACTCTTGAGATTTCTCTTTTTAATATCTAAAATACAATTTCCAAGATGGCTGGCAGAATGACCTCATCTGGTCACCTGACTCTAGGTTCTCACAGTATTCCCCTTTGAAGCTCAGACAGAAATTTAGCACATACAGCCACAATACACATCCAAATATTTATAGCAGCTCCTGGGGCCTCCTCTCTTTTCACTGAGTTAATGGACAAAGACTCTTTCCCAGACCAAACATCTCCAGTCCTATTCAGCACTGTGAGGTGCCTTTTAATGGTTTAACAGCTCATTTGAAGTTAACCTTTGTCGTGCCAGTGTCCTCTATTAAAACATATACATTTAATTCAGTTGCAGTAATACATGTGACTTTCTTTTCATTTCATCAGGGTGCACTGTTGATGCATTTTAATGCAACCAACCTCACAAATACATTTTCAGCTCAAGCATCTGTACAAATCAAGTTTAATATACAAATGACATACACTTCTAACATATTTATAACACAAGCACCTTGTATGAATCAGTTTGATATTCACAGGACATATTATTCTTTACAAAACTCCAGCTGGCTATGCTAGCACTTGCCAGTATCATCACATCCCCTCCCCCCTAAAACTCAACCTACTTTTTCAAGTGACTATTGAGAAATGTGGCTTGAGAGAAATAAGCCTATCTGGGAAGACATTAACCCATTCCCTGTCTTGATAGCCCATCTGAGTTGGCATTGCTGACTCCACTGTGGTGTTGTAGAATCATGTCATTTGCCTGCAATCCTAAGCACCACCTTAATAATATGGCATTTTGCTGACTGGCTTTATGTAGCCATATTAAGGGATTGTGGTCTGTACCTACAGTGAATTTCCTTCTATACAGATAAGGCTGACATTTCTGCAGTGCCTATACCATGGCTAGACATCCTTTTTCTACAGCTGCATAACATTCCTCCCTTAGTTGTAGTCTGGGCTGAGATATACCACAGCTCTTCTCCCTCTGAAAAAAACTGGCTAAGTAGAGCCTCCATCCCATGGTTTGAAGCATCTATCTTTACAACAAATTCTTTGCTGTAATCTGGACTGGCTAACACAGGGAGTCCTCCCAAAGCTCCTTAAAACTTCCAGAATGCCCCCTCACATGCTGGGGTCCACACTACCTTATCTAGCCTGTTTTTTCTTGTCAGGTCTGTGAGGGGAGCAACTATGGTACTATAACTAGGGAAAACTTTCTATAGTACCCTGTTATCCCTAGGAATGCCCTTGCCTGCTTTTTGCTAACAGGGGCAGGCCATGCCTGAATGGCTTCCACTTTGGCAGGTTCTGGCCTGATCTTACTACCCCCCCCCCTTATGTCCCAGGTAGGAGACCTCTACCATACCCACCTAATACTTACTAGGCCTAATGGTCAACCCTGCTCTCTGCAGTCTGCCCAGGACATCCCTGACATGCTAAAGCTGCTCTGGCCAGGAATGGCTGTAGACGGCAATATCATCCAGGTAAGCAATGGTGCTACCTCCTGCTCCTGCTAGGATACAATCTACCAACCTCTAAAAAGTCACTGAGTCAACTTTCATCCCAAAGGGCATCTTTGTGAACTCATACAAGCCATAATGAGTCACAAAAGCTGACCTCTCTCTCTAGAGTTGGGAGTCAAGGGCATCTGCCAGTAGCCCTTGGAAAGATAAATAGTGGTAAGATACTTAGCCACACCAAACTGCTCTAGGGTTTCATCAGTTATAAGCATGGGGGTAAATATCTGACTCTGTGTGACTACTTAATTTCCTGTAGTCCACACAGAACCTGGTGCTGCCATCCTTCTTTGGTACCAGCCCCTCTGGGGAGGGCCAGGAACTTCTGGACTCCTGGATTACACCTAGTTCCAACATTTCCTTCATCTCCTCCTTTGACTCTCTCAGGCACTCTATTAGGGGCCTGCTTAATAGGTTTTTGGGGTACTGTATCCACATGATGCTGCTCCAGGTGGGTGCTCCCTGGTTTCCCAGTGAACATGTCCCCAAACCCCTGTAACACTGCTTAGATTTCTCAAACCTGGGTAAGGGATAGCTGCTGGGACATTGTTACCCCTTTCATTGAGGTGTCAGTCCGTGTTTCACTAAGGAGATCAGTCACCAGATCCCCCTCAGACTCCTTCTGCCATCCACTAAAAATAATCAGCACAAAGGCCTTTCTATCATGGTAACATTTCATCATGTTAACACGGTACAGTTTGTGCCACTGCCTCCGGCCTAGCAGTTCTTCCATGTAGTTAACATCACTTACCTTCTTTACCACTTTGAATGGTCCCTGCAAGCTGGCTGTAGCTTTCTGTGCCTGACAGTAATGAGCACCATAACCTGCTGCCCTACAGCATACTCTCTAGCTTGAGCATTCTTGTCATACCAGACCTTTTTCTGTTGTTGGACTTCTGCCAGGTTCTCTTGGGCCAAGCCCATGAGTTCCCTGAGCCTTGCCCTGAGGTTTAGGATATATGTCACAACAGACTCCTTGTGGGATTCATACTCATTACCACTCATCACAAATCAAATCTAGAGTTCTGCTCACCCTAGTCTCATAAAGCAGGGCAAAGGGTGAACAAACTGTGGATTCCTGGGACACCTTTCTGTAAGCAAACAGATGGGGCAAATATTAGTCCCACTCCCTCTTAAACTGGTCTACAAATACCCACAGCATGGTCTTTAGTGCAGAGTTTAACCTCTCCACAAGACCATTAGTCTGGGGATGGACAGTGCTTCCACAGACAAGCCAGCAGATCTGACATGAAATTGGCATCTCTGTCCATCAGTCTTTCCTTTGGGAAATCTACCCTGCTGAAAATCTCTAACAAAGCATTTGCCACCTTTTCTGCCTCAGTGGAGGACAGAGCCACTGCCTCAGGGTATCTAATAGCATAGTCTACTACCACTAGGATATACTTCTTTCCTGTGGAACTTGGGGTACTCAGACACCCTAAAATATCCATAGCTACCCTCTAAAGTGGCTCTTCAATCACAGGCAAAGGCATCAAAAGAGCTTCCACCTAATCTCTTGCCTTGCCTACCTTTGGGCACTACTCACAGGTCCTGCAGTACCCTGTTACATCCCTGGAAATCCCAGGTCAATAAAAGTTCTGCATAATACATCTCTTTGTATGCCTTATGCCCATATAACCTGCAACGGGAATGTCATGGGCTGTGGCTAGAAGTGCCAGACAGTAGGATCTGGGTACTGCCCACTGCTGTATTCTCTCACTCTCTAGCCCTCCCTCAGGGGTCCACTCTCTATACAGTAACCCTTTGTCCTATTATACAAGATTCCTCCTTTCCTTGAGAATCAGGTGCCTCCCTGGCAACCTCCCTCAAGCCTTGTAATGTAGGGTCAGAGAGCTGAGTCTGTGTCAACTCTCTCTTGGGAACCCTTCCCAGCTCCCTTTCCATAGGAAGTCTGGTATCTTCTGACAGGGGTGCCTCCCTGTCAGCCTGTATGCTACTACTCACCTCTACCCTTGCAGTTGCTCTCACAAAGAGTACATCAGTACCCACAAGCAGCTATGGCTCACCTTCAGTCTCTCTGCTACAGGGTAGCTTCTTCCCTGAAGTAGCCACTTCACCAGTCCTAGCTTCAAGTGTGTGTGGTCTGTCTGGGTCCCTCCCAAGCTACCAGACCCACATGCTTACCTGCAAGCCTGACTGCATTTAACTGCATGCACACAAGGTACTGCATTATCAAAATCATTCCCTATCAGGACATCTGCAGGGATATCCTCAAACACACCTACTTGATTGCTTCCCTTTCCACCCTCCCAGTCAAGGTGAACCCTAGCCAAAGGTATTTGGAAAGGGTTTCCTCCAAAAGCTTTGACTGGAGTAGACTGCCCAAGCAAGTAGTGCTCCTCTGTAACCATTGCAGGCTTCACAATGGTTAGGTCAGAGGCTGTGTCTCTCTTAGCAGTGGCCTGTTTTCCATCTACTAAGATAGGATATAACCTCTTGTGGTAGTTTGGTACCCTTGCTGTCTCCAGACAACTTACTGCTGGCATTCTGTCATTCCCACTTACTGGCTCCCCCACCTTTTGTTCCCCACCTTGTCTCCATGGGCATCTATATGCTACATGGCCCCACTAGTTACTTTTAAAACATTTTATTTTATTTATTGATTTTTATTTTACATTTGTTAACCAGGATGGTCCGACTGGATGAGGTCTATTTAAAGCAAGGGCCTGGGGAGAAAAGCTCCACTTAATTAATACAACAGACAATAATAATAATAATAATACATAATGTAAAGTAAATACTTTGTTATTGAGCAGTATTTTGTGCATAACAGAACAGTACGTAAAGAAAGACCATATCAGCAATATATGTAAGTCAACATTAAGTTAGTCATCAAAATATAAAGACAGAGATCACAACAACATTTCCAAATGTCAAGGGATACCATTTGTTATTTCTATGTTTACTGAGGGTCTGATAATTGGAGAGAAGAGAAAAAGATGGAGGTAGCATACACTAGGATTAAGTAACACATGGACATAACCAAGAGCTAATAAGATGAGCCTTAATGGAGTTTTTGAAATGTTTGGTATTAGGTGCAGAAGTCACCGAGGGAGGGAGATAATTCCAACTTTTTGCTGTACTGTGAGTAAATAGACCTGCTGTGCTGTTGGCTGTGGAGAAATGATTTGTTGGCAGAGCGGAGTGGTTGAATTGGAATGTAGTTAGTCGTTCCCTAAGGGCTGGAGTTTTTTCAGGATATTTTAGGTTGTTATAAGCTATGACTAGTCGGTGGCAGGTTAATAACTGTGGGAGCTCAAGCCACTGAAGTTGCCTAAGAGGTATACAATGATGTGTTCTAAAGAGGGAATTTTTTGCAAACTTGGTGATTTTGTTAAAACACGACTCAAGTTTCTCTAGGATAGATTTTCTTACACAGGTGAGAATAGATGCTGATACATGAATGTGGATAGAAGGTGGGTTTGAGCTAGGATGACCCAAGCTTGATCTGATAGAAAGTCTTTTTGTCTGTATAGGAACCAATTTTTTTTTGTGTACCTTTTTAATAGTTTGAGAGATATGGATGTCAACGTGTAGATTATCTATTTCGACTCAAAGCAGCTTGGTGTGGAGAGAAGGTGAAATGACTGTTCCATTACTGGAGGGGATAGAGAAGGAGAGTGGAGTGGTTTTTGATTTGTTTGGGGTAAATATAAGTAGTTTTGTTTTATTGGGATTTAAGATAAGTTGAATATCTGTGATCCACCTTTCTACTGAGGTAAAAGATTCCTGGGTGAGATGCTGTAGGGTGGTGAGATTTGGGGCAGAGCAGATCAGGGTGGAATCGTCTGCATACTGTATGAGTGTAGCCTGTAGGGTAGAGGTATGCAGATTTTTGGTATAGATAGAAAAGAGGAGAGGACCGAGTATGGAACCTTGAGGTGCACCAATGGTAGTTGGGAGTAAAGATGATATAACTCCTTGCCACTGGACAGCTTGTTGTCTCTCTGAAAGACAGCTTTTAAACCATGCAAAAGTGTTAGGGGCAAAGGATAGAGAGAGAGGAGCATCTATTAGAATGGAGTGGGAAACCATGTCAAATGCTTTGGAGAGGTCCAGGAATATAGCAGATACAAATCTATTGTTATTTCTATGTTAGTTAACCAGGTTTGTGAAAGAGAGAAGGGTTGAAGTTGTGCTGTAGTGTCGGTGGAAACCATGTTGTGTAGAGGAGACGAGATTGTTAGTCTAGGAAATGCATGACCTGAAAGTGTATGCATTTCTCAAGTATCTTTGATAAAGGAGACAGAATGGCTATGGGGTGATAGTTAGAGAAATCTTAGGAATTCCCACCCTTATGAATGAGAATAATGTAAGAGATTTTCCATAGTTGAGGGATATGGGATTCCTGTATGGAGTGGTTGATTAAGATTGAGACTGGATAGGATAGATAGTTGGCAGCCAATTTTAGGACATGAGCAGGTATACCATCTGCTACAAGAGCAGTGGGTTTACATTTTAAGAGGTATTTTTTATTGTTAAGGTTGGGACAGGAGAGAATGTACAAGGAGGTGAGTTGTTAGGAGTTGGTATGGATGAGTAGCTATTTTTGGAAAGTTGAGTTGATAGTGATCTAATGGATTCAATAAAGTGGTGATTAAAGTGGGAGGCTATATCGATATCTGGTTTTGTAGAGGTGGAGGTGGGAGCTGGTGTGGAGGCTTTACCAGGTTTTAGTAGGGAGTTTATTGCATGCCAGAACATTTGGGGGTTATTGGAGTGTTTATTTTGTATATCTAGAAAGTAGTTATGTTTATCAAGCTTTGTTTGTTTTTTGTCCTGATTCCTAAGGTGTTGATAGTTTTGTATGGAATGACAAGTGTTATCTTTCTTCCAGGTTTTCCATGCCTTGTCTTGTTTTTAATAGGGCTCTAGTGGATTTAGTAAGCCAAGGAGCATAGTGTTGCTTAGCTCTAATTTTTCTTACTGGGGCAACTGAATCAAGGATGTTAATAAGAGTACTATTAAAATAGTCCACTGCTTGGTCTAGGTCAGGGCTGTGTAGTGGTTCCCAGTTACATTTTTTTAATATAGTGTTGAGTTCTAGAGGCTTAACATTGTGATTGTTTCTGACTTGTCTATAGACTGTTGGTTTGGGTAAGTTAGTACATTTGCATAGGAGGAAAGTACTAAGATGGTCACTAAGTCCATCAGGTAGACTACCTACTTGGTAATTATGTTCAGGGTAATTTACTAATGTACAATCTAGCATAGATTCCTTATGGGATTTTTTGTCTATTCTAGTTGGTTCTTGAATGAGTTGAGAAAATCCATATAGGTTGATGTGGTTAGTGGGGTTTTTAGAGTTACAGGCTAGCCAGTCAGTGTTTAGGTCCCCCTATAAAATAGTTTCCTGTGGGAGATTATCTTTTGACCATTGTAGAATCTCCTCAATTGTTGGAGCGTTATTACCTGGAGGGATGTATGCACAGAGAATATTGAAGCTCTTTTTCTTATTTAACAGTATGTCAGAGCCTACGATCTCAGCAGTATTACATTTAGGTAGAGGAGTTAGTAGAGGTTGGAGAGAAATTGTATTTTTATAGACAATTGCAATGCCCCCACCCTTCTTTCCTGTTCTATCTAGCCATAGGATATTATATCTTGGAGGGAGAATTTCTGCGTTCTGTGTGCTGGGGTTTAGCCAGGTCTCTGTTAGGGTAAGGATGTCGGGGGGGGGAGTAGTGAGTTATGTATGTGTGTAAGTGAGGAAGTTTGTTTGATATACTGCAAGAGTTAAAACTGATGATGAGTAGATCTGCAGTGTGTTTGTTTGGGGGTATAATGTTGCTTGGCCCTGGATTTGGGTGAATATCCCCTGAGGTAAGGAGGTATTTCTTTAATGAAAGTTGAAGCTTGGTAGTTTGTAGAATATCTATCTGAAGTTTATTTGATGTTTTTCTAGTGTAGAATAGTGAAATATACTTCTTACATAACAATAGTATTGTGTTGTCACTAAATAAAGAGGGGGCTGTAGGAAAGCTTATGTGTGTAATAACAGGTGTGAAGGTATGTGTTGTATGGTAGGAGGTGTGTGGTGGTAGTGGTGTGTTTGTGTGTAAGGATGTAACATAGGCTAGAGTTGTGAGGGTTAGTAGGAGAGATGCAAGTAAGGCCTGCATAGTTTGGGTTTATGGTATTTGGATGCAAGTGGTAAATTTGGGGTGTGGTTAGGGTGGTTGCAGGTGAGTGGCTGTAGGGAGTGGTCAGGTGATTAAGGGTTAGAATAAATGTAACAGTAGTGGGGGGCAGGTAGAAGGAGAAAACAACCAAATTGGGGTAAGTTCTGTATATCTGCTTCCCAGTAGTGCAGTGGTAGACTGCTGACAGTGTGTTGCCACCTGGTGACCAAAGTAAGTTACTACAGCCAGAAAAAAACTAACCTGAGTGTATGCTCATCTGCCTTCTAGTAATACTTAAAATAAGGAGCATTTTACTTTTTTAAAAGCAGATAGTTTTAAAAACAGATTCAGAGTGTGGATAAATTGCAACAGAATGAACACCTACAGTTTAGAAAGCTGTTCTCTTTAGTTTGATTTTGGAGCTGCTTCAGGCAGGTAACTGAAGCAAATTTACACTCTTTCACAAGGTATTTTGCTGGGTGAGTCTGTTGGACAGGGAATGACTACAGAGTGTTTAATCAGTCGGGAGAATCTGCAAGACATAAGGGAGGATACATACAAAAGGTTAGACCAGGAAAGTAAGAAAAGACACATAAGAGACCAGACCTAACAAAACCCTAGAAAAACAGAAATTTAAGTGAGGTATAATACAGACAAGAAATAACCAGTGTAGCAATAACGGTATTCCCAGTTGACTAAGTCATGAAAGCAGAGCACTAAAATTAAATGCAGTAGGTTGTACAGAAGTAGCAATTATTATCAAATACAGTTAGGCCCTGTAATCAGAACAGAAAATAATCCTAAAAAGAAACTGTAATGGAGCACTAGGAGTAAATGCAATAGCTTGTACAGATAAAGCAACTTTTAACAAACAGTTAACTGAGCCCTATAAGCAGAGCAGAAGACAATTCTGCTTAATCTGTAATGTAGTGCTAGAAGGAAAATGCAGTAGTTCATACAGATAAAGCAACTTTAGCAAGCACAGTTAATTCTGCACTGACAGACAGTGCTTAGCAGTACTGTAAATAACAATAAATAAAACAGTATGTCATACACAGTACCTTCCAAAGCCAGAGAGCACACAGGCAGGGGAGAGTAGAAGCTTCCATGTGGAATGCAGAGAAAGCTAGAAGGATTTTAAAGATGGTGCCACAGGAAGGAAGGCAAAGTTAAAGAGTCTGGGGGAGGAGTTGGAAAGAAAAGAAAGTGAAAGAAACAGATAAAGCAGCTTTTAACAAGCACACAGTTAACAAAGTCCTGTAAGCAGAACAGAAAACAAACATTCTTAAAAAAACTGTAATGAGGCACTAGGAGCAATTTTAATAGATTGTACAGATAAAACAATTTTTAACAAACACAGGTAACTGAGCCCTATAAACATAGCAGAAGACAATTCTGCTTAAACTGTAATGTAATACTAGAAGTAAAATGCAGTAGCTTGTACAGATAAAGCAACTTTTAGCAAGCACAGTTAACTCAGCACTGACAGACAGTCTGGGGGAGGGGTTGGAAAGAAAAGAAAGTGAAAGAAACTGGGGAGGGGTTGGAATAGAGACTGGAGATGGATATCACAGTAGCCTAGCTGGTTGGAACCAGTACTGACAGGGTCATGTCAGCAGTATGAAACAGCACTGAAACAATTAGAAAGGAAGCAACTGTGAAAATCAGAGCTGAAGAAGGAATGAGAGCAAGCCAGAGATGGAAATGTTGCAGATATAAGTTTAAAAACAGGAGACAAAAGGAGCAGAAGATGTACTAGGGCATAAACAGCACTCTAGAGTGTGACTGGCAGCATTAAACCTACTGGAACTACTGAGAGTTAAAACATTACACTAAAAGCTAGTGATCCTGGCCATGCACTTGAACTAGTGGCTTCTGCTGTTACTGGAGGACTCTGTCGGGGCAGTTTAGGCTGCCCACCATGGGTTCCCTTAGACTCGTGTGCAGCAATGGGTATCCCTTTTCCTGTGCAGTGATGTCCTGCTTGCTAGGTATAAGTCTCCCTTTTCCCCATTTCATCGGCAGTATTACATTCCCTCTCAACTAGATTCTGATGTCCTCAGGCAAAGTGCTAAGGGCTTGTTCCCTCATAAAAATGGCTGGCAGCCCTTCAAAAGTGGTGACCTGACACCCACTCACCCATCTATGACAACAAGTGCTTAGTTCAGCAATATATTCACACACACTTTTATCTGCCTTGCATTTATGCTGACAAAACATTTTTCTACAAGCTTCAGGTGTTAACATAAAGCACTCTAATAAACAATTTTTAACTGTATTATAATTGAAGAAATTTGTCAACATTGTACTGCTTACATACCCTTTCAAACATATGAATAAAACTATCAAAATTATCCCCCTCTCTAAATTGTGGAAGGCATTTACTGACCGTTATTGCTTCTGGGGTTCACTTAATCTCTTCCCCATTACCTCCATGACCCTGGTGAAGAGTCAGCATCTCCTTTACATGTTGCCCCTGCCTCGCATTTTTTTCAGCTTCAAGATGTCTCAGTCCCTCTATTGATTATAATTCCATTTGTTTCTGTTTTTCATTTTCTTCAGTTTCCAAATGTCACAGTTTCTCATTTTCTTCAGTGTCTAAATGCTGCAGTTTCTTATTTTCATCAGCCTGTAAATGCCACAGTCTCTCTGCTGATTCTATTTCCAACCTTTTGGCCTACAGTTCAAGTCTCTTTAACCTCAGATGGATGTTTAAGGCCTCTGTGGAAAGGTTAAACTGTCCATTTTCTGAGAGTTGTATATCACCAAGGCCTGCCTGGTTGTCCTCCTGTTTGCTGGTCTGTGATGCAGCTGTGACTAAGCCTGTAATCACTTCTGCTTTAGTCAGGCTGGCAAGCACCAATCCTTTGTCTTGGCACATCTCAGCCAACTGGTTCCTTGTCAGCTTGCCATACTTCTCTGTTGACATCCTTGCCTGCTCTCCCTGACTAAGTTAACAAAAAAATAAATATATGCCTCACCTATTTTTACTAAGCTATCTAAAAATAATCTCAGCAAACTGGAAATGTCCTACAATAACATCGCCAGATTTGCAACAGGTAACCCATTTATAACCCATCACTGCCTTAATTTAAAACAGCTAGGATGGCTTGAACTACAAAATCTAATTAAATACCATCAACTAACTATAGCTCACAAAACCCTTTACACACCTTCCAAAACACCTATTCTTTCCACACTAATCACTCCCTATAAAAACCTAGAATCCTTAAGGTCTTCTCAGAAACTTCTAGCACAAACTACTAAAACAAACAACAAGGCTGGTGACTCACTTTTTTCTAATATAGTTGGAAAAGCCTGGAATCTCCTACCAAACGAACTCTCCACACTTCCCTCACTTTCCTGTTTCAAAAACAATCTGAAAGTGCATCTTAAAACTCACTGGTTATGCCCATGCTCTAAACCTGATTAGCTCAAGTGTCACTAAATACTCCGGTCTTCCCATCCCATCTACTCATCTAAAGAAACTTCTTCCTTATAAAACTAGTTCTACTAACTATCTCTAGAACACCTAATCTATATTACTTTCATTTGCTATGACTGTATTCTACACTGTAAATTTTGGGATTTTAACTGCATCCTTTGTTATGCCTGTATTCTACACTGTTAATTTTTTACTATGATAACCTGTAATTGGCACTGTAAATGGAATTTATTTGTCTTCTATATCCATAGATAGAATTGTGTTAAATTCATTGTGTTACCTAGGAGCTTATGTCCCCGGGCCTCTACTGAAAATGGGCATGTATCCAGTTAGACTAGCCCGGTAAACAAATGTAAAATAAATAAATAAAATAAATAAACTATTGTGATATGAAACTCTGAATGTCTACCCTGTGGCTGCTTGAGAGTACAAACACTTTCTTTAGTGAGCACTATTTACAAGCTACAGGAGTTCAATATCCACATCACTGAATCCCAATATGTGATGTGTTGATCCCAACACTGCCAACCAATAATGTGATGACCTACCACAGGTCCAGTAATCAAGGAGCCTCAATCCACACCACTGGTGCTAGTGGGGGATGTACACTGAGAGGATAACAAGTACACACACAGCATTTCCAGACACAGCTCACTGCATCAAGTGCAATTTCCCTTAAGAGTACACAGAGACTGCAGTCAGTCTGGGGATTTCTCCCTCTTTCATCAGATCCAGAGTAAGACTCCCCACTGGCACAGCTATAGAGCTGAGAACTCAGCTGAGTTGCCAAGCCAAGAGCTCCAGCACCCTCTCTGTCCAACCAGTGCTTTGTGTCCCTGCCCAAATAGCTGACACACACATACTCTTTGAGGTTTGATTTACACACACACACATTAGGGAAAGGCTGGTACAGGTTTACTAGCTATGCCCCCTTTTGGCCAGGCCATAATGTAGTTATCACTGCTTTCAGCCAACTCCTTATCAGCTACTCTAAGGTCCTTAACAAAGAGTATCTAATCTTACTATGTAATATTAATATTAATGCAAATGGTAGTTTGAGCAAGAACAAAGCTATTAGGAGTGACCCACACAGTGTCACCAAATACATATGCAAGTACTCACAAAACTGAAATATCTCTAAACAGATCAGCCGCATTGAAACGTTTAGATATATTTAATAGTAAATAATAAAAGAACAAACAAATGCTCAATACTCAGTGTATAATCACAGTGACATCAGAGTTCAAAATCACAAGAAATATTTAAAACAACATTGCAGGACAGTCTCTGAAGAAAAATATCTAAACTAATCTTTGCTATATTCCTGACTATATCCAGGAGAATTATACTGTTCCCTAGTAACTTACATCATCAGAGCAAGGCAGATGTGGTGAATGGGTCTTCTTGTCAGGTCCAAGACAGAATACAGAATGCCCCATCTCTCTCAGAGAGTTCTCAAATTATCTCAAATATTACTGCTGGGATAGCTTGCAGAATGACATTATTTCTTGTCATATGAGTCTATCCCAGGTAAAACCCGCACTGCTGGAAGCTGGCAGTATTTGGCATCTACCTGTGAAAATACATTGACCTCAGATCTTTGGCAGATTCTGGAAGTCATAAAACAATTGCATTCTTTCATACTTTCAGAGGTAATAATTAGTTCACTCTGAAGACAATACAAAAAGCTTCTCAGCACAGACATTATGTCTCCAGCCTGGCCTATAAAGTAACTTAATTTACACTATTTTTCTGAAGTTAACCTCCTGTATTCCAGTTTCCAATGTTAAAATGTATACATTTAAACAATTAAAATAGTGCATGTACATTTCTGTTCTATTCCATAAGGGCACACTGTGGTTACATTTTAAGCACAAGCACTTTATAAAATACCTTTTTAATACACATGTCTGTACAGAACAGTTTGATATACACATGACATATAGTTCTAATACATTTGCAACATAAGAATCTTTTATAGACCATATTGATATTCACAAATGACATATAATTATTTACAAAATTCCAGATAGCTGTGCTGGTAGCATATCCCTTTGTGACACTATTACTCCTATAAAAATAGGTGGAAACATCATAAGATTTGTTATGATTATTTTAGATTTGATATGATTAGCAATCTAAAGTAATTGATAAAAGAAAAGCTTGGCTTGTTATCCATTAATGAAATACCTTTAGAAAGCTGCTATCAAAATATATTTGCTTAAAATAAATCCTGCTTGAATCAGAATACTTCTCACTGAAGGTCAAGAAAACTTTTGACACCCTGGAAGAAGCAGTTTCCTTCATAATACATACGTAAGAATATGCATAAATAAATAAATAAAATAAACAATACTGGCTAATACAAAGGCTATAGAATGAAATGCAGCTTTGTTAAAGAAAAAAGCTGGAAAGATTACTGCAAATGTGTTGAAAAGTCCAAAAAAACTAAAGAACAAATAAGTACTTTACCTTAATGGTTGCTTTGTTTCATTTTCAGATAAGTATATAAAATATACCAATAATAATTTAATAAATTACCAGCATCTTGACTTACTAAGGCAACATCCTTAAATTTCACTTATGTTTGTATATTTACAAAAGTTTTATTGGTTTAAACAACTTAATATTTTGGTTATTGGCATTTTGCATATCATATATTGGATATACAGGATGTCTTTGCCCCCCCATGAGATTTATAGGCAAATTCAATAAACTCTACATGGTCAGCTAAGACTGTATGCATGTCACGGTGTGACACTGATGTGGTAGTGCACTGGTTTGTATTCAGTAAGTGGCTATAGATAGTGTGTAGAGCCACACAACCATGGTAGACACCATAGCATGCTAATTACAACATAAGCAGCTGAATTATATGCTATCAACAAATCCAAGATGGAGTAGCTGGTCAACAAGCTATAAAGCAACCATGTAGATCAGTGCTGGGTTTCCCTGTGAATTCCAAAGCCTACTGGAATACAACCATGGAAAAGAGTCTTCACAGAAACAATGTTAGGGGCTGCTGTTGCTTTAATTCATGTGTATGTACAACAGGATGAAGTCTATGATGCTGCTGCTGCTGCAGCTAATAGAACCCATCCAAGAAGGATAAGAGTCTTCAGACCTAGTTTAAGGTATCGCAATCTGCATTAGGTAGAAATTGTACAGTGCTACAGGGTTGATAGAGACACACTACAGGAACTCTGCAACCTCTGTCTTCCACAACTCACACCAAGGGTAAACCGATGGGAACAAATACTAGCAGAGATAAATGTGTGTGTAGCACTTCGAATTTTAGCTAAAGGAGCCTTTCGGAGACCAACAGGGGACAAGCTAGGGGTGCCAAAGACATTGGTATCCAGGATGCTTCATTACTTCATGAATGCAATGCTCCAAAATGCCAGTGACCACATATATTTTCCCTGTACTCCAGAGTACAGGGCCAAATATATGCAGGAGATCTACCCTGTAGCAGACTACCCTGAAGCACTGGGTGCCATAGAGTGTACAAATATAGAAACCAAGGCACCACCCAGGAACAGGGAAGGTTCTACATAAATAGAAATGGCTTCTACTCCATTAACTGGCAAATTCTGTGTAACACTAAGGGAATCATCTTGAATGTATATGGTGGCAACCCAGACAGTGACCATGAATCAAATATCTGGCACAACTCCGAATTGTATCAGATCTTCACCAGGTGAAATATCCCACAAGGTCATTTACTGGGGGATGCAGGTTATGCTCTGCAACTGTGGCTGATGACACCCATCAGAAATGGACACACACTACTGATGGACACCACCATGAAGCACACATTCAAACCAGAAATATCATAGAATATGTGTTTGGGCTGCTGAAGTTTCATTTCTGGTGCCTAGATACACCTGGGGGGAGCCCTGCAGTACAACCCACATACGTTACTGAAATCTTCAAAATCTGTGCCATGCTTCACAACATCAACATCATCCTGAGAAAACAGCTTCAACAGGATCAACAAGGGGGTGGAGCACACATCCCACTACCAATGGCAAGGTCACACACAAAGGAGAAGTCAGAGGGTGAACCAGCAGCTGATATGAGAGCAGACAGACATAGGCATGCTCAATATGCCCTCGCTTTGGCTAAGAGGCAATACATAGCAAACTCACTCACCACCTAAGGGGCTAAAATCTTCATCCTACACACATACATACAGTAACATTGATGCCAGGCAATGTTCAGCCTTTACCTACCCATGTAATGGCTGTGTACGCATAGTTTCAGACAGACTCAGACCTGAGCTAAGACTAAAGCAACTGCTGGCTTTACACGTTAAGTGTTGATCCCGGAGTGTTAAAACAGAATTGTGTAATAGTACAAATGAATGGCATATCCTTGCATGCATGTTGTTATGTGGTAATGGAAGTAATTAAAAGGTGGGTGATTTGTACAGCAATGACTTCAACATGTGACAGCAGAGACTTATGTGAATACGTGTCCTGTATCAAGTTATAGGCCTCAGACATCAAAGATTCACACAATCATACCTCTCAGAAATACTGATGGTCACCAAATGTTGTCAGTTTGGCCTCATACTTTTGTACTGGAAAACTATTAAAAAGAGAAGTTAGAAATTAATTTGACACATTTCAGTTTCAGACTTCATAACCCTCAGAAGATGCTTAAAAATACTGATACAACAACTGTTTCTATCTATCAACTGTCTAAATTTATAAGACCAAAATATGTAAAAAGTACAATTAGCAAAACAACATCAGCAGACACAGATATACTAAGCACTAAGTCAGCTATATGCCCTGTGGATCAGATACAAAGCTTATGTGCACCTGAATCCAAAGAGAGAAAACAAGGATATGGCACAGTTATCATCACTTGCAAAGGGTATTGTGTGTGTGTGTGTGGGGGGGGGGGGGCAGAAAGCCTAGGTTGGCACAAAAGGTAAGTTAGTGTGCCTGAATAAGAAAGAGAAAATGGCAGACATTTGGATAAAGTGACAAATGGCTACTGAGACAGAATTAGCTTTAAGTGTCACAGCTGAAACATGTAATTGTTGTGAGTGTGAGTCTGTATGGACCCTCCAAGTAAAATTGGTGTGTGAGTGTCTGCAAGAACACAGCTAAGCTCTGTGCTAACTCCTTGTCTTGGTATGTCGTCCAGGTGTGAGCCATGCATGGTAGATGTGGTAGTTTATCGTTGTCATACCCGGCCATGAGAAGTGGCTCTGCCAGGATTTTCACTGGTACATCCATGCACATGGTCAGATACATTGCTGCTACCTGATGTCTGCTGGACAAGCTCTCCTCACAAAGACAGACAGGATCATGACTCCATGGCCTGTCTCATCTGGGTGTGGACACCTCAACCACAGTGGAAGTAGTGCCACTATAGGAGGGTGATTGTGCATGACCACGTCTACTAACATTAGATGATGTGGCTGATCTGCACCAATGTGGATGCTGTCATCCTCCCAGCAGACAGTCCATCACAGAAAGACCCCCCATTCCAACATGTCATTCATCCAATCCACTGAATTGGCAACATGGTGCAGGCAGTCACTCATGTCAGCCTGTGCCACATCTACAACCCTAAGCATTTCTCTGAAGGACCTATTGGAATGTGCCTGCATCTCCATGATGCCCCTAAATATATGCCGAGTGCAATGAGAAGACACATTTGGATTAGGTGGATGATGGACAGCAGGCATCCTCCGAGCACCCCTGACAACCTTCCTGCATGACACCTAGCCCACACTTTGGCTACAGCTAGATTCAACAGGCACTGAAGCTGCAGTAACCACACTACCCTCATCGAGTGTCTCACCCTTCACCTGTCCAATATCTGAGGGCTCACTAAAATGGGTTAGCATAGGCCTAGTGGCTGTGTCCAGTGGAATTACAGGGGATGGATGATTGTCAACCTCAGTGTCCGAGTCAACCTATGCACCCCCCGACTGTGCCTGTGTTTGGCCACCATCATCATCAGAGTCTGCTGATATTCTGACATCTGATGGTAAGAGTCCTAAACTTCCGCTGTCAGGATCACCTGTGATAATAAGCAGCAAACACAGGAAAGAAATTAATACTTACACTACTATGGTCCAATATATGCTAAAAACTAACATTAGTGCCACTATTACAGACAGTACAGCAATACACACAACAATTCTGATACCCACATCACTCATACAGATAAAACAATTATACTGTATTTCAAATACAATGTACTATATGTGTAATATAATGTACTGACATAAAAAAATATTTGGCTTACCATGTGCAGATGATTCTAGGGTCCCTATGGAGGATGGCCCTGGAAGAAATTAAGCACAAGGGAAAGACACCATCATCGCAGTTAACAGCAACACAGAGGATTAAAACTTGTTGCCCTTTATATATCTATTAATGATACTTGTAACAAGAACACAGATAACAAGTCTACCCCAAGCCCATGTGTAATCAACCAGAATGTGTTGTTAACTGTATCAATCTACAGCTATTCTCCCCACCAAAAAAAAATATGTTAAACAGAACTTAAGTATTGCTGTCACCATTTTACTATACAAGAAATATTTAACAATTGAGATAGGTAAGCCTACCTGGAAGCTACTCCTGGGACATAGTTGTCCTCCCTGAAACAGCAGCACCAACATCAATCACATGTTGTTGGCACTTTCCACTGAGCTCTCTGGCTCCCTGAAAGTGGACAGGAATTCTTGATTTGGTGTCAGTGGTGGCTCTGCATCAGGCCCCTCCCCAGTATCCATCCATTCACTGGCCATTGCAGCTGCTTCCCTCCAGGCCGATGAAACCATGTCAGTGGCCCTATGACATACCTGATCATATGTCCCGCTCTTGCCACCTACTGTGTTTACATCTGCCACTATCTGCTGCCAAATTTACATTCTGCCAGACATATCCCTACATCCCCTCTCAAGCATAAAGACATCATGTCATCTAAGTGCTTTGACAATCAACTTAATTTTCAGGGTCACTGAAGGGGGGTTTGTGGGGGTTAGGATGCCTGGGTGCCATAGTCCTAGGTAAAATAAAATACAAAAGAATTGCACACATAAGTATCACATAAATAAAAGTCCTACTTAGATATAAAGCATAAAAGGTAGTATTTCAATACTACCCACTAGAGAAATAAAAAAGTCAAAATATTCAAATATAAAAAAGGATTTATGTGATTGTAACATATTATAATCATACCACAAAAATAAAGGTTGCATCCAGAACCAGGACAGTAACAATAGCAAAGCAAACCCCTGTACAAATATTTTCTTTGTGCCAACACAGAAATGGAACTTGGGTCCTCCACCCCCAAAACAACAGGCAAATGACACATTTTGATGGCAAACTATCAGTGAACTGCTAAAAGTCCTATCAAATAAAGTGTCCCAAAAACATGTGTACATATTTACCACAGAAGATTCAATTTTATTCAATTGCCAGTCACGTCTATCTGTGGCCAGCACTCCCCTAGAGGTGTCTATGGGCCATCCTAGAAGGATAACACCCTCATCTCATTGACAGTGCAGGACATTTACATTTCACGGAAATAACAAAACAAGAGTGTAAAAAGAAAAAAAAACAGTTGTAACATCAGCACTTGTGATGACAGTTAATAAAGGTCTATATTAGATACTCGAACATTTGAAAGTTCGAATACCATATGGTCGATACCATATGATCGAACTTGCAAAAGTTCAAATATCTAATAAAAAAATAAACTACAAAAAACACCTACCTAAATGATCTAAGTAGGGGGGCAAGTCCCCCTGCACCCCCCACTTGGGGGCTGCATCCCCACACCCTCCACTCTTTAAATATACCAACTCTGAGACCACACTACAGTTCAGAAAAAGGAAATCTTTCCATTTCATGCTGTACGGAGATCTCCATTACAATGCTTGAACATTCAAAAATCCGATCATATGGTGTTGACCATATGGGATTCAGAATTTTGAATGTTCAAACATTCAATATAGACACTTTAGTAAGGCTGGGCATCTGAGAAAGTAACATGCCCTAACAAACATGCCTATGCTATCAGTAAACTTCTAAGAAGTGCATACAGATAAAAGCAGCATTTACTAATGCATGTATATATGTATATATACATACACACACACACACACACACACACACACACACACACACACACACACACACACACACACATATATATATATCTATAAAAGATTTTTCTTATTGACATGTCAGCATATCCAGTATATAACTGAAAAATAAATCATAACTTAACAAGATCAATTCTCTTCTCTACATATAAATCCCAAAGTAATATCTTTTTCTGTGTTATCCACAAAACAAAGTCTACGAACCTTCAGGTTGCCTAGCTACACAGTTCCCTTTTTATAGTGTAGAATCTGGGCTGTGACCAGGATAAAAATGCAAATGAAGTGTGAACTCATTAAAATTTCTATATCCCAAATACTTGGCTCCATGTATTACATGCAAACATAGTGCAGGCACTCCCTTAGCGTTTGTTGCTAATGAATTGTAACTGTGAATGATTATTGGTAGGGAGAAAGAAAACACAACAGCAATTCAGACACCCTTACCTCCAGTGGGTGTATCAGCCAGATTAGAATTACAAAGTGTTGAAGTAATTGTATCAAGGTTTTTAAATGTAAGTAAGCAGCACACATTTCCCAGTTTCTATTCTGTAACGTCCATCCTCCCCTTCATTTCTTGACAACTGTATATTATTGCCATTTAATATCCTCACACATTTTAAGGACAGTGATACAAAATGCTTTACAGACTGCATTTCTCAGATAACTGCTCAGATAAGAGAAGAATGAGCAACAAACACAGATAAATAAGACAGAGCTGCATTTCTGCAACCAGTAGTCATAAATGGTTCTGTGATCAGTCAGTGCACTACATTTGAAACTAATACATGTACAAAAAAACTCAGAAGTGTACTGTGGATAGTGTTGCAGTTGCTTGTATGCACAATGATTTTCATTCTCTGCTGCAAAATTGTTTCTGTGGCTAATAGGGACAAGCCACCCTTCCTGTGTTTTGAAGGTTCATTGGAGTGAGAGTTCAAATCTAAACCTGTGTAAAAATACTTCATGTGTACCAAAATAAATTTTGTAGTGTTGTTTATTTAATAGATTTATTTTCTTCCCTTCTCCTAATTTTCCTTTTTTTTTGTAATGCCAGTATTTGCAAGGTGTGTGGCTTAGTGCAAACAGGAGAAATGGAGAAATACAATAATGTCATGTTTAGCTTTACTTATCTAGTTTGCACGATGCTTAGCAGTGCACAATCCTGGACTAATGGCCTGCACAGGAAGCAGAGACAAAACCTGCAGACAGGGTGTAAACATTCTAAATGTCAAAAAGTTAGGAAGCTTCCCCAACACCAGCAGCAATCAGACACCTGCAGAGAGGAAACAGACAGTCAACAATTTCAGAATGGAATCTTACTAGAAAACTTTCTTACATATCTCTCCCAAAACACCCCTAATGCACCTGTCCTCCTAGGAGGTGTAAAGATTAATTGGCTGAATCTCAATACTCCTAACTCTCAGCATCATATAAATCTCTACAGATTTACTCAACTTATCTCTCAACCTACTTACACCATCAAAATGCACAGTCCAAGCTCTCTGATAGACTGGATACTAGTTTCTAATCCCTGTAAGTACCATAATCGAAAAACTCTACCCAACTCCCTTAGTAATCACTCACCTATAAAAGTGCTTAGATATACCACACATCTCTCCAAACTACTCTGATATATTATGTGCCAAAAGCTCTCCAACTTTAATCCTGAAACATTCCAAACCCTTCTCTCTACAGCTAACTGGGACTTCCTTAAACAGCTTCCACTAGATGAGGCAGTTAATGTCTCTAACTCTACTTTGCTTACCATTTTAGACTTCCCTGCCCCACCTAGAAAAAAATGAATAAAAGCTAATATTTCACCTTGGTTATTTAAAACTACCCGCTCTCTACCTTATGAAAAGCAGAAACAGGACTTTGAAAATATGGGTACAATCCAAGCTTCCTGCTGACTTGCAAAATACAAAGAACTTCACAATCAAACAAAAAAACTCATTAACAATGACAAAAAAGCTTCTACTATAATCCCCCAACAACATTAAAATCAGATCCAAAAAAATTCTGGAATGCTGTTAAACAGATGGTACACCCTGGTAACCTAACCTCACCAAACCCATGTCCTGATATGTCTCCTGAAGAGACTGCCAATACCTTTAACACTTACTTTATTGAATCTGTTTCCAATATATTAACATTATCCCCTCTAACCACTACTCCTCTAACCTCCTTGAAGCACTCCCAACTGCTGACCCAACAAACTCCCTCTCTCTCTCAAACCTGTTCCTACAATCTGTATTAAAGATCTACTCTCTAAACACAAGCCATGCTCTGAATCAGCTGATCATATCTTTTCATACTTTATCCATACTGCTGCACATTCCCTGGCTGTGACTGTATCTATCCTTATCAACTGCTCCATCTCTGAATCTAAAGTTCCAACTCTCTGGAAACAGCTCTATACTCTTCTGATTCACAAAAGAGGCAACTCCACAAAAATATCTAATTTCAGACCTATTGCTATACTCTCTCTTCTCTCAAAAATACTTGAGAAATGTATACACAAACAAGCAATGCATCATTTCCTACAAGAAAAACTTCTCACTCCTACCCAGCATAGTTTCCGCCGCAAGCATAGTACCACCACTGCTCTCCTATCCTTTCTCAGTACTATTTATCTAGCCAAAGACAATCATAAACTCATATCTTGCCTATTCCTTGACCACTCTAAGGCCATGGACACTGTCTCACTTCCTATTACTCAACAAACTCACTGACCTCTACTTCACTTCTGATACAGTAGCATGGTTTTCCAGCTATCTCACTGACAGACAGCAGTTGGTCAGAAGGGACTCAGCACTTTCTTCCCCTACACGTAAAAAGTGGTGTTCCCCAATAATCCATACTTGGACCTCTACATTTTAATAGCTTGACCAACTCACTCTACTTCTCCTGTCCTCAGTCCACCATTGTCCAATATGCAGATGACTCTACAGTCATCACTATTGTAAACTCTCCCTCTGAACTCCTATCTACTACCCAGACATCCTTCAACTCTTGAGACTTGGCTCAAAAAACACCAGCTCATCCTCAACCCTAAAAAAGCAAAACTGCTTCTCTTTCTCCCTAAATCTGTTAAACACATCAAATCTTCCTTTACCATAACATCCTTAAACAATACTCCTATTGAAGTCGATGCCAACACAAAACTACTTGGCATCACCATAGACGACCAACTAAAATTTGATCCACATATTAAATATTGCATCAGGAAAACCCATGAAAGCTAGGACTTCTGTACAGAAATAGCAGATTCCTCACCACTGAAGCTAGACATACTCTAACTCATGTCTATCTTCTTCCTTGTCTAAAGTACTGCTCCCAAATACTTACTAATCTAAACTCATCTCTACTTTCCAAACTAGAAACAACCAATCACAAGGTAGCCAGATTCACAGCTCAACACTCATATAAATCTCATCACTGCCTCTCCCTTAAATTTCTAAACTGGCTCAAACTACCTCACCTGCTACTCCTATCTCAACTACTAATGATCCATTCCATTCTATATCTACCATCTTTCTGCCCAGCTCTGTCATCTCTCATCTCACATTACTCTCCAACCAGACATCTCAGAAGCACAACCCAAGACTTACTAAAGGTTCACAAACCAAAAACCAAAACTGACAGCAATTTATATAGTTACCACCCCTCTATTGCATGGAACAAACTCCCTCTAGAAATAAGAAACCTGACAAACCCTAAAAAATGTAAAAGACCCACCAAAGATTACTTTAAAAAACACTGGACCTGCCTCTGCTCACACCCTCCCTGACCAAAATCATCCCTTCTTAGCTTCAAAGTAACCAGCTTAGATCCTTACTCAATCCACTTTCCTTTACTATCAGTCTGACCCTTTTACTAATCTGTGTGCTGCCCAATAATGCTTACATATGATATAACTTGATAATTATTGTAAAGATGATTGTATACCTAAATAACTCTTGTATTATTATTTTTCTCTAATATTGAATTGTAATGATGATTGTATACCTAAAAAAAATCCTGGATTAGTCTTTTTCTCCAGTATCGAATGTCTAATTACTGTTGATAAATTGTCCTATATTACGTGCCTGGAGCTTTTCTCCCCGGGCCTCCGCTAAAAAAGGGCTTTTGCTCAGTCAGACACTCCCGGTCAACAAATATAAAATAAATAAATAAAAAACAAAAATAAAATACATTGTATCAACTGTGTGTTGGTTACCTTACAAACACAGTAAAAATGTTGCTCAGTAGCTAACGCACGGAAGTTAATAATGAATAGGGAAATATCCAACTGTTATTTTACTATTCCTGTGGCAGCAGGTGTAAGTGTAGGGCTTTACTGTAGATGGTTTTGGGTTCTAATACAGTAAGTGCAACATGTTGTTACTGTTGTGACAGTTCAGTTTATAGTAATGGACAGGAAAATATCCAAGTGTTGTTTCAAGATTCCTGTGGCGACAAGTGTAAGTGTAGGGCTACCATGCGCATGGTCCTGGGTCCTAATACAGGAAGTCTCAAACATTTTTACAGTTGTTCCATTTCACATTATATTAAACATCACTAATAACAATTTATACATAATTATAAAAAGTGGAGAGTAGAGCTGATATGATTCATATATATAAGAGATAAGGAGACCTTTCTGTGTTATGAAGGTTCAGATGTATGACTGAGGGTACAATGTCTACTATGTTTCTATAAGTATAATTCTGCTATCTGGACTTGGATAGCCTTCACACTTAAATAAGACACATATACAAATGAATGTGTAAAGAATAACCTTTTCAGGTCATACACATACATGGTTAACACCTCAGTCTGTCATCTGTATGTATAAATATCTCATGACTATGTCTGAGAAACACTTCTTTTGTGGCAAAGATGGAAAATCATTGCCACAGAAGAAAATGTTTTATTCCTTGTGCATATGTTTGAATCCCACAAGCTCTGACATCCCACACTGTAAAAATCAATTTTAGAAGTATATAAAACCATCCAAACATGTTTCAGGTTATGAAATTTATGCCAGCAGTAGATGTCGGCAAAGTTAAATCACCTAACAGTTACAGCAGCAAAACAACACTCAGAATAATGCCACGTGTGAAATTAACCTTTCTATTTCTAAACCTGTTTTCTTCTTTGCTTGGCAATGTTGCTCTCTGCTTAATATCGTCCAAACAAGGTTGACACCACTGTTCGAGTTTGTACACTACCCGTGAACACGATAACAGGAATTGGCAGGAAATCATTATTTGCTATTGCACTGCTTTGGGATTAGACATTTCTGGCGTTAGAGGGGACAATGTCCAATTTAGGGCACAAAGGTGGGGTGTTCAGGAGTCCATAATATTTATTGGATTCCTGGTAAACTGCCACAGCCAAAGGCTTTTGCAGGGGAACTATTCTGGCTCCCAGTACAAGTCCGAGGCTTAGAATAGTCTGGCCAAGGCTGTATCCAGTGTGACTGGCATCCCACGCACTGGAGAACAGTGTAGGCATCACTTCAATGACCTAGAAAGGTGCAAGAGGGATACAGTCAATCTGTGATTGGATGAGTTCTAAACTAGCAACATCCCACAGTTGTGTAAGTATGTTAATAAAGAGAATTTATAATACAAAGAAACCTAAATATAGGCAAGCCTAGTATGCATAATGCTCTTCTGTCTTTTCTCTTCACAACTAATATTGAAAGAGATGCAAATAGGCAGGCCCATGATGAGCAGCTAGAGAGACTGAGGGAAGCAAGTGGTATGTATGCAGTACAAGAAACGTATTATTGTAGCTTTAAATTTTAAAGAAAAATGTTCTTTTCTATACAGTAGTAGCAAAGTAAGCATACATATCCTTACTATAAAAGCAAGTACACATGTAGCAGTCTGTAGCACAAACCAACTTTAGGAATCAAGTGTAAGACTGTAGTCAGAGCTTGTGAGTTCAAATACCAATTCTTTAATAATACTACAGAAATAAAATTCTACACAAGTGGAATAAAAATCCTGCTGTTAACCTTAATCTGTATAATTAGACAAAGCATATGTGCAATATCTGCACATTGCACGAATTACTTTGAGCAATCTGTAATTATAGTTTGTAGTTGGTAGGAAGTATACTTACATGTAACGCTTTAGATAAAATAGTTGTTTTATTGTCACAATGCTTTGTATGTCACATATGACAATACTAATTTTATGTATTTGTTTCTTCTCACCCCAACCCTTATCTCTTTTTTTATTTTCTATTATGTGTCATCAAAATGTCTCCATGTCGTCCATATGTAGCAAATCACTAAATGCTTCACAGCACAGGAAGGTAGGCCAACCCCAGTGGCTCAGCCTGCCCCTGCTCCATCAGCTCCATTACTGACGCCTAGCACATGAGGGAACCAACCTGGCAGTACTGCCTCTGCTTCCCCTGCACTACCTGTACCCTTAGGTAGCACTACCCTTGCAGCTGGTGCTGTGGTACCTTCTGGGAGTACTGGCAGAGGCTGGGATTTCATCACCTGCCAGGAGATACCAGGGTTGGTGCATAGGGTCATGCACAGCACCTGTGGTGCACACTTATGCTGTATGGAGAGGCAGCTCTCCTTCATGGTCCATAGGAGGAGGAGACATCAAGCACTCCATCAGTCATCAGATTAAGGGGATGGTGATGACAGCCCTGAGGTTGAGGACTAGATTCTCATGGGCTTGCATTGTCCCTTCTCTCTCCCCAATCATGGTGCCCCCCAGCCTTTTGTATCCCTCACCATCCCTGTGTCTTGTCTTGTCTTGTTTGTCCTATTTGTTTGCATTTACTTCTTCAGCTACCCAAATTACCTGACCCAGAAATACCAGTAAACCTTTACCCAGAATTCCCCTCTTACTGAAATAAAAGAAAAGTAAACAGGCACCTGACTTACCAAAAAATATTGTTCTATACATAGCTCTCCATTTTGCACACGTGTCTTCTTGACACACCTGATTTGGTCCAATTGGCTATACAACATGATTGTGATGTTGTCAACCCTCTTTGTGGAAGTGACAGTCCAAATTCAGCTAATATTCTGTACATATTTTCATTTTACATTGTTGAAATAGATAGCTATGGTTCTTTCATACCTCCCTCCTGCAGATTCCTATATTGCTTTCCCTTTGTTCTTCCATTTCACCACTTTCCTATCTACACCATTTTTACACCAATAATCTGGCCAAAAAATAGAATGACACATGCAACAGACATAAGTAACAAAAAAAAAAAAAAAAGAATACAATAAAGCCCTTCACATTTTGGCCTCTATGTTTTCTCAGAGTTTGGCATTGTGCACAAATGCCAAATGATGGTGAACGGATCTTCTATGGTGCACTTACCTGTGTGTAATGCTGATTAAATATCTTGTGCTACATCAACACACAGTAACACATGGGGAAAGTCATACAAAGAATAATTTCATTACATTATCACTAGTTATTTAAAAGTATTCCATATACCTAGATTTAAACCCTATATCATCTGGGCTCCAAAAGAAACATGTCAATGCATTTACACCTACTACTACAGAGTCAGCTAAGCAGCAGGTGTGTTTTATACCCTCAGTACTGAGAAATCTCTGAATTTTGTCAAAGAGGTCCATGTTTTGCATGCAAACAGGGAAAGCGGTAGAAATGTGTGTCTTGCATGTGTTAAAACTTTGCCAGCAACTGAGCAAACCTGTTGCTTGACGGTGCTCTGTGGGAAGTGAATAATGGCATCTATTACTTTTGTTTACTGTTCATATAGTCTACACACCATGAAACTACTTATGGGAACCCAAACAAAATGAAGGCACTATCTAAGAAAATGACACATATTTACAATGCAGCCATCTGTTACCTCCCCCATGCACTGCAACCTTGGTCTCTCAGTACATGTTCACAAATATATAAACTACACTGCATAAATAACAAATGTCTTGTATACCATTCACATCTTTATAATGACAATATACATTCAGATTTTCATATACTTCCAGTAATGCGGGCACCTGTTTGCATATAGTTTGCAAAGCTGTCTCTTAAAGTATACTTGCATGTTGGAAACACGACCACCAAATACTAAACATTATACACTCATTAATCTAGTAACATACAGAATAGTAATATCTTCACAGTCGGTCATGGCTAGCTATCCATTTCATGCTGGCCTCCTAAAATCTTCACTCCAATATCCACAGCTGAGTAATCCACTATAAGTTGTCCTGCAGACTTATAAAATTCAGACTTGTATCATGGCTCCTGTGTAAAATACAATGTTCTGTCATCTGTGTACTCAGGTAGAAGATCTGTACTCACTGCAGTCAACTGAGAGGTGTGTGTGTGTGTCTATCGAGTCAGAACAGCATAAGTGTGTATCCTGCAGTTATCACTCCAATGCCATGGATTGCCAATATTTTGGCACTTGCATATGCCACCACATCCATTTTTTGTAGACCTCCCAATAGCTTCTCTCCAAAATCCACTGCTGATGCCATAAGTTGTCCTTCAGTATTAGAAAAGTCACAATTGTGCCACGGTGCTTGCAAAAAGTACCAAGTTCTCTAGTCTGTGTCCTTAGGTAGGGATTGTAATCTCACTGCAGTCAACTGGTGTAGGTGTGTGGGGGTGGGTGTATGTTTATGCACTTGCTTGACTTTAAAGAGAGCATTTTACCACAGCATGTGGGACACTGTTATTACATTCTTCGCCTCATCAGACACTACTGATGTCATCACCTATAAATTATCTGACACTCACCAAGTCAAACTTGTGTTGTGGCCCTTGCCTTAAATGCAGAGTTCTCTATTCAGTGTACGTAGGTGGGTAGGGGTTCTATTCTCACTACAGTCAACTGGTGTGTGTGTTTGCACACTTGCTTGACATTAGAGAGAACATTTTACACCAGCCTGTAGACACTGCTATAACAGTCTTCCTTTCCCCAGACGCTGCTGATGTAATCAGTGATAGCTGATTTGCGGATGTGCAGTACTTCCACCAGGGCAGGGTCAGAGACTGGCCTGTAGGTCAGGCAGAAGTCACATCATCATATATGATACAGATTATAGCGACAGGGCTTTCAGTCTATCCACATACATCATGGCATGGTTTGTAGGCTCTAGGTTTTCTGGGTGAGAATTCCCTGTGGCCTTTCCAGTTACTGCAGGTGTCTGGTGAGGTACATGCAAAAGGGAGCATTATACTCTATTAGTGTTCTGATGAGGGTCAAGTATAATGTTGTTATAACATCCTCAGATCTTCACATGATGGCCTGACTTTTGAGGTACACTACGTAACTTTTCCATACTACTGTGGAAACTCGGTGGTCAAAGTTCAGATTGCTATCTATGTGTTCTCTCAGGTCTTGCACCACTGGGTATAAGCATGGGGGTGTTGTCAATGCTGGAATTAATTGGGAATTCCACTTTACAGAAGGCAGACATAATGACATATTTTTGCATTTATTTGTGCACCATGTGGCTTTGGCAGCAATCATTTGTCTATGTTCGCCCTTCCTGTAATATGTTAACATAATTCATGGACTTAATGATCGCACCTAATATGCAATAATCAGCAGACTTGGTAAGCCAAAGGCCATATACTTTAGCCTGAACTGTCAAGAAATAGATTCTAAACACTAATGGGCCCAGCACAGATCCTTGGGGTATTCCAGTGGTGGCAGCTCTATTGGTAGAGGTTGGTTGACAAGCTTTCACAGTATGTGTTCTGTTAGTGAGCAGGTTGATTAACCATCTAGTGACTTAAGAGTTAATTTCCAGCAGGGAGAGCTGAGAGAGAATAATACCCGAGTAGGGAGAAGTGTCCAAACCCTAGGCCAAATCGCGATAAGCAGTATGCATTGTCTTACCTTCATCCAGGCCTGTCACACAGAATCAATGGACTACAACAACATTACAGATCACCTATAGTGTGACTCAGAACATAAACCTACTAACATGGTTGGATACACAATTCAACACATCCTCCAGATGGAATAGTTTCTCATAGAAGGGTGTAAATCAAAATGCAGCCATCTGAGTGTGTGTGTGTGTGTGTGGCAGCACTGGATGCATGCATGTATAGACCCATTCTGACTCTCCTCATCAGTGACTTATACCAACATGTAATCATGGACCTTTTCTAAATGGACACTTGTAATATCCTGGCTATGTGCAAAAGACAAATGTGAGTTGTTAATGATACATCCATGTCTGTTACATCTGTTAGATGTCCTCAAAGAGATCATAATGGACATGCATGATGGCAACACTATCATCCTGTGGAACTGGACCAGGCCAAGGCATTTGACACAAATCCACACTTAAGTATTCATTCAACACTGTCAGATATGGCCAAAAACACCTATATCACCAAGTGGGTAGACAACTGGATCACATATGTGGCATCTAAATATGTTGAAATGTGCGAACTGACTCATATCTCAGGTCCAGTGATTAGGTCTGTACACCTGGTTTGTATACTAGGCCCTTTTCTGACAATTATTTAAGTCACAGACATCAAGAATGACATACACATCCAGTGTCCAAACAGCTTTCTGAAGGCTACAGATTGCGGGGAATCATTAACTCCAAATGTGACATTAGTATGATACGGGGACAGTATCAACAACACCAAACATTGTTACCACAGCCATGGCAAAACATGAAATGAAACAAAAACATGAGGGGATTTGTCACTTAATGAAAATAAATGCACAACCCAATGATAATGTAGATACCACACCCCTACACGCAGACCAAGTGGTATGTGACCTGTGTCCTGGGGTAGAAGGTAAGTGGAATGTCCACCAGAATGTGGTCAAAGTAGTGACTACCTCCTTGTATGTAACACAACTACTGAGTATGTGCAGGACATTCATATCAAGGGCCATAATAACTCCATAGTTCACAGCTTTCATTACACCAATAACTGAGTACAATGCACCATTCTTCATGTATCTTCCTACACACCTTCCAGTGATGTGTAACTGACATGCATCTCCTTTGCCACAGTGAGCTCTCACATATCTTATTAGCCATACTTAGATATTCTTTTTGTTGCATAAACATTACTGACTGATAGTGTGGACCCCCCCCCCCCATCAAAGTGTTATACCACATGCTTGTGTGATACCCATTCCTGTGATGCATACAGTACATGACAACATTGATGGCATGGGTTACATTTGTGAAAGTCTGGATTGTGTCATATATATGGCATGCACAGTGGTCAACTAGCCAGTATTGGTCATAATGTCACATACAGGTTGTGAAGACCCACCACTAGACCTGTAATCAGGGAGTCTCAATCCTCACCACTGGCACCTGTGGGAGGACATTCACTGGGAAGCTAACAGGTACACACACAGTATTTCCAGATGTAGCTCTCTGCATCAAGTGCAATTTCCCCTAAAAGCACACAGAAATCACAGTCAGTCTGGGGCTGGTTTCTCCCTCTTCCACCAGATCCCCAATAAGACTCCCCACTGGCACAGCTATAGAGTTGAGATCTCAGCTGAGAGACCAAACCAAGACCTCCAGCACCCTCTCTGTCCAACCAGTGCTTTGAATCCCTGCCCAAGTAGCTGACACACACATGTTTTGAGGTTTCATTTACACACACACACACACACACACCCACACACACACACACACACACACACACACACACACACACACACACACACACGCAGACACCTGGGAAAGGCTGGCACATGTTTACTAGTTATGCCTGTTCTGCCCAGACTATAACAGATAGTTTCCACTGCCACCAGTCACTTTTCAACAGCTACTTTAAGGCCCTTAACGAAGGGTGCCAATCCTACAGTTTAATATTAATACTAATACAAATGGTAGTTTGACTAAGAGCAAGGCTATTAGGAGTGGCCCACACAGAGTCTCCAAATAAATATGCAAGTAGTCTCAAAACTTATCTCTACAGTGATCAGCCACAATGTAAGGTTTAAATATATTTAATAATAAATAATAAATGAACAAGACAATACTAAATATATATTCACAGTGACATCAGAGTTCAAAACCACAGGAAATATTTAAAATAACATTGCAGTACAGGCTCACACAAATAAAGTAAAAATCTAAACTAAGCTTTGCTATATTCCTGACAATCTAAGAGAATTATATTATTTCCTAGTAACTTACTATTACAGCAAGGCAGGTGTGGTGAATGGTTCTTATTTTTGTTGTTGGGTCTAAGATAGACTGTAGAATATTCTGTCTCACTAAGAAAATTTCACAAAATAGTATCTAAAATATTATTGTTGGGATAGCTTACAGAATGACATAATTTCTGGTCATCTGACTTCTAGTTCCCAGGCCAAACCCCCCATTGCTGAAGCTAGCAGTATTTAGCATTTACCTGAAAAATACTCATACAAGTGCTTTTGCTTAGATCTTTGGTAGATGCAGGAAGTCAGAAAAACATTACATTCCTTCATGCTTCTAAAGTAGCAATTAGTTCACTCCAAAGACAATACAGAAAGCTTCCTGGTACAGACTTTATGTTTCTAGCTGCACTGAAGCATCTTTATGGCCTAGCCTATAAAGTAATTTAATTTCAGATATTTTTCTAAAGGTTGCTGAACTGAGGTTAACCCTCCAGTATCCTCTGTTAAAACAGATACATTTAAACAGTTGCAATAATGCCTGTATATTTCTGTTCACTTCCAGCAGAGAACACTGTGGATACATTTTAAGCACAAGCACTTTACAAATACCTTTTCAACACAAGCATCCATACAAAGCAGTTTGAGATACACATGACATACAGTTCTAATACATGTGTAACATAATCATCTTATATAAAATATTTTTATATTATCAAATGATATATAATTATTTATAAAATTCCAGTTAGCTGTGCTGGCAGTACCTCGTTTTGTCACACAGGTATAGCAGTGTCCCTACTAGCAACTCCTACAGATGTTACAGTGTCAAGAAAGTGTGCTTGATTACCCTCACAGATTCCTGACATGTCATAATAGTTGTACAAGTATGTTCATGCAGAACCATCTATGATCATTCAGAATCACATATGCTATGTGAGAGGCATAGGATTATTTGTAGTATTATTCTGATATTGTCCATGATTGTGCATGCTTCTGTTAACTGTTGTCCATAAGCCTATAATTGTGTCCCATTTGTTGGAGACCTCTGCTAACATTATAGTTATATTCAAGCAATTCAGTCTGCACAGCTTCACAACATGCACCCATCCCATTTGTATATAACATCTGTGATAGATGATTTGATATCCCCACTCTGGGTCAGTAATCAAGAAGCCTGACTCCTCACCACTGACACTGGACAGGGACATTCACTTGGAATACAAATGGATACACTGAGTATTTCCAGATGCAGACTTCTCTCCAAGCGCAATTTCCCTTAAGAGCACACGGGGAACTCAGTCAGCCCAGGGTCTGGATCTCTGTATCTTTCCAGGTCCCCAGTAAGACTCCACACTGGCAAAGCTTCAGAGTTAAGTCCTCTGCTGAGTGCCCAGGCCAAGTCCTCCACCACTCTCTCTGTGACACACACACACACACACACACACACACACACACACACACACACACACACACACAAACACACATGCACTGTGAGATTTGATTTTCACACACACACACACACACACACACACACACACACACACACACGCACACACACACACACACACACACACACACACACACACACACACACACACACACACACACACGCACACACACATACACACACCTGGGAAAGGCTATTTACCCACTGTGCCTCCTCTTGCCCAGGCTATAAGGTAGTTATCACTGCCACCAGGCACTAAAAATGCAGCTATCTAAGGTTCTTGCAAGGGTATTCAATTATAATAAGTGAAATTAATATTAATACAAATGGTAATGTTGACCAAACAGCAAAGCTTTCAGGAGTAGCCAGAGTTATTACCAAATAAATATATGCAAATATTCCCAAAACATAAGTACTTTTCTAAAAAGACCAGCCACAATGAGGAGTTTAAACATTTTTAATAATAAATAATAAAATTACAAGAAAATACTAAACATCTATTTACAGTAAACAGCAGAGTTTTAGGAACACGAAATACTAAAAATAACACAGCTGGAGAGATTCACACAGTTACAGAAAAACAATACTTAATTATTCTCACTTTATTTTTCTAAATCATTTAGAGAATTACTATCCCTGTTCACATACTAGAGCAAGGCAAGATTAAGTGTGTGAGTAGTCCTCCTCCTTTGTCAGGTTCCAAGAATGGACTGCTAAGAGACTTAAGTCTCTTCTAATATTAAAACATTATTTCTGTACAGAATGACATCACATATGTCTTGTAATCTGATTTCTGGTTCCCACACTATCACCAGCACTAGAAGCTGAAAGGATGTTAGCACCTATATGTCAATAATAAACAGCCAAGAGCATTGCTCAGATCTGACACTGCTGCTGGAAGTCATAAAACCATTAAACACTTATCTTCTTCCTACAGCAGCTAATAAACCATACTTCTTACAGACATTGCATCTCTGGCTTCATTCAAAACTGTGAGATAACATCTTTATGGCCTAGGCCCAGTAGTTTAATGTTCTTACTCTTTTTGAAGTTTGAGATTAACCTATTCTCTTCCAATAACCTCTATGAAAATATATACATTTAATTCAGTCGCAATAATACATGTACATTTCTGTTCTTTCCAGCAGGCCACAGTGTTGATTCCTTTTAACACAAGCAACTTTACAAATACATTTTTTAACACAACCATCTGTACAAATCAGTTTGATACTCAAATGACATATAATTATTTACAATATTCCAGCTAGCTGTGCTGGCATATGTTGCACATCCACTACCCTACTTTTCCTGGCATGGCTGGTGATACCTCACATCATCACATCTCTTCCCTCTTTCAAGACTCAAGTTAGTTTTTCAAGTGACCCTTAAGTAACATTGCTTGAAAGGAATGAGCCTTTCTGGGAATACATTACCCCATACCCTGTCTTGTGATCACATCTGCAATGGCATTGCTAACCCCACTGTAGTGCTTCACTGTTGTATCACATGCCTGCAACCCTAGGCTATGTTATAGTACTTGGCATTTTGCTGGCTGGCTCGCTGTAGCCATACATCTCCCTCAGACTCCTCATGCCTCCTACTACAAATACTTAGCACAAGGGCCCCCTATCATGGTACAGTTTCATCATGTTAACTTGGTACAGTCTGTGCCGCTGCCTCCTGTCTAGCAGTACTACCATGCAGTTAACATCACTGACCTTCCTTACAACTTTGAAGGGTCCCTCCCAAGCTGTCTCCAGCTTATTGTTTCTGACAGGAATGAGAACCATAATCTACTGTCCCACAACATACTCTCTGAGTCAAGCATTCTTGTCATACCAGACCTTTTTCTGCTGTTGGACTCCTGCTATGTTCTCCTGGGCCAAGCCCATGAGCTCCTTAAGCATTATCCTGAAGTTTAGGATATATGCCACAACAGACACCTTGTGGGATTCACACTCACCCTCCAACTCATTACAAATCAAATCTAAAGGCCCCTTCACCTTATGCCCATACAGCAACTCAAATGGTGAAAAAAAAAATAGATTCCTGGGGTACTTCTCTGTATGCAAACAGCAGGTGGGGCAAATATTTGTCCTACTGTCTCTTAAGCTGGTCTGCAAATGCCTGTAACATGGTCTTTAGTGTAAAGTTTAACCTCTCCACAAGACCATTAGTCTGG
Source organism: Protopterus annectens (assembly GCF_019279795.1). Taxonomy (NCBI): domain Eukaryota; kingdom Metazoa; phylum Chordata; order Ceratodontiformes; family Protopteridae; genus Protopterus; species Protopterus annectens. The sequence continues at coordinate 377,339,810 of NC_056727.1, read as the reverse complement.
GGATGATAGGGGGGTGTTCTTTAGATGCATCACCCCATAGTGCTTTCACAGACAAGCCAGCAGGTCTGACAAGCAATTGGCACCTCTGTCAGTCAGTATTTCTCTTGGGAAACCTACCCAGCTGAAAATCTCTAGCAAAGCATTTGCCACCATCTCTGCCTCGATGGAGGACAGAGCCACCACCTCAGGGTATTTGGTAGCATAATCAACTGCCACTAGGATATACATCTTCCCTGTGGAACTTGGTGTACTCAGAGGCCCCACAATATCCATACTTGCCCTTTGAAATGGCTTGTCAATCACAGACAAAAATATCAAAGGAGCTTTGACCTTGTCTCCTGCCTTGCCTACTTTTTGGCACTGCTCACAGGTCCTGCAGTACCCTGTTATATCCTCTGCAATCCCAGGCCAATAAAAGTTCTACATAATACATTTCTTGGTACTCCTTATGCCCATATGTCATGCAAAAGGAATGTCATAGGCTATGGCTTGATGTACCAGATGGTATGCTCTAGGCACTACCAACTGCTGTATTATGTCACCCTCTAGCTCTCCCTCATGAATCCATTCTCTGTACACTAACTCTTTGTTCTAGTACACAGACTCCCCTTTTCCTTGAGAATCAGATGCCTCCCTAGCTGCCTCTGTTGTGCTTCTTGCTGTAGGGTCAGAGAGCTGAGCCTGCCTTTGCTCTACTTTTGTGACTCTTCACCCTGGGTACTACAACTTACCTCTGCCCTTGAAGTTACTCTGTCCAAGGGAACATCAGTACCTACCAGTAGCTGTGGCTTACCTTCAGGATCACTGCTACAGGGTGCCTCCCCCCATGAAATAGCCAAACCACTATCCCTGGATTCAGGTGTGGTGTCTGCCTGGGTCTCATCCAGGCTACCAGACCCACATGCTTGTCTCCAAGTCTAACTGTGCATAACTGCATGCACACAAAGCACTGCATTATAAAAATCATTCCCTATCAGGACATCTGCTGGGATATTCTCAAACACACCTACTTGCCTGCTTCCTTTTCCACCCTCCCAGTTAAGGTGAACTCTGGCCAAAGGCATTTTGAATGGGGTTCCTCCTAAAGATGTGACTGAATTAGACTGCCCAAGCAAGTACTGTTCCTGTTTAACCACTGCAGACTTCACAATGGTTATGTCAGAGGCTGTGTCTCTCTTAGCAGTGGCAGTATTTCCATCCACTAAGATAGGATGTAACCTCTTGTGATAGCTTGGTGCCCCTGTTGTTTCCAGGCAATTTACCACTGGTATACTGTTATTCCCACGTGTTGGCTCTCACCTTTTGTTCCTCACCTTGCCGCCATGGACATCTATATGTTACATTGCCCCACTGGTTACATTTACAACATTTAGTCCTTGATCCTGGCCCTGTACCTGAACTAGTTACTTCCCCTGTTACTGCTGGACTCTGTTGTAGTAGTTTAGGCTGCCAACCTTAGGTTCCCTTATATCCATGTGCAGCACTGGGTATCCCCTTCCTGTGCAGTGATGCTCTGCTTGCTAAGAAGAGATCCTCTATCTTCCTGAGCTCATCTGCAGTTACATTCTCGGTCTGCCAACCAGATTCTCATGTCCTCAGGCAAACTGCTAAGGGCTTGTTCCCTCACCAAAAAGTCTGCTAGCCCTTCAAAAGTGGTGACATGACACCCACACACCCACCTATGAAAATAAGTATTTAACTCAGCAATATAATCACACACATTTTCATCTGCCTTGCATTATGCTCATGAAACTTTTTTTTCTGTAAGATTCAAATTTTAAATTAAAATATTCAAGTAAATATTCCTTTACTTTTTATAGTTCAAACAATCAATATCATACAATTTAGAAACAGCAGTTAGAGCTTTATCATGGAGTAAGGGGGTCTGGACCCATACCCAGGGACCTTGGTCAACATTATACTTTTTACATGCCCTTTCAAATATATGAATACAACTATCAAAAGCATCACTTTCTGTAAACTGTGTAAGAAATTTACTGACCTTTATTGCTTCTGGGGTTCAGTTATTCCCTTCCCCATTACCTCCATGACCTGGTGAAGAGTCAGCATCTCCTTCTCATGTTGACGCTGCTTCTCATTTTCTTCAGCCTCAAAATACTGCAGTCTCTCTGCTGATTCTACTTCGAACTCCAAATATAGCAGTCTCTTTGCTGATTCTAATTCCATGCATTTGGCCTCCATTTCAAGGCTCTTTAACTCCAGATAGATTGTTAAGCCTTCTGAAGAAAAGTTGAACTGTCCTGTTTCTGAGGGCTGCAAATCTCCATCACCAAGCTGGTTGCCCTCCTGGTTGTTGTTCTGAGCTGCAATTAAGGTTGAAATCATTTCCTCTTTAGTCAGGTTGGCATGCACTAGTCCTTTGGCTTTGCACACCTTGGCCAACTGGTTCTTTGTCAGCTTGCCATAATCCTCTGCTGACATCTTTGCCTGCTTTTTCTGATTAAACTAAACTAACAAAAACATTAAATAGAACTGCTGTGAAATGAAACTCTGAATGTTTACTGTGTGTTTGCTATGGGAATGCACACCTTTAGTGACAACTGTTTCCAGGCTACAGAAGTTCAATTAATATCCACACCACAGCTCAACATTATGAGACATCTCCACTCTGGGACAGTAATCAAGGAGCCTGAATCCTCATCACTGATACTGGAGAGGAACATTTGCTTGGAATACAAATGGATACACTCAGTATTTCTAGATACAGGCCTTTCTGCATCAAGTACAATTTCCCTTAAGAGCACAGAGCGAAAAGATTCAGCCCATGGTCTGGATTTCTCTATCTGTCTCCCTCCAGGTCCCCACTAAGACTGCCCACTGGCACAGCTTCAGAGTTAAGCCCTCAGCTGAATACCCAAGCCAAGTCCTCCAGCACTCTCTCTGTGAAATTACTTCTTTGTGTCCCTGCTCCAAGTAGCTGACACACACACACACACACACACACACACACACACACACACACACACACACACACACACACACACACACACACACATGCACGCACACACGTGTGCACACACACACCTACACACACACACACACACACACACACACACACACACACACACACACACTGTGAGATTTGATTTTCACACATACACACACACACACACACACACACACACACACACACACACACACACACACACACACACAAAAAACTGTGAGACTACACCTTTGTGGCCTAGGCCAGTAGTTTAATTTTCTTACTCTTTTTGAAGTTTGAGATTAATGTCTTTTTTCCAGTATCTTCTATCAAAACATACAGTATACATTTAAATCAGTTACAATAATACATGTACATTTCTTTTCTTTCCAGCAGGACACACTATTGATATATTTTTTTTTTTTTTTTTTTTTCAAATAAATTTTTATTTTTCAAAATATAAACCATGCATACATATGAGAGTCGAAACATTAAGAATCACACAAATGTTGATTTACATAGTGGTTTCAGAAAATTATTAATTAATACAATACAAAGCCATGGAAACAGGTTTACATTGAAAGAAAAAGAGAGTAAACATAACCTGAGGTATGCATAGTACACTAACTAGTAACAGAAACCTAAAATAAACAATATTTACAATGCTACCGTGACTAAGTATAAACAGTGTCGCAAGATAAAAGACCAAAAATAAACAGCCCCATTTGTGTCATAGGAAAAAAAAAAAGAAAAAGAAAAACATACCCCTAGAACAAACGTAATGAGTATACAGGAAGTTTTGTGTAGTAACTTAAAATTTTAATCACCCATAATTACCTCAAACAAGCCCTTCCAAAGTTTACTGAAATAGGCTCTCTTCTTAGGTCCAGTTATAATAAATTTCTGAGCAGAGATATATCTGATAGCCATATCTTTAAATCCTGGCCAAGACATTTTAGTACGATCTAACCAGTTATAAGTGATGTAAAGTTTTATGAGGGAACATAATATTATTAGAGTATGGAGGTGTAGTTTAGGCAAACTAGGAGGTGGGATGTTTAAGATAGCCGTTTCCCATGAGAGGGTAGAACTATAGTATCCCATTTTTTTGAGACGCACTTTGAGAGAACACCATAATTTATGGGAGTGGTTGCAGTGCCACATAATATGAAGTAAATCAGCTCTCAACACAGGACAACATGTACAGATAGGAGGATGATTAGGATCAAATTTGTTCAATATTACCGGGGTATAATAGGAGTTATTATTTAACATCAGTTGAGTGTATAGGAGTTTTTTGAAGGGAGATAATTCTAAAGTAGTTTTTATAGCTAGTAGTTTTTGGTCCTCTGAAATGGGAGAGTTCTGATTATCCCAATATTTAGAGAAAAGACAGTTACTTTTGTGTAAAACTGGGAGTAATAATTTGTATGATGAGGAAATAGTTTTTTTATTGTTAGAGATTGTAGTTATGATTAGGTTTAATTTATCAATTGCCTGCGAATCCAAGAAGAGACTATTAGTTTGCGAGGTTGAAATTTCTCTTAGTTGACGGAGACTAACCGTGTATTTTTTATTGACCTTAAGGATTAGACGTAGCTCGGCAAGAGACAAAGAGTTATGTTTAATAATATCCCATATTTTCAGATCTTTAATGAGAGGGAATTCAGTAAGATCTATCATCCTGTTATTAATTTTAAGATTTGGATTGAGGTGTATAGGTTGAAGTAAAGGAAGAGTGTGTTGAAGATTGATGACTTTAATCAATTTTTGGAATAATTTTATCTTAGATTTCAGTAAGGGGGATAGTTTTGAGCTATTTAAGGAAGTAGGTGATAGAAAAGGAATAGCCTTAGGGTTAATTTTATTAGAGAGGATATGTCTGTGCCACATCTTGAGCCACGCTGGATAGTGAAGTTGAGCTTTACTATTCCAGTTTGCGATGGACCATAGTTTATTAGAGCAAATGATCACGTAATAGAGGTGAACGTTTGGAAGACCCACCCTGCCCTTCTCCTTTGGTAGACTTAATTTGGAGAAGGAAATCCTAACATTCTTAGGGAACCAAAGGAATTTCGCTAAAGCTTTTTCAATTTGTGAAAAAAGATTGTTTGAAATAATTATGTTTGTCGCACTAAATTGATATAGAAGTCTGGGTAAAATATTCATTTTGACGATAGCTACTTTTGAGAGAAATGATAAATTTAGTAGCTTCCATCTTTGAAGATCTTGACAAATGGTGGACCATGATCTAAGCAAATTATTTTGAAGCATGGAGGCTTGGTTATGTTCAAAGTTAATGCCGAGGTATTTAAGAGTGTATGAAATATGAAAGGAAGATTGAGGGAAAAAGAAGGGTTTGTGAGCCTCAGGATTAATTGGGAGGATGTGGGATTTTTTATTGTTAACTTGATAACCAGAAGCATTAGAAAAAGCACTAATGGCATTTATGATTTTAGGTAGATCTGTGTTAGGAAGTTGAAAGTAGAGATTTAAATCATCAGCAAAGGCCGATAGTGCTATTTGTGTGTTGAGAATTTTTGGTATAGTATGGTGCGTATTTTGAGTAATGTATAGAAGAAATGGTTCAAGAAATAAATTAAAGAGAAAAGGAGAAAGTGGACAGCCTTGTCTTGTACCATTAGTAATCAAAATCAATTCAGATCTTTTTTTATTAATATATAGATAGGTGTATGAGTTTGTGTAAAGAGTTCTGATCATATCAGAAAAAAACTTAGGTATATTAAAATGTGATAACGTAGAAAACATAAAGTCCCAATCAACTCTGTCGAATGCCTTCGACGCATCTAAGGTTAGGGCATACAACGGATTTTTCTCTTTTTTAGTAAACTGAATGAGAGTATCCAAAGTTAGTGTATTATCCCATGTATGTCTATTGGACATAAACCCAGCTTGATCTGGTGATAACATATATGGTAAAACCTGTCTAAGTCTGTTAGCTAAAATAGCTGAAAATATTTTGATATCAACATTTATGAGCGAAATAGGTCTGTAGTTATGTGGGTCTGTTTTTTCTAGATTGTTCTTTAGAAGTAAGATTGTTTTTGAATTGTTCCAATGTATGTCAGTGATTCCATTCTTTATAATGAAATTAAAAACTTTTAAGAGAATGGGGGCAATTTTAGGACAAAAAGTTTTGAAGAAATTGGTAGTGAAGCCATCTGGGCCAGGGGATTTGCCTACTTTAAGATTATTGATAACATTTTTAATCTCTTGAATAGTAAGTGGAGATGATAAAAAAGAAGCTTGATCAGGGCTAAGAGATGGAAAAGTGATGGAATTAAGAAATGTTTCAATCTGTGTTTTGGAGGGGTTGTGGGAGTTCTTGCTATAAATATCCGTATAAAGGTCCTGAAATAGTTGAATTATCTCAGAGTCTGATTTATATATTTTCCCCTTGTATTGAAGAATAGAGATTGTAGGAGTACCATTGTTGTTTTTGAGTATTCTAGAAAGAGCTCTAGAGGGGATTTGTGCCCATTCGGAGTAGATTGCAATTTGTTTTTGTTCCTGCAGCGAGAGGTTTTGTAGATGAATCTCGAGTAGATCTTTATGCATTGCTTTAATCAGTTTCTCTAGCTCAGGGTCAGGATGTATTTTTAGTTTTCTTTCTAATGAGGCTAATTTTTGGACTAGGATTGTTTCCTTTTTTTTATTAAGTTTGTTATAGAAGGAGGCTTTGCTGATCAGGTATCCTCTTAATTCAGCCTTGCAGGCAGCCCATTGTATGTCTAACGCAATTTGAGAATTTTCAAAGTTAGCACATAGTTCAGACAGTGAATTGTTGATTCTATTTATAATCTCCTTATGTTTTAGGAGGTTATTGTTGAGGGACCAGTTTATATGAAAAGAAGTAATACATGTGAAAAGGATCATAAGGGATATTTTAGCATGGTCAGATAGAAGCCTAGGCTCACATTTTAATGTGTTTTTAAACCTGGAGAAAAACTTAGAGATTAAAAGAAGTCTAGGCGTGACCATGATTTATGGCAATTAGAGTAAAAGTGTACATGTTGTCCCTAGATGAGTCAATACTGAAAACGATGGTGTCCATAAGATTAAAGTCAGACATTAGTTCCTCAAGGGCTATGGAGGCTTGGGAGTTGTATGAGACAGACTTACTAATACGATCTAGGCTGGGATTTATCACTGCATTCCAATCCCCTCCTATTACAAAAAGGTGGTTCTGAAATGAGCTAAGAATATTATAGATTTCTAAGATGAATAAATGTTGTTGGGTGCATGGACCGTAAATGTTCAAAAATAAAACTGGTTTAGTAAAATCCGGTAAGATGGACGTAAAATAGCACCATCTGCCCTTTTTGTCTGAATTACATTCATTTATAGCTCCCTGAAATTGTTTCTTAATTATAATGGCTACTCCCTTAGAGTTTGAGCTATCTCCACTCGCTATTATAGTCCTGATCCATTTTCTGTTGGATATTTTTCCCCACCCCTCTTTTGGAAGGTGCGTCTCCTGAAGAAAGCAAATATTGGCCTGAGATTTGAAGATAAGATGCAATAATAAATTATTTTTTACAGCGTTTTGTAGACCTTTAACATTCCAACAATCTAAAAACCAACTACTGATTTCACTGATTTAGTTAAATATATTTAGGTAATGAAAAAAAAAAATTGAAAGATTAATATTGTAACTGTATGTAGTAAGAATTGTTCAGAGGGGGTTAACTTTGGGCTTATAATAATAAAGATAGCGCAAGACATCATTGACACTGTCCTTACAGAGAAATTATCAATGCAGGAAAAAGTAGCATACAACTTCTTCTGACTATCCCCAGTGCCTAACCACCCGTACTCCTTGTATGAAGAAGTATATAAACACACAAACAAATGCAAAAACATTCCTGTACATATATACAAAAAATAACACTTCCAAAAGAACATCACCCTAGGGTAGTTGCAAAAAACACCCACTGAGCTACCACAGTTAGATAGGGTTTGAATATTTTATGGCATGCTCCAGAGTTAAATTGTGACCATAAGGAGAATAAAAGTATCTACATGCCTATTAGGAGGTATACACTCGTGACGTCTAAGTCTAAGCATAGATTTTAAAGTAGCTAAATTGATGACTACTGAGTATACATCTACAACAGTTTGCTATTAGTTGAATAAATGCCTATTCTAATCAAATAAGTTTCATCTTAACAACAATAAAAGTTATAGTCAACTTTTAACTGAAAGACAAACCAGTGTATGATAACATTACGTCCGGCCCCCAACTGGATATTTTGACGTCAAAACACAACCGCCACTACCTAAAAGACCATTGGATTGATTTAACATGTTATATACATCAACCACTGAATGCGCTATGTGAGACATAAATCATTAAGATTGCAAGGGATATAACAGATTTCACAAGTCTTAGAGCCTTGCAATTTAGGGATGCTATATATGTATTCGTAGAATGCAGTGATTATTGATACGACTATATAAAAAACCAGCGATGTTATCGGATATGTACCAATTAGGGCATAGTATAGAGATTACCTAATGAAGGGGCGCTTAATACATTACCTCAATAACACAAGAAGTCAGACTATAATGCTATAATATATAGTTAAATGAAATGTGGCTAATATAACAGATATGCCAAAAGTAAAAGTAACTGGAACATTTGCGGCTAATGTTGACTAGCAAGTACATATTCAAACAAGTCAACCTAAAATGCTATTATTTTACATAATATGTAAAACATGACTTACATCCCTGTAGTTGTTAATATAGTGAAAAAGAACGTTAGACTTCTAGTGATATCATAATACAAATGCTTTACTGCTTTGATAGACCTAGTTAACAACAGTATTAGGAATTTTATACAAACATCGTAGATTATGAACCTAGTGGGGTCTAAACAGTAGCACTGCACACCACACGACTAGCGATAATCTCATCAACAATAAAACTCTAAGATCTGGCTGACAGAGCAGATATTAAGCACATTTTTATCTTTGTGTCTTTGAGGGAACTGTAGATGTCCTGCAAGTAACTTTAAAATAAACAGATCCATATTTGCAGAGATGCGCGTGAAAAAAAACGTATTTCTGTAGTAGAATTAATCCCAACGTTTAAATGAGGTTTGTATTGCAGTTACCTGTTAAGTGAGGAAGTTCCAATCAACATTCCAATGAGAAACGCGAAGAAAGCGCCAGCTGCTATGTGGTTAATTAGATATGTTAGACTGAGGGATAGTGTTGAAGCACCAATCTGAAATACGCGCACTAAGCGCCACTAGTTATGAGACGGAAATATCACACTAAAACCAGGGTGTTGCAGCAAATTGGAACCCTCTTGGGAACATCTTATGAAAGAACTGTTCCACCCAACACGGAATCAGCGCATTTCATTTAAAAGGCTTTTTGGATTATTTTAAGCGCAGGTATGAGCATAAACACATTAAAGAGAGTTGTTAATCATGTTTTGAGAGCAACGTTATAAGCAGAAAGATCGTAGCCTCAAACGGCTCAATATATTTCTTTAATAATAGACTCAATGACAGAGCTAACTTATCAGGAGGCTGGTGATTTGTTGAAAGCCTTGATAAAAGCTGTTTTTGCTTCATTATGCGTGTTAACTGAAAATCTCTCCTCATTAAAGTAAAAGATCAGATTATTGGGATAGCGCATTTGAAACCGGATATTTCTTTTTATCAGGTCTGCGCAGAACGGAGCTAATTTTTGTCTATTTTCTTTAATGGTTAGAGGTAGATCTTGCGAAAAAGAAATTTTATGGTTGTTCCACATAAGGAATTTATGCTTTTTAGCTGCACTCAATATTTTTTGAGTGATTTGAAAGTTGAGAAGTTTAACATAGACTTGTCGGGGAACTGTTGTGTCCTGTCGTCTACGAAGTGCACGATGGGCTCTTTCGATGGTGATTTCGGGTTTCTCATTAACAAGTTGCAGTAAAGTTTCAAAGATTTGTTTAGCAGTAGTAATCAAGCCTTGGGTGTCATAACTCTCCGGAAGACCTCTTATTAGTATATTGTTTCTCCGACTTCTTGCCTCTAAGTCAGTTATTTTCATTTGTAGGTCTGTTATAGCTGTAGATTTAGCACATAGATCTTCAGTGAGAGTTTGTATTTGGAGCTCGTTTGACTGTGTTTTTTGTTCAAGTGATCCCACTCTTTCAGCAATCTGAGTGACAGATTTTCCAATGGTTGAGAGTTGTTCAGAGAAATTCTGGATAGCTGTGTGTATGGGCTGTAAGGCCTGTTTTAATTCATCCATGTGAAAGCCAGGGTCATCAATAGAGCTGGTATTATTTTTGTTAGGTTCCATCTGTTGTTTATTAGTTTTTTGCCTTTTGGATAAGGACTCTTTTTCTGGTGAAAAAATTACTGAAGACTTAGCCTTCGTTGTCTGTGTCTCCATTGTAATAGGGTCATTTGAAGATTTTTGCTGCCTTGCCATGTGGTCTTCCAGATACTGGAGCAGGACTAGGCCTTCTAAGACACAGTGAGTATGAGGCCTGAAGATTAGATATAGAGTATAAGTTTGATTTTTGACCTTTTTTAAAAAGCTAAGAGTACTGGATGAGTTGATTTATGGTATAGTGAAGTATTCCTTTGTTCCTAAGGACGTCACGAAGCTTTGAGATGATTAAATCCTGGAGAAGAGGAATATGAAATGAGGAGCTCAGAGTAAATGCAGCTCACCAGGCGACCACCATTTTGGAACTTCCACACTATTGATATATTTTAACACAAGCAACTTTACAAATACATTTTTAAACACAAGTATCTGTACAAATAAGTTTGATACACAAATGACATACAATTCTTTACAAAATTCCAGCTAGCTGTGCTGGCATATGTTACACTTCCACTGTCCTACTTCTCCTGGCACGGCTGGCAGTATCTTGCATTGTCACAGATGTCTTCTCCATTGTTCATGTCAAGATGCTTATATCACACCATGAAGCTCAAGGGAAGCTGATTTACTAAAGTTTCCAATGCACATACGTTTTCGTCCAAAGGACTTCATCAGACAATACAATGTGTACTCCCTTAATTGCCTTATATACCACCTCATAAAACTATCAGCCTATCACATATTTATTTCAATCAATAATTCAATAAAAACTTAGTTTAAAAAACTTTCAAAAGTTAATAACTTTCCACTTTAATTCCCTATAAACGGTTTAAACTTTATATAAACCAATAAATAACTTCCAATAAATACTTATAATTTATTACATAATTGATTAAATATAAACAATAGTTTTAAACTATAAATTAAAAAATAAATGTTAAAAACATCCTTCTTAAAAAATAGTGGAACAAATACTCCATCTGGAGGCAAAAGTAGGAATAGCTTTTATTCTACCTACAATTTGGCTGCTCTAAACTTTAATACAGGGGCCAGGGAAACAAAATAATTTAATCCATAATTCTAACAGGCATCCAGTTTTAGTTGCCAAAACAATTCTCAGTATTCATTGGTTGTCTCCCAAGGCCTTCCACATGGATTGATTTCTACTTTTTCTGTCACAAAAAAAGTGAAATTTAGCTGAAGGACAGGCAATAATGTGTCTGAACAAGGCATTCTTCACATCTTTATTTTTAACATCATTCAGGTGCTCATATATGTGTCCTTTGAGCTTCCTAGTGGTTTTGCCAACATAAAAAGCCCCACATATATCACACACTCCAATGTACACCACCCCTACAGTATCACAATTGCAATGTGTGTTGGTCCCTATTTCTATCTCTCTTCAAGATAGGAATAACTTTTGCCCTTGAGGGATGCAGGGGCATTGTGAACATCTCCCACATTTAAATGTTCCCGCTCTCTTACCACCATTACTTTTCTTTTTACTTTTCTTTTTACTTTCTAATACTTCTTTAATGTTTCTGCCTTTCCTATTGGTGAACCTTAAAGGTTCAGCGAAAATGTTGTTCAAATCAGAAAATTTACTAAATTTGTTCCAACTGGAACTCACTACGTTCTTGATCAACATAGTTCCGGTACTAAAATTCAAAATAAAATTACTATTCCAGTTAGTTTCACTCTGGTCTATCCTGGACTTCCTCTCGTCCTGGTTCAAAGTCTTCCCTAATATTGGGGCAAACTTGTTAAGTCTATCTTTTTTATTTCATCCATAATTTCTTCTATAAGGAACGGGGGATATTCTCTTTCCAAACACATTTGTCTCAGTTTTCCACATTCTGCATCGAAATCTTTGTCTTCAGATGTCATACGACTACTCCTAATAACTTGCCCCCTCACTATTCCCCTCTTGTGGGAGGTGGGGTGCGCACTTGTGTAGTGAAGATGTGCTTTTCCTGAAGACATTAGATTTAAAATATTGAGTCTCCCCTGTTTTTTCTAACAAAACATCTAAAAATTCAAGTCTTTCTTGGGAAATATTATGGGAAAATTTTAAAAATGTAGTAGTATGATTAATATAGTTGATAAACTCCAGCAAGCTTTCATTGGGTCCCACCCAGAAAATACAAATATCGTCCAGGTATCGACGATAGTAATTCTAATATTGACTATATTATGAATTTAGTATGGATTTATCCTCCAAAGTGGAGAGTACCAAATTGGCATACATGGGAGCACAATTTGCTCCCATTGCTACCCCACTAGTCTGTTGGAAAAACTCTCTGTCAAAAAATAAGAAATTATTCCTAAGAACTAATTCCATCAACTCTAGGTACAAACAGACTTTCTCATGCTGAATATCCCCCTTGAACCTTAGTCCTTCTTCAAACCACTCGAGTCCTGTGGTATGGGGTATAACATTAAATAGGTCATGGATGTCCAGGGTGGCAAAAATCAGTTCATCTCTGAATAATTTCTGGTCAATGCTTCTCAGAAAATCCCACAAATCTTTTAGGATCCCTTTCCTCTCTGTCCAAACTTTGTTTAACTCCACATCTAAATATTTAGCAAGAGGGTATGTTTTAGGCCCTCTTGCTGCCAAAATGGGCCTAAGACGTGGGTCTTCCACGTTTTTGTGGACTTTAAGGATCCCAAAGATAGATGGTACTTTGGGTTGATCTATAGTTAAATATTGTAACATTTCTGAGGTTATAGTACCTTCATTTATAGTTTCTTCCAACATGAAGTCTATCTTACGATAGGCTATTTTAATTTCATTCCTTGAAACTCTAACATATCTATCTGTATCATTAAGCATGTCCAACATTTTAGCTGAATAAATAATATCATCCATAAACACCACCCCCTCCCCTTTGTCTGGCTTCATAACTCTAAGGTAGTATTTTTTTCTAAGTACTTTTAATAGCTGATTTTCTTCCTTACTAAGGTTGAAAAAATTATTACATCCCTTATATCAGGATTTAATCTCATCTTCTACCTGTAGTTCAAAATTTTTCAGTTGTGGGTGGAGGGGGGGATTATAAGTACTTTTCTTCCTAACAGGGGTATAGTTATTATGGTTGTATCCTATTCTATTAGTAAATATTAGTTCAAGATTCTTTTTGCGCACAAAAATTTTCAGGTCAGTTAAAGTCTGTGAGATGTTACTAGTGTAGGTTGGAACAAATTTTAGTCCCTTGCTAAACAATTTAAAGTGGGTGAGGGTGACTTCCTCATTACTAAAGTTGTAAATACTAAAGTTCTGAAAAATATGTCTATTCCCTATAACTACAATCGTATTGTTATCCAGGTGTGGTGTGTTGTCCAGAGACCCACTCCTATCTGGACTTAGTAATTCTTCCCGTTTGGGTGCCCTCCTCTGTAATTATAATAATTTACAGGTCCTTGCCTCTTAATTCTCTCAGATCTTCTAAGATCTGGAAAATCGTCCATGTTGTCTAGGTCGTACCCTGTTCCCTAATTATTAGAGTATCCCCTAAGATCTTCATGGTATGTCCTGGGTGGGTCATATTTTGATAATTCCTGAACACATTATTTTTAGGTTTAGGGTAATATATCTTATCTCTATATTCAATAATGTCCCTATTTCATTTTTTACATTTCCTAAAATAAATCAATTTGCACTTGACCGCAGTCTTGTCCTTCATGTTGAAATATTTGGCTTTTTCCTCTTCAACAGTAAATAATAAATCATTAATAACTAAATTGTTCACTTCTTTAATAGTGGTCAATAGCTTCCCTATTTCTTGTTCATTTTCTATGATGATAGCTTTCACTATCTCAATACCACAATTGTTAAACATTTTTAACAGTTCCTGGTGGAACTCACTTCCTTCTTTGACATTATTAGGGTACTTATAAATTCTGAGCCCTTTCGGAATTATTCCTCTACATACACATTCTTTCAAGTAACTGTTATCTAAACATAAACTTTTTATATTTGAACATTAAATCATACAAGTGATTAACATTCTGGCTATAACCATATTCATCTTGAAAGTCCACAGTATGGTTTTGGAACACATAACTGGAAAAAGATTTGTTAGTATTTAGCCAGTTAAACACATTACTTCCCCTACCCTAGTCCATATCGGTCGTTTCTGGTCGAATATGGGCTCCAACTGCATCCCCAGTCTCTGGTTGTTCACTCCTTCCATTTCAACCTCATTCTGGTTGGTTTTGAGTTGTTTATTCTTTCTGTTATTGGAAAGAAAACTATTTTGTTTTCTATGATGCTGCAAGCGTTCCCCATGATCTCGGCCATTGGACTTAAGTTTCCTTCCTTCTCCTAGCTCTGGAGGCATGAATCATGCATTGCAGCATCGATGTCCTGAAGCCACACCTCCTGGTTGCCTGGAAATGGGGAATGGCTCCCTGATGGGTCTAAATTAAAAAAAAATGGTTTTCCCTTGTAATGGATGCCTAGGAATTCTCTCTCCATTGCTTCCATGACTCTGCTTCTGACTAAGCAATGCCACCAATAGTGTCAGCTGTCTCTCCACTTGTGAAAGCCATTCATGCACACTTTCGACAGCACTGGTGCCCTCCCTGGGGCTACCTAATGAGTTCTCCATGTCCTCCATATAAAACAAGTAAATCTAACAGGAGTAGGTGCCAAAAGAAACTAGAACCAAAAAACTACTAAGTAACACCAACGCCTTTGGATGAAAATGTATGTGCATTGGAAACATTAATAAACCAGCTTCCCTTGAGCTTCATGGTATAATCATTTGTTTTTGTACAGCTTGTTCTCTGAACTGGTGTTAATTAGTAGTTTTTTTTGGTTCTAGTTTCTTTTGGCACCTACTCCTGTTGGATTTACATGCTTATATCACAAACACATCTTCTCCGTTGTTATGTCACCTTGTCTAACAGTCACATGATATACATTTTTACTGTGCAGTCTGTACCATGTCGATATCTGATTAGTGTTCCTGCTGCAACTATCTTCCATTTAGATGCCCTCATCTGCTGCACATTATTATGTTTCACCTGTCCTCTTTCCCTGTATTCTCTTCTACAATTCAGCGGTGTCCCTATTCAGTACACACACACTTCCCCTGACTGTTTATTGTAAATGGCAGTCCATGTAATATTGCAGATCATTTACACAACTTTTGATCAGAATGCCTGAAATGGTATTCCATAATAGTCTGCACTGTATACACTATCCTGTTATTTGTTTGGATCATATAAATGGCTGTATTATTAACCCTGGTGATCACTCTGGCATTCCTTGCAATCCCATAGACCTAGTGTGCCTGTAAGTAAATGGGTGTATATGCCTGCTGCTATCTCACCAGGAAACCATGCTTGTTTACAGTTAAATGTGTTGAGCTGCATGAATATGTAATTAGTGCTTTTGCACACCGTGCAAACACATAACCGCTGTGTAGACTTGGCGCATAGCCTACATAAAGTTTATTGAATTCTAGTGTTAATTTATCATACTGCGTATGTATGATCTCTGTATTGGTACAGTCACTGACATAACTCAATGTATCAAGCAATATTTATTTTAAGCATATCATAAATCATTTAAGTGTTTATGTCTTTCTTCTTTAAGGGTCAATCTGATTGTTTACACTTAAGAGTAGATTAAGTATTATGGTAGCACTAAGTCTTAAATATAATTATAGATGTTTTCCCTTTAAATAATACTGTTTCTGTATGTTCTATAAAATGTTTAATATCAGGTTATTGTTGGAGCAGAGTGAAAAGAGGGATTAGTAAAGTTTACTAAAAAGTGTACACTCTGGGGCCAATTCCAAAAGACTTGTTCTCAGTGTATTTACAGTGAGAGCAGGCTGAAAGCTGGTCTTTTGGCATCTGGCCCTCAATGCAAGCCTGTTTAATGGTAGGTCTTACACTGAGGTGAGTTACTTACACTGAGAACAAGTCTTTTGGAATTTAGCCCTGCTTGTACAATGTGGGTAACTTTTCTGAGTGAATAAAGAGCAAAAGAATTGAGGAAGGGCTGCTCTTGAATTCAGAAAAGTTACCTCAAGATGTTATGGTTCACAGTTCACGTTCCATTAATTTATGCAAAACCTCTTTCTTATGTGTTCCAACTTTCCTGCAGGCTGCATTCTGCTGTGTGTTAATTCATGATTAATTAGTGATTTCTAATGGCTGTTCTTAAATCAGACTTCAAAAAAGAACCTCTCTACAACATTTTCATAGCTTATGCATTGTAATTAACTGTTAAAAAGAAGTTTTCACTCACTGTTGCTGCAACCATCTCAAGAACTATACCCTGGAGTTTCTGGAGTTATTGGATGCCATGTGCCTAATATAATGAGTATGAAATATGAAAAATATGACACTGGTGATATTTAATGTAGAGTGTACGTACATAGGTATGATGAACTCACTATTATTGTAATTATGGATTTCTCACATATCATTTCTTACATAACTATGTGTGTATGACAGTATGTGTTACTCAGTTTTTTATATAACCTAAACCATTTTGCCTCATGTCATGTAACTGCATGCATCTGAGATCTATTTAAACAACGTCATTTGCATAGAAAAGCAGTCCCATGATTAAGTAAAGTTATAGACATACAGGCATTTCTTATTATTTCTACATTCCACTGAGGAGAATAAATTTAACTTTGCACACAGATCTCTCTCACCTTTACCATAAACACATTCTCTGGAACACAATAAGTGCAATAAGTGCACTTTCTCCTCCTAAAAATAAGACTTCTCCTGTGACACTTGCAAATAATGTATTCTCTAGATTATGTAATTAGACAGGTAGGAGGTTCAATTCTCACTGTGATGAACTTCTGAGTGTAACTGCAATATCAAGTGTATATAGTATATAACCTTCCTGAACAGACATGCTGTATCAGCTTCTAGTCAGGGGAAAAGATAAATCCAGGCAAGTATTTCATTATTCTCTTATTACAATTTTACCACAGACATCTTCTCTGCAACACAGTGATGAGGACATCCTGTCAAAATTTCACTCTCTCCCCACAAGAGTCAGACTTTTCCTGTGGTGCTTGCAGCAAATGCTGTGTTCTTTAGATTGTGTAACTGATTAAGTAGGTTGCTCATATCTGCAGTAGTAAATGTGGGTGTCTGTGTGGTTCTAGTGTTATGGAAGCAAACCTTTGACAACAGATGTGTTGTATCGACATCCACTCAGAAAAAATATTAACTTTGGATACAGCTCTCCCTCTGCACTTTATCTTACTTTTAATGCAAACTTCGTATCTGCAACAGAACGATGAGGTGAATCTGACAAAACTGTACTCTCTCCCCATAAGCGTCATACTTTTCATCTGGCACTTGTGGCTAATACTGTGTTCTCTAGCTTTTATAGCTAGAGAGGTAGGAGAGTTAAAACCACACAGTGGGGAATTTGCATGTGTGGCTTCAATATCAGTTATGTATAGCTTCCTGATCAGTCATTCAGTATCAACTGCCAATCAGAAGCTTTTCACATGGAAGTAGATGTCCCCATCCCCTTATCTCACTTTACCACAGGCATGTTCTCTCCATCCTACTGATAAGGCCAGCATGTCAAAAATTGCACACTGTGCCCTTGCAACTGATTCTGTGTTGCATAGATTGTGAAAATCAAGGGTAGGGAGTTTGAATGCAACATTGGATAAATCGTATCTGTATACATACTCCTATGTATCTGTGACAACACCTCTTTTGTAAAATTCCACTTAGGTGACATATTTTCCCAGCAGAGACTTACCCTATAGATTTGTATTACCCTAAGGCAATAAACATTATTAGAAACACAATGCTTACATCATGTTATCAAAAAGAACCAGATCAAAGTACTCATATGAGTTACTCTTTGACACTGGCTCTTGATACTGTGTTTTCTCAACTGTGTTAGTACAGAGGGAGAAGGTATGAATACAGCAATGAAGGACTGCTGTTCATGGGTGTTTGCTTGTTGTGCTGCGTAGAGAAGGCTTGTAATGCAGTTAGTATGTGTAGCTGTGTAGTGTTACTGTGCATGTGAAACACGTTCATATGCTTTTAAATGAGTGTCAATATATGAAAGAATGGTGAGTCATTCATTCAAATGTGAATGGTCAGAATTATAAAAGAACATCTTGTGTGGCATGTGTTTATCAGGCAGTATTCTGTATCTTGCGATCTTAGGTAGGCTTTTCAAATACAGCCATTACTCCTTAGATGTATTTGTGTTAGTATGTCTGCGAATGTGCAGGTAGGTAACAATGTTGTCAGCCAGCTATCTTCTGTGTAAATGCTTAGATGGGTATTCCTATTGCAAAAATTCCTGTTCCTTTTTAATGCAAAAATGTTTTATTTATTAACAATAATGCCATGGGATGATATCTGTCTTTCCTACCCTAGGGGTTGGAAGGGTGGCCTAATGGTTAAGGTATTTGCCTTACAAACACAAGGTGCAGGGTTTGAGTCTCACAAGGGATAATTGGCTAGGCTTAAAATGGCTCGCAAGAGCAGTTAGCTTAGTACTAATCTATGAACCTATGAACCTATCAGAACAACTAAGGCTTTTCAACGGTGTGAAGACATGAGACTATGTTCTGTATGCTTCTGTCTTAGTAAGGCATATATTAAAACCTGTGAATTTCCACACATTGTGCCTGATTGCCATTCTCCCATCACAGTGATGACTGCCATTCTACCATCACAGTGATGACTGTAATACACATCTCTTTTGTCTGGTTATACCTACCAGCAGGCAATGCTGCATGAGAAACACACACATAGCAATGCTGTTTTAAAGAAATTACAGGCACACATCATCCTTGCAGCAATAAAATGATGTCATGGCTTTAAAGACTAAAATATCTCATGCTTGTAGCACCAGTGTTTTGCTTATACAGGACTGAGTAGGGAATATAGCAATACAGTTAGTTATCCCACATGCATTCCCTGTATCTATATGTCATATTCAATAACTGCACTATATATGAATGGTCCATAATGTATCCAATGTCTTTGATAAGTATTATCTCAATTTGCCATGCTATCAACATTATCACATTTACACCCTTTTCTTACAACGTTGTATTGAGTGTCTCTTGCATTCATTGTTAGCATATTTGTTTTTAAGTTATGTACATGGGTAACAGTTGAAAGCAAGATTATTTATTATTAACATCAATATGGATGTCTCCCTATTGAAAACTGTTTCTTTCTGGCATCATCACATTTGAATGCATTACCTGAGTACATTTGTTTTATTTTATCCTCTCCTCATAATTATCCCTATACTGTTCACATTGCATTCTATGTAAATTATCTCAGTTTCATATCCCGTGCATCTACGTATTTAAACGGTACTTGCCTTTACTTCAGATAAGGTGTCTGCATGTGCTCAGATAATACATTTCTCTACAGATAAATATATTCATTTGCACTGGGTCCTTATGCTTCCAGCACTGTTTCATCACCATCAGTAATGTTGCTGGCCACAAAGCAGTGTGTGGAATTGTGTAAGCCTGATGAATAGCATGCATATTCAATGAGCGCTGCTGCTCATCATGCTGATGTGTGCAATCCTGTAGGCTTAGCAGAAAACCTATAGGTCTATTAATGAATTCCAGGGCACAGCTTAATACAAAGGATATTTTAGCCTTAGCTGTTCCTAGCTTTAAAGACAAAAGGGGGGGGGGGTTCAATAATTTTTTGAAGAAACTCAGCAGTGATGCCTTCAGTTAAAGACATATATGGTGATGATAAAGGCATGATATGTACTGCTGTTATTGCATATAAAAAAATAATTCTTAACCTAGCAAACATATTAGATTCCAGGAATTGAAGCTACACTTTCTAAGAAATATTTGGATATCCTTACTACATATATAAAAGTTTATATGAATTAGGCAGGAGACTTTCATTGTATTTTTAACATTAAAGACACGGGGCAGATTCCCAATGATAACTGCAGACAATGCAATATGCCAAAGGAAGGCATCAGAGAATCAGCAGTGGACATTCTCATAACATGCTAACTATTCAGCATGGGATATCTGTGAACTCATTGCATGCCTACTGGATTCCAAAACACAATGGGTGCACCCAACCCACTATCAATGTAACACGGTACTTCACTGACAACTATCTGATTACACCCAGCAGAGGTCATATGTGCTTAATCTTAACGCTACTTTATTCCATAAATTCCTAGGAAATTATGTGTATTTTGCAAATCTGATTTAAAAAAAAGGCAACTGACATTTAATTCACTACAGCAGGCTGGGATGCTGCAAGCCATGATAGCTGACAATCTGCAAAGGTGTCCCAGAAGGCAAACAGCCAGGCACAGAGCCAGGCTATAGTTAAGCCTGGTCTCTGAACAGTAAATAATACATAGATACAGATTGGGCACAGGCTGTCTGCAGAATGTGTGTAAACCACATGTATGCTAGCAGTTTGTGGGTAACCCAGTATGGATAGAAAAAATTGTGTGCCTGACTCCAGGAATACTGGCCTTTAGGACATTTTTGTGGCAAATGGCAGATGCCATAGGAGTCTCCCAGATAGTTGCCAGTGGCATTCTTGTACAGTTCCTGGCATCAGTGTGCACCAGGATGGATGATTTATCCATTCCCCAACAACAGCCATGGATCACAGAATTGTCTTACAATAGTTCTGTGCCATAGCCAACTTCCCCCATATCTTCAATGCAATATATTGCACCCATATCTCAATTAATACCCCAGCTGTATCTGTTGAAGAACAGTGCATCAACAGAAAAGTGTGGCCATCACTCAGTTGTCAGGTGGTGTGTTCTGCAAATGACCTCATTACTAATATTATGGCAGCACACACCACTAGTGTACATGGTGCAGCAATAAGGCAGGAAAGTGCCCTGAAGTCTGATTTCTAAAATGGTGAAATACCAGAAGGGCTTCTAATAGGTAAAAACTTGATGACCACTAGTGTGAGCAGAAGCCAGGCATTGGAAAGAGAAGCAGGATGAACAAATATTCCTTTTTATCCCTCTAAAAAACAGGTGCCTGCAGTTATCTACTGGAGCCTTGGCCAGTGAAAGCATACAAAGCCCCAACAATCCCTGCTAAGGATGAATACAACAGAGCACACCATGACACAAAACAACATCAAGCATGTTTTTG